>NC_135306.1:202665472-203022139 GCF_048772815.1 Callospermophilus lateralis | reverse complement strand
CTGCAGCTGCTGAAGCCCTTTCCAGTTCACACCTCCCCACAGTGTGCAGATGCTGAACCTGGAGCCACAGGGTTTAATGCTGCCCTGCTGGGTTTTGACCTTGCTTTGGTACCATCCCTTTTGCTTATGCTAGTATTTCTCCCTTTTGGTTCATTCTGTACCATTCTATGTTGGAAGCATGTAACTTTTTGATTTTTATGGGGGAATAACAGCTATGAATTTTTTTTTTTTTTTTTTTTTTTGGTTTGAGAGGTATCGTTGGACTTGGCCTTTTGAGCAATGCTGGAACTTTTGGTGACTCTTAGAAATGAAATTAATGCCTTTTTTTAATGTGAGATGAACATGGGCCTTTGAGGGCTCCCTCAACCATAATCCTATGGTTTGGGTATAATGTGGCCCCCCCCGAAAGAAAACCTCATTGGTTGAAGTTTTGGACCTCAATGCAGCAATATCTAGAGGTGGAGCTTCGCAGGAAGTGATTCGATCACAAAGGTACTGACTTCATCAATGGATTCCTCCACTGGTAACTGAATGGACTCCTGGGAGGTAACAGAAACTGTAGCAGGTCAGACCTCGTTGA
Source organism: Callospermophilus lateralis (assembly GCF_048772815.1). Taxonomy (NCBI): domain Eukaryota; kingdom Metazoa; phylum Chordata; class Mammalia; order Rodentia; family Sciuridae; genus Callospermophilus; species Callospermophilus lateralis. The sequence continues at coordinate 203,021,559 of NC_135306.1, read as the reverse complement.
AGGAGGTAGATCACTGGGACATGCCCCAGAAGAGCATGTCTTGGCCCTGCTCTCTCTCTCTCTCTCTTTCTGTTATCATCTCTCCTTCCTGGATGTCATGACCCTGATAAGCTTTTCTCTTCTGTGAGCTTCTGCCATCCTGTTCGGCTCACTCAGGCCCCAAGCAATGGAGCAAGGTGTCCATGGAGTGAAACCAAGAGCCAAAATAAATCTTTTCTTCTCGACATTATTTTCTCAGGTAATTGTCACAGTAACAAAAAGTAACACCTAAGATCTCTGAAATATTTTAGCCAACTCACATCCCGACCAACACTAATATCACCAGTGAGTGGGTCATTTCTACTCTTTCTAGTCTCCAGTTCTGCTGATTATCAAGTTTTTAATTTTTCAACGAAACCCGATCCCCAGAACTCAGTATGTTCACTGGGTGAATATCTGATATCCCGAGGTAAAGATGGCTCACAGCAACTGCTTCTTTCAGCACAAGGCCAACTGACTGCCCTTGGGACATGTTTCCCTAATGGAGAGTTGCCACGGGAAGGAACATCTCAGGGGAAATTAGCTTCTTGCCCTTTCGGGCAGGAGGGACGTGCAAAGGGACTGGGCATTCTACCAGCTGAAAAAGTCTCAAGGAGGCTGGCAGGAGCTGCCCAGAGAGAAAAACATGAGAGTCCATAAAGGGAGCCATGTATTGGTGCCAACACTTTCCTTGAGGGGAGGGCTGCAAGGAAACGCTAAGGGAAGCCCCACAGTCTGACCCCCGCCTTCACTCTGACGACCCCCTCCTTCAGGGCTGTGTGTCTCTCTCGCCTTCCCCAAAGCTTCTCAGCCCAGAATGACCTCCTTTCTGGGTAGGATGCACCCCCTGAGGTGCCTCATTACCTCTGATTAGAGGTAAAGGAAGTGAGCTCTGAGGGTCCTGCACTTTTCTCAAGGTCACGGAGCTTGCACTTGCCCTAACCACCCAAGAGGTGCTCAGTCAACGTGACTTTCCTCCTTTCTGCTTCAGACATCCCCCAAGCACAGAGAGTTTCTGAAGGGATAGATGGACATGTTCATGGATTCTGGAAAGTTGCTAGGTTTAGGCCATCCTTTAGCCATGAGGGAGGGGAAATGAGAAAGGAAAGACAAAAGAACTCACACAGCTTATGGGATGTTTGAGGTGCCCCATTAAATATCCAGGGAGAGAGGTAGATAAGAACCGGAGGTCGGGTCAGAGGGTAGAAGTTTCCAGACTGCACCTGTGAGCAGTGCACAGGGGACTCAAGGTGCACTTGGCTGAGGCTGAGGCCTCCTCTGTCTCCCCTCAGCTTCTGCCTTGGTGCTCCCTCTTCAGGTGAGAAGCTCAGGTGAGACCCAACTGGAAGACAGGACCAGGCTGACTCAGAGCTCTGACCCCAGGAATGCAGGCACAAATGCTCTGCTGCCCACCCCAATCAGGAACAAATGTCCTGACCCAGGAGCTGACTCCAGAGGATTCCATAGGCCCATTGTCAGGATGAGCCCAGACAAGTCCAGCTCTGAGAAGTGGCCGTATTTCAGGAAATGAGTCCCCAGGATTGAGAAGTGTGTAGTGAACAGAAGGGAGGGGAGAGAAGAAGAGGCCAGGCCCTCATTCCCTGGGATCAGGACAGTGAATTGGGCCTCCAGGTCCTGGGAGGGTGGAGGAGCTGTGAACTCTGAACAACTTTATCTGTGGGATACATTTCCCTAATTGAAACTTGTCAAACCAGGCAGTATTTTCATAGGAAATTAGCCTCTTTCCCTTTTGTGCAGGAGGGAAGTGCAAAGGGACTGAGCATTCTACCCGCTGAAAAAGTTCCCTTAGCAAGGCGTGGTTTGCTGGTACAAGTTCTCATCATCACAAAAACAAAAACAAAACAAAACAAAAAACCCCCCCAAAACCCATGTTATTAACTGCAGGCTTTCTTTGAGGATCAGACACCAAGAAACAGTGATTCCTTGAAGCAGCCACAGAAATCTCATGTTAGAAGCAGCTATGGAGACTCCATCGAGATGGACCTAGTGCCCACCCTTTCCAGTTCCTCTGTTCTCCTGACCCTTGCTCTCCACCATGACAGTTGTTCTCAGTCCCTTTTCTTTCTCTCTACCCCTCCCCCAGGGTTAAAGGAGCATCTAAATCTAGCAACTTTCCGGAGTCTGTCCCTCCCTCCTGGGGGTCTTCTGAGCTCCCACCAGAGTCATTCTGCCACACTCCAAGCTTTTCCAGCTGTATCTATAAACTATCCCAAACTCCTGTGAACCAGTTCTGAAGGCTGCTGACCACATGGTCCTGCTGGTTACCGCGACAACCTCACTTCTTGGTCATAACTTCTGTCTTAGTCAGCATTGTGTCGCTGTGATCAAAATACTTGGTCAGAACAACTCAGAGGAGGGAAAGTTTGCTGTGGCTCATGGTTCAGAGGTTTAGCCCGGGGTGGGCTGACTCCTCTGCTCTGGAACCATGAAGAGGAGAACTCGATGGCAGAGGGCATGGGGAAGAGCTCTGCTCCATTCACGGCAGCCAGGAGGCCGAGAGAGAGGGGAAGGAAGGGCCACAGGGAAGAAGAAGCCTTCCAGCGCATGACTCCAGTGACCCACCCTCTCCGGCCTCACCCAACCTGTCTTCAGCTATAACAGAATCAATCCACTCATACTAGAATAGACTAAATAAGTGACAACTTTGACAATCTAATCAATTTCCCTCCAAACATTCTGTGGGGACAAGTGCATGGAGTACTGCATACGTGGCATATGTAAAGGTGCCTGAGTAGCAAACCATTCCCCTCGTGCTAGGCACATGAGCAGCAAACTGCTTACTCTGTAGGCACAGCCCTGGGCATAGGACTACGTGTTACAATCACAACGCTTGCTCCATGGCCCGCTCCTTGATTGGTTGTCTCAAGGATAGTTGGCCAGAAACTGCATTGGTGGTTGCCTGAAATCTGGTTAGCTACTGCCTGAGTATAAATACGTGGAAACTGTGCAATAAAATCAGCCCTGCTCTCAGCTTGATCTCCGGAGATCTTGATTCGTGACTCTGCAGCCACACTCTCCTCTACCCTGTTCTGTGGACCTTCTTGCTGGATGAGAGAGAGCTCATGACATTCCTGTATTAACACAGGAGCTTTGGGGTGGGAGCGGCTCTCATTCAAACTATGACAACATCTGTTCACCAGATGCTTTTCTAGTTAGGAAATTGAATGTTGGAGATGGACTTTCCTTGGAAAAATTAAGGACTTGATACCCCAGCACAGTTGGAGGTTAGAAAAGACCTTTCTCTCCCAGGTGAAATTGCTAGTATTTAAAAAATGTGAATTGGCTAAAATATTGTAGAAACTCTACCTAACTCAGAGGTGATAAGACATGAGACAGGCTTGGGGCCTGTGCCTTTCAGACTGGCACTCAATTGCACCTGGTGAGGCCTACATCTTCTTGGGTTTCTGGTTGCCTAATGCTGATATCTGAGCAACAGAATCTTGCCCTGAGTGAAGCTTTCATGCAAGATACGGATACAGCACAAGAAGGAGAGAGAATTGTGTCTTCACTCAGTTTTCAGGACAGGATGGATGAATAGCCCAGTGACTCTTTGGTGATCACCTGTTTAACAAATGCCTCTGTGTGTGTGATGGAAATTGCCCTGAAAGATGGTTTTACTAATAACTGAGGGTAAGATTTGGGCAACGGCTAACATGAACTTGTTCAGACTTGTGGACACAAATCATTATTTGGCAAAAAGAAACCTAAGAGCTCTCTGTGTGACCTGGGATAGCTCAACTTCATTTGCTATAGTGGGTGTCACACTCGGGCTTCCAGAACTGGTTCTGTAGGGCTAGGGATATGGCAGAGTGCTTGCTTAGCATGTGCAAGGCCCTGGGTTCAATCCTCAGCACTGAAAAAAAAAAAAAAAAAAGAAGAAAAAAACCGACAGAACTGGTTCTGCAAACACAGTAGTCACAGGAGCTGGCCTCCTTTCCCCCACACCAGAGGCACAGACAGAGGGATTGGCCGTGGGAGATGGGCTGGAAAGGACATAGCACTTTTGCTACTCACCAATCCTGATACCTGCTAATAAAATGGGCATTTGATACATGAAAAAAAAAATAAGTAAAAGTTTTGATTCACATATTTTTAATTTTACAAATAACAGTGTTATATCGAAGAATCAGATCTTATGACTGATGTGAGCTCCAGTTGCTAATTCTAGACAATGAATCTCCTCTGGTACAAGATCCAGGCTCTCTGCAGTTTCTGAGGGCTAACATTGGAGCCAGCTTTACCCTCATATATCATTCTCCACTGCACCTGAACCAGGACTGTCCATCACGGACCTAGCCTGACCTGCAATCCTCGCAAGTGAAACTGCTTCTGTGGCCATGTGGGAATTATGTGATGGACCGCACTGCATAGAGTCGAATGGTCCAGTGGGCCATGTGATGAAAGAGCAGCCAATGGGTAGGTCGAGCTGTGTGTGGCACTTAGCCAAACCAATACTCCCAGGAACTAGTGTGGGAGCATAAGCTTGCAGGTAGCAGAGAACAGTGATGTTGAACTAAGGCAGGAAATAGAGCAGATAGAAACGTGGGACCAGAAACAGAGAGATCGTGTCAAGCAGATGATGTGAGGAAGCTGGAGCTCTGAGGAGGCGAAAGAGACAAGGCAGAAATAAGACGTGGAGAGCAGAGGGAAGGAATGACCACAATCATTGACTGGACCAAGAGTGGCAAGAGGAGGGCAGGTGGGCAGTAGTGACAGGGTCACAATCAAGGCCAAGACTCTTCCACACAACTCTAGCAAATACCAACCCTGGCTGACTTGATAGTTTGTATTCTTAACTATCAGTCAGGTTGGTCTTCTAATGTCCCTTATGTGTCCCCACACCCTAAAACAAAACAAAACAAACAAAAAAGTCCTGCAAGAGGAAGAAGCAGAAAAGTTGAAGGGCCAGGAGCCTGTGTGTGCCAGCACAGACTGTTACAGCAGGCTGCAGTTGGTGTGGCTTACACCACAGACTTCTACTGTGCACAGTTCAGCTCTGGAGGCTGGCATCGTAGTCTTTCTGTTGCTAATAATGAAACACCACGGACTGGGTAAGTGATAAAGAAGAAGTTTGTTTTGGCTCGTGATGTGGTCCAAGGTCAACAGGCCACATCTGGAGATGGATTTCCTGCTGGCAGAGTTCTGAGGCATTGCAGGAATCACACAGCAAGAGACAAGAAACACCTAAGACACGGAGCCAAGGTGGCTTTTATAGGAAACCCATCCTGAGATAACCCACTAGACCACCAACTCACTAATCTAGTAATTATCTAACCACATGAATGGATTAATCCTTGTCCTGCCCCTTAAAATTAATCCTGGTCCCACCTCTTAAGGGGAATTGTGTTACAACATGGATTTCTAAGGGACCAACTAAATTGAAGCCACAGCATCTGGGAAATCCAAGATCAAGGTGAGGCAGACATGGTGTCCAGAGAGATTCTTCTTGGCAGGCAGCTGGCCCCCTTCTCAGTAGGGCTGCACAGGGCAGAGGGAGGGAAAGAGCTGCGGTTGCTCTTCTTCTTCTAATAGAGACACAAACCCTACGATAAGGACCTACCCTCAGCACCTCCTCTAATCCTAGTGACCCTCCAATGACACCATCTTCAAACATCATTACCTTGGGGGTTAGTGCATCAACATATGAATTTGGGGTGGGAGGGGACAAAAACATTGAGAACATGACATTGTGCAGCAAGTTCTTTAATAGAATTTGTGCTATGCAGCATTTCTCTCACAAAACAGCTTCCTATGCTTTGATTCAGCTCCACTAAACCAAGTGCTCATGATTACAAAAGAGAATGAAATCAGTAAACCAAACCATTTCCCCCAGCTTGTTCCAATTCCCCTGAGATAACTGGTGGGTGCCAAGATAAGGCCTTGGATTTATTGTTTTTTTGACATTTTTCTGAACACCGTCCTGCAGATTAATCCTGGAACACCGAATAAAAGTGTAGTAAGAAACGTGGTCAGCTTGTCAGTCACCTGCAACAAAAGAGAAGGGTGTGGGGTCACACTCGACATCCAGAGTCTGAGCAGAGATACTTGTGCAAGGAACCTGCAGCTCAGGAAAGACCCGTTGGGCCCTGATCTTCTCACTACATCTGACCATTGGCAGGGAGGTAACACGTGTTCCAAAGGAAGATGGGAGGCACGGGTGGGTGTGCGGGGGTCTCTCAAGTCAGGGAGGTGAAAAATGATGAAGAGTGGTCTCTGTAAATGCAGTGAGGCTGGCTGAGCCTGCTCCCTGGCAACTAAGAAGTTCAGATTAGAGGGTCCTGTGGAAATGGCGGGAGTTCCTGGTTTTCTGATGCAAAGGCATCACTCTCAGACTTTGAAGAAAGACACTTGTGAGTTGTAAGGCCTCTGTCTACATCTATGTGATCTTCCTCTCTATCTCTCAATCTGCATCTCCTAAGGTAAGGGGAAGCATTCCTATTGAAAGCCATTTTAGTAAATGCACTAAGACAAGAGGTCTTGGCTCTATCATCTGGTGTTGTTAAGAAAAAATAACACATTCTCTTGAAAGGCAGAACTTTCTCTAGCAGGCATTTGAAGGGGGATTGGGAACTTCCTTGAGACAGAGCTTCATGTTCCTAGGGGCCATACTAGAGATTAGTCGTCTATCAGTGCAAAGTGTCGACAAGAGTCACTAGGGGCCCAGAGTTTTGCAGTGCTCACAGCTCACTGTGTACAGAGAGAGAAGGAGAAAGAAAGATGGAGACGGGCAGAGGAGGAGCTTCCTATGGAGACAGATCAGAAGAGAAGGAAGGAGGGCGTGGGAAAAGACAGTTTAGTCATTGAGATACCTGCAGAAGAGGTTGTCAAAGAGGGGCCCCAGGCCAGGGAGAAACTAAATGGCACAGCCACCACTGAGTGCCACAGACTTGCTTGAGTTGAACCCTCAGAAGCACAGCAGAGAGCCAACCACCTCAAAAACACCTGGGGGTATTTTCCTTGGGGCATTTATACAACTTTGGAAGTGGTTTTAGATGCATGACAAGGCACCTCTGCCAACCCCCACCCCCCCACCCAGCACACCAATTTTTGGTTCAGACAAACATCTACCCTCCCCAGCAGACAGGAAGGGGACCCATTCAGCAAGGTCACAGCAACAAAGCAGGTCTCACTGCACCCAGAGCCCAGAGCTGACGGGCAGTGGTCATTCCAGAAGGTATGGATTTTCCTTGCCCACCCCCTCTGTTCACCATAGCCCTTCTCCTACCTTACCAAAGAAGAGGCAATCCCTCCCCTGTCCTGAAACATGGCACACAGGCCAAGGTGCAAACATTCCTGACACCAAAGAGGGAGGATTCTAGAATGTACACTTCCCCAACCGAGAGGCCTCTAGTGGGGCCTGGTGGCTCAAGCCTGTAATCTTAGTGACTAGGGAGGCTGAGGCAGGAGGATCACAAGTTTAAGTTCAGCCTTAGGAAATTAATGAGTCCCTAAAATAACTTAGAGGGACCCTGTCTTTAAATAAAACAAAAAAATGGATGTGGATGTGGCTCAATGTTTAAGCATCCCTGGGTCCAATCACTGGTACAATTAAAAAAAAAAAAAAAAAGCAAAAAACAACAAAAAAAACCAAACAACACACCAAAGAAACCTCCAGAAATGATATCAGGTTGTGTGGTGGTTTGGGGCATTAACATCTTCAAATGAACCGAAAAATTGTCAGTTTTTGATTAGAAAAAAAGTCGTTCAATTTGAGAGTATTATAATAAAACTGGACTTGGCTATTTACATTATGAAGAAGACATTTTTCACTCATTAAATAACTGTGTAACTCCAAAACTGTCAAAAAATTTGTTCTGAAATTATGGAGGAAAAATGCATAAATTACATCATTTGTAAAACTCTTATATTTATGATTTTTGAAGTGTTTGTCACCTAAAAATATATAATGTCATTTTTCTTAGTTTTTTTTTTTTATGGTGCTAGAATTGAACTCATTCATGCCAAGCAAGTGCTGAACCACTGAGATACAACCCCAGCACTTCAAGTTCTTTTGATCTAAGCCTTGCTAAACTATGTTGCATTGGTCAAATCTCGCCTGCCACCTATTTCTACAAAAATAAATAAATAAAAAGAAATCAAGCTTTATTGGAACACAGCCTCACCTGTTGGTTTACACAGAGTCAATGGCTGCTCTCAGGCCACAGAGCAATTGTGGCAGAGTAAGGAGAAGGACCAGCTGGCCCAAGAAAGCTGAAATGTTTCCTGTTGACCCTGTGCAGAAAAAATGGGCCCAACGTGACCAGGGTCCCCTTTACTTAAAATGGGCCCAACATGACCAGGGTCCCCTTCTCCTGGACCCCACTGCTCACTCTGCCAGTTTCCCTGACCCCGCTCACAGGCAATCTCCAACTCAGGTTGCACTGCCAGCCCTCAGCAGGTGCCCAGCTCCTGTGAGCTGGGGAATGGTCTGGTCGCAGGGAAGGGGACACAGGCTGAGGACATACCTGGTCACTGCGGGGAACTCCATAGCGCAGAATGGTCACAAAATGCTCGCAGTTCTTGGTGGTCACTGAATAGGGGACTTCCTTCCCCACCAATGCCTCTGCCACCTGGAGGATTACGTTGGGTGGCAGTGGCTCATACTCGTCATCATATTTGTTGTTGACCTTGTATTTGTGTTGTCCAACCACAGTGGACAGCAGCTCCTTCTTCACTATGGCTCTGTTAGCCAGGAGGGACTTGCTGCTGCTTACGCCAGCTCCTGCCACTTCACCTGTGAAAACAGTAGACTCAGACCTGGGCAGGGCCACAGCTGACATGGAGACAGACAGCGTCACTGCCAAATTGGGAGACTAAGTGGTTTTCAGAAAGTTTTGTCCCCCTCCCCTGGACAGCGTCCTCCCCAGCGCTCATTCCCAGCTGGAGCAGTGCTGTAAGCAGCCCTCCACCCAGGGGCAGCTCAGGACGGCTGCAATGTTTACACTGCCTCCCCTCTGCCTGGGAAATCTTAGTGTCCTGGGACCTCACTTGGGCAGGTCCTGGATTTACTCTATCATTAATCCCTTTCATATGATTTATAGGAGAGATCCTGGAGTCCAGGGTTGAAAACATGGATCTAAATTTAGAAAGTGAAAATGATACCTTCAAATATACTAAAAAGAAATTCACAGAAATCATAGTAGAAATCAATGGAAACTCTGTGAATAAATGGAGTGTTTCTGTAGTAGCATTATATGAGGCAGAGGCCAGGCGTGCATTCTGTACAGACATATTGAGGGCATGTCTGGAGAATGAACCAATCATATTTAATTGAGGATAGAATTCTTGGGAATTTTTTTATCAAGTTTGTAAGAATGTTTTATGCACTTACCCTGGCTTAAAACACTATCATTTAAACTGACATCGTACCAATGCCAAGATGCCAGTAATAATCATGATATTCCTAATACACTTGATGGTGGGTCATGGGGTCTACCTACAAATGCGTGCTCTCTCTCTCTCTCTCTCTCTCTCTCTCTCTCTCTCATTGAATTATTCATTATGTGGTAATAATTTATACAAAGATTTCCAAACCAAGGGATCTGGATGCTGCAGCCTGGGATATCTCTCACCCACAACATATGAATTTGAAATGCCAGTCAAATTCTCACCTTAAGCTCATTTTGCATGAAATATTCCTCCATATTCAAAATTTTCAAAAACTTCCAAAGCCAATCATGAAGAGAAACTCTGGACATTATTTTTTTTTCTTAGCATACTCTTTCCTTAAGTGGGAGTTTCTGAATTTAAGAATTCCCTGACCAATATTTCTACAAGGCCTGACAAAAGTTCTAACTGTACATGAAACTCTCTCCAAGGAAGCAGCCTGACATAAGCAGTTTACCTTTAATACTCCATAACAAAAGGGTCCTGGATAGCCTAACTGATTAAGGGAAAGAACCAAAGCACTTACTGAGGAAAAACGCTACTTTTAAGACAATAAACCCAGGGTTGTAGCTCAGAATCTTAAAGATCTGAAGGATGGATCCAGGTACTACATGTGATCAAAGAGCCGTGATCAGTGAACACACTCCCAAATCAATTGGTTACCTCTGGGCTCCTGGAGACCTGGCTCTGGAATGCATTCTAAACAACTGGTATTATCCTCCGTCTAGTTGCACTAACAACATTCCCCACAAGGGGCGCATTCTTAAAACATGAAGTTTGTCAGCAGCCACTTCACTTAGAAGCACTAAGCCACAAAACTGTATTCACAGGAACCCTGTGAAGGATCTGCTGAATCCTGGTTTGCCATCTACAAGGTCCCCTGAAGGACAAACATTTGGTGACCAAGAGTAATCTTGAGGATTGTTAAACAGAAACAGAAAGGAGGCCACAGACTGACTGTAGACCACAACTCCATAGTCAGGCATGATGTAGGGGCACCTGCCTGTAATCTCAGGCACTAGGGAGGCTGAGGCAGGAGGATGTCATTCTGAGGCCAGCCCAAGCGACACAGTGAGACCCTGACATGAAATAAAATATGAAAAAGGTCTGGGGAGTAGCTCAGGGTCACAGTACCCTGGGTTCAATCCCCCAGTGATTCAACCAAACCAAACAAACCAACAAGAACAAAGGGCCCACCACATGCAGCCCTAACTGGACACTGTCCTGATTTCCCCAGAGCCAGCTCTAACCCAGACAGACCTCCCTCTCCTGCTGTGAGCAGGACCTTGCTGCTGTCCCAGGGTTTAGACACCAACCAGGGAGCACCCGCAGCAGCACAGCCTAAGGAGGACAGGTTCCTAGTGGCCAGGCTCAGGGACAAATGCACTCCCTCAATGACGCTTTAACAGCTGAGTGTGAGCACTGCTGTGAGCTGAGCTCTTTGTCATTTTCTGTTCAGGGTTCCTGAGTTTGTTAACTGACATAGGTGTCACAGAAGGTTTCAATTTCTCTAACTTGACTAACTTCTGTGCACACAGGTGCATGTCCACACTAGCTCTGTTGGACAATGTTCCACTGTGTGCAGGTGAGTGGAGTTTCCAGCATGTCGGTGTGTCCCTTAAAGCCATGATGCTCAACAGAAAGGGAGGTGGCCTCACACATGCCCAGGCCCTGCACCAATATCTCCATGCCCTTCTTCATTTCACGCTCTCATGGCCTGGAGACAAGAATTCTTATCTCTGCTCTTGGGCTGATTTGAGTGAGGTAAAGCCACACACTGAGGTTACACAGTCAGGAGGCAGAGGAGCCAGGATTCCAGACTGGCCCTGGGGAGGTTGGAGGCCCACACCTGTCCATTGCTCTCTGCAGTCAGGTATAAACTCTTGGAAAGATTAACTCCTTCTACTGTTGTTTGACCTTGCAGAACTCCACAGACACAGGATATTGGACCTTTGGAGAAATGTTCATCAATTAGAGCGAGTTCAACTGGGACTGAACCTTACTCTGAAATGCAAACAAGTTGACACTCTTTCCCTGAACTCACTGATGAGGAGTAGCCATAGATATAACTAGAGGGAAGGAGCATGAATCCTTCAGTAAATGCTGACTGAATGCCTGCTCTGCCAGCCTGTGTGAGGACAGCACATAACTGTGGCTGTGCTCGTACTCTTGATCTTAGTCCTTGTGTTTATTAGCGAAAGTATGCTTACTTGGTAAAGCCAGATGGACCACATAGCCATTTCCCACATAAATGGCCCAGTGCTGATAGCAGGAGCGAGAAATTTCAATTAGGTCACCAAGTTTTGGTTGTTTTCCACTCTGAAACAGAAAAGGCAGACACAGATTGAAGGGGGCCTTTGTAGGGAACATTCTAGAACCTGACCTGCAAGAAGCCCCAGCCAAAGCCTATAAAATCCCTCTCCTCCTCACCGTAGGAATCAGAAAGGTGAGACTTCTTACACAGGTAGGAAGCCCCTCTATTTATGTGCTTGTGAGCCTGGAAAGGTGTTCAGGGATAGGAGGAGATGGGAAGGGTGTCTTTGGGGGTCCATGACAATAGGTCTACAGCACAAGAGTGTGGAGCTGTGATGTGCCCAAGGTATAGAGAGCACATTTTAAGCAAAGAGCATGTTTGTATCAGCAAATGTCGATATGATTCTTAAAGGTGTCAAAATCGCCTTGCTAAGGGCCACCAGCCATATGCCTGGGCCTCTGTGATGCTTGTGAGTTACAGAGCGCCCACATACAAAGCCCAACCTGCCAAACACTGCAGAACACTTGACCTAAACTGGCCATCAGTCCTGAGAGTAAGAACTACCATCACCCTCCTGGATAGATGAGGAGAATGGGTCTTAGCACAGTTACAAAACTATCCTAGACAGAAGAGCCAGATGGAAACTGAGATCTCAGGGTTTCCAACATTTATGCCTGAACAATCCCAGAAGGTTCCAGACAAGCTGGGGCAGCTGGAGTCGGGGCTCCATGCAAAAATCAAGGCAAAGATGGTGCTGGGATTGTGGCTCAGTGGTAGAGCGCTCACCTAGCACCGGCGGGACCTGGGATTGATCCTCAGCACCACATAAAAATAAAGGCATTGTGTTGTGTCCATCTACACCAAAAAATAAATATAAAAAAAAATCAAGGCAAAGAAAGACAGGATGTGGTTAGGAGTTGGGGGAAGGGGTTCTCTTCTGAAGTTTGCATGAGTAAGTTGTATTTCTAGAACACTCTGAGGCAACCAGCATCCCAACTCAGCTGAGCCCGGCCTCTGGGCCCAGTGCGCCTTGCCAGGGAGCTGAGCTGCTGCAGAGAGAAGTGAGGGTGCAGCTGCCTGGAGGTGGTGGGAGATCTCCTGGGAGTTCAAGTCCTTGGCAGCAAGGATCAGGAGTCAGCTTGACCCAAGGTGGGCTGATCAGAGCATCAGAAAGGTAATGACTGCTGGCAGTGGTCAGGCATGGCTGTAGTCCCAGTGACTTGGGAGCCTGTGGCAGGAGGATCACATGTTTGAAGCCAGCCTGGGCGAGTAGGAGACCTGGCCTCATAATGAAGATTAAAAAGAGCTGGGAAGTAGCTCATTTATAGAGAGCACTTGTCTCGCTCGTACAAGGTCCTGGTTTCAATCCCTCGTACTGGGAAAAAAATCAGCACACAGGTACTGAAATACAACAGATTGGTTCTAGGAAACACGTTTAAGTAATGAGAAAGATTCAAGTATATCTAGATGAACTGTACTCAGGGAACCCAGTTAAAAACCCCATAAAACACAAGGCTACAAGTCAGCACTTATAAGGAAGCTATATACACGTGAATAGAACCATCTGGCAGAGCTCACCCCAAACTGCTTCAGGGGGAAGAGAGAACACAGGGGGTCTGGGAGAAGGGCTGATTCTTCATGCTCAGGGCTTCCACTTGGATTTTGGTTTCTTTCTTTTTAAAAATTCTCTTTCAACATCCCTTTACGAGTGCATTATATTTGTACATAATGATGAGTGTTCTGTTGCCTATACACACCTGCACCAATATAGCAATATAATTTGCAGTGACACTCCCTAACACCTCCCCCTCACTTCCCTCTTTCCACCCCCTCCCTTTCCTCTATTGATGTCCCTTGGACTTTCTGCTTTTTGTTTCTTAAACAAGGCAAATACATTCACATATTACTTTGGAATAAATTAGAAAACGTAATTAGATTAAAAAAACAGAACTAAATGCTTTGGAAACTAAATGCTCCTCCATCGTTTGAGAATTCCTCTGATCTCAACTGTTTTCTCCTACTTCTTTTATTTATTTTTATTTATTTTTTTTTGGTGGGGGAGGTGGAGATGGACACAATACCTTCATTTTATTAATTTATTTTTATGTGGTGCTGGGGATGGAACCCAGTGCCTCACGTGTGCTAGGCATGCTCTCTATCACTGGGTCACAACCCCGTCCCAATGAGGTGCTTCATGAAACCTGGTTTGGGTAAAGAAAAGCCTTCAGTGAGGTGCCAGGAGGCAGCCAGCACTCAGGAGACCAAACCCCACACAGCAGCGGAGGCAGGGAAGCCTCTGGGCTCCTGGACCCAAACCATGGTTCCCTTCCTGCTGTGTGAGAGCCCCAGACCTGCAGCCCACCTGCCCCTCCTCTCCCCTGTCCCCTCTACACCTGAGCTGCAGCCAACAAGGACAGCATACATATTTCTGATAATAGACTGTCACTGTTGCTTTGAAAATCAAAGGTTCAAAACCCTTTCTGGGGACTCACCAAAGACATCCTTCTGTCCAGAAGTGCTGTGTGCTGCTGGCTGAATGTCCAGACTTCGTCTTCCTGTAAGTTCACTTACCCAAGCCTTCAGTTAGGTGAAAACAAAGGTAAAGTTGACATAAAATTTTTATCTTCCAACAAGTGCTGGGCACACTTCCAGGAGATGATTAGATATGGAAATCAGTTGGAAGGGAGAGAGATCCAAGCCCAATGTGCATTCAGGAGGATTTGATGGCCCAGGGAACATTCCAATGTCCCCAAGTTTCAGGGAGGGAGGAGAGAAAGTGAAACAAGCAATATGCTGATACTGGAAAAAAATAATAACCACCTGAGTCTTGGAGGGTGTGGGGAAGGCAGGAGGGAGGGACAGAGCCTTAGGGAAGGGTTTCAAGGAATGAGGGGCTCTGAGGACACAGACACCCCCCACAATGAGGAGCGGACATCTGCAGAACAGGCAAATATTTCCACCAACTTCAAACAATCACACCACCTGGAACAGGCCACCAGAGACATTTCCACACCCTGGGAACCCGGGAGCCTGCGTGGACAGAAGGATGGGAAGAAACCCTCCCCTTCCTCTCCCCCCGAGGTCCAAAGTGCATTCGTTGTAGCCCAACAGGAAACCCAAACCCCTACTCCCTGGTGTGGAGACGCTGCTGCTTTAGACACCAGTGTGCTACCCCTCCCAAGCCCCTGATTAGTGTCTCTTTTGACACCCACTTATCAATGTTTCATCCTGGGCAGTCCACACAGCAAGGGGCGGGAGGGACTAGAGGCAGCTCAGCACCCTCACTGTGGGGTGGTGGAGGAGGCAAGGACCAGCCCGAGGCCCTCTTCAGGCTCTCAGGAGGACAGGGCTGTGGGGTGAGCACACAGGGGGACTGGACCCAAAACCAGGAGACTGTGTGTTCAGGATCCACAGTGTCACTGCAGACCCGCTACTCCCACAGCCCACCCTGTTCCTGTGGACATCTCCATGACAATGTTCTCAGGGTAGCGGTGTGACCCTCCTCAAGGCCTTCCCCATCCTCATCTGGCGGAGGAGAGTGGGCATGGATTTTGCTAATTCCCTCACTTAGACACTGTTGGGCCACACTGGACATCATTGCATGGCTGACCTTGAAACAGGTGATCTCAGTTTGCCCAGGGGTGCCAGCCCCTTTTAACAATATTACAGCCCCATCTCCTGAGCAGGAGGACTTGGTGGGCCCTGCTGGCTGAAGGGATGGCAGGTGAGTTGGGAACAAGGACTATCTGGAGCTTGTAGGATGGCAACGGAAATAGGCCACAGTCCTTGTGCTGGGACTTATAGCTCTTCAGCTAATCCAATGTGCTCAGGGTTAGAAAACTGGGCTCTGGTGCCACATGAGAACAGTCAACAACCGAGGTGGGTCCCACTGAAAGGCTGCCTGTCCCCAGCTGGTGCCTGCAGCTGCTGAGCAGGCCAAGGGACCAGTGTGCTCCCCCTGGGCAGAGAATGGGGCAGAGTCAGAGCACAGGCCCAGCCTGCCAGGAACACAGGATACTGCATCAATGAGCTGCAGAACCAGCACTTTGTAGTTTTTATTATTTTGAGACAGGGTCCTGCTAAGTTGCCAAGGCTGGCTTCAAACTTGAGATCTTCCTGCCTCAGCCTCCCGAGTCACTGGAATTGCAGCTGTGCATCACTGTGTGCAGCTGTGCTAGCTTGGATTTTGAAAGCTTATATAAAAATTCTACTACTATATGAGAGTGGGTTTTCTGTGGGAGACAATGGGTTCTTTTCAAGTTCACATCTCCTTTCTGTGTCCATGGGGCTTGAGTAGGGGTCTTGGGCTGGGGAGGGGAGGCACTGAGAGTGGCATGTGAAGGGAGACAGGTCCCTGCTGTAGAAGGCGTGTATCTGGGCCTTGGGGGCTGGGCTCACACTCCGTCCACACTCAGCCTGCATTCTGGGCTTCTGGCTGCTGAGCTTCTTCCTTGCCTGCCTCTCTGTGAGGAGAGTGTGGGTCTCTCCAAGCCCCAGAGAACACCCCTGTCCCTCTTCTTCCTTCCATAGTCTTTTCCTCTCAGTTCAAGGTGATTCTTGCCTCACCCTTTTGATTCATGAAGTACCTAACCTTGATTTTCTGTGTTAGAAAAGTTCTAAGCAGGGTTGAATTCAGCTGTTTCATGGTAATTAAAAAAGGAAGAAGCCAGGTTCCTATAATCATTAGAAATGGAACAGTTCCTGGAGGGCGTGTTTTATAATTTGGAAAAGGGAAGTTGTGGGAGTTGTATCGCCCTGTCCCCAGGTCCTCATGGAGGCAGAGGCTCCTGCCCTGTGTCCTCATGGAGGCAGAGGCTCAACCTCAGAGCTCAGCTCCTTTCTGTTCACAGTGCCCTGGCCATGACCTTAGGCAGCTGAAGATGGAAAAGAAACTTCCTCCTGCTGTGTCAGCCTTGCTGGGGCTTGATGGACAGGCTGCCCCAGGCTGGGGTGCAGGAGAAGGTGGACAGGAGGCCTGGCTCTGCTCCAGTCCAAGTCAAGCCCTGGGGTGGATCTTGGAGATGCAGGGAGTTTTCCTCCTGGAGGCTGGAGGGTGCTCAGAGAGGCACATGGAATTGTGGCCCATCCTGTTCCTTGTATGATGGGCTCTGTACCTGGGTCCCGAGAGGGTCAGTTGAGCCAGAAGGGCAGTGAGGGCAGCCTGGTGGGAAGGGTGTCTGGATGGGAATGGGAAGAGGGGGAGTGGGCATGGGGAGGGGGTTAGGGCAGGGAGAGCCAGGAGTGCAGAAGAGCAGAGGCCAGAGGGAGCAGGAGGTGAGTGGAGGTCGTCGAGGCCCTGGGTGGACCTGGGGGCAGAGCCCAGGGAGGGGAGGGAGGGAGGAAGTGTTGGTGAGGAAGGGCATGTGGGTCTCAGGGACTGGGTATGGGGCAGCAGGGGAGGAGGTGGGGAAGCTGGCAGGAGGCTATGGGGGTCGTGGAAGCAGGAAGGGAACTGCCCTGATTAAGTTAGTAGACAGGAGGTGGAGGAAGAAAGGAAGAGATTCCTGGGGTCTGCAGTGACCGGACTTTGTGATTGGAAATGGCAGCAGTTGGGCTGTGGGGCTGAGAGAAGAAATGTGGGGCAGCGGGAGGACTTTGGATGACCCCTCTTTTGGTATTGGGGAGGGAGAGCTCATCCATGAGATCAGACCTGAAAGGGAAGAGGAAGAGAAAAGCAACTGTTTCGTGATGCTGAGGTGCCCTGGTGGAGTGCTGAGAGTGAGGACGGAGGCGGGGAACGAGGAGCAGAGGGAGGCCCTGGGGTGACTCATGAGGCAGGGAGGGTCCAGCTCAGCCTCTGCACACAGTGACCTGAGCACATCACCCCACCCTCTGAGCCGCAACCCCTGCACCTCCACAAAGAGAGAGTTCACCGCTCTTCCTCCTGTTGTATGGATTGGATCACGGGCGGGAGAGCACCTGAATCAGGTGCCCACATCTCCTGACTGACCTCCTGTTGGGGACATTAGATACTGTCATTGAGTATGTGTCAGGGCCTCAGCTACTGGAGAAGGGCATCCTGAGGCCACTCGATATTCACTGGTTCAAAGAAGAAGTTCTCATCATAGAGTCACACTCACAGCTAAGATTTATTAAAGCCAAGGACCCAAAGCAAGATGGGCAGAGGAAAAGGCACGTGGGGAGACGTCCTGAGGAAGCCAGGTGCCAGCTTCCAAGAGCCTCTCCAGTGGACTCACATGGGCTCACTCAAGTCCTTACTAATGAACTGGGACCACATGTGTGGAGGGTTGTCTACCTGAGAAGATCCCCAGTGTAGACGTCCAGGGTCTCAGTCCAGGGAGAGTCTCCTAGTTCCTCTCTGCCTGGCATGTCCTGAAGCCATAGACTCCCAGAAGGCAGGCAGCATGCAGTGTAGACCACATTGTTCATACAGAGGGTTTAGACCTGGTGAGTCATTGTGATCACTGAGGGCAATGTTTATACTAGTGCAGGCAACTGTTTACCTGCTCAGTTCTCAGACTCAGCCAACAGCCAACCTTGTGAGTAGGTCTCCCTAGGCATGCCTGTCTCTGATATGGTATGTTAAATCCTTGTGTGTAAGATACAACGATTCCAAGTACGTGGGCATCCACAGCCTCAAAACTGTGGAGGAAAAAAATAACCGAAAAATCTAATAGGCAAATAAATAGTTGCAGTTGGAGATTTGACTTTCCTCTCACATAACTGATAGACCTCATGGGAGGAAACCATCAAGGATCGGAAGAACTGAACATCACCACCAAGTAATCGGACCTAACTGACATCCACTGATCACTTCACCCACAACAGCAGAAGACACACTGCTTTCAAGTGCCCAAGAACATATGCAATGTGCTCTTGTTCTAGATAATGAAAAAAAATAGATAAACCTTACAAATTAAAAAACTGGAAATCGTCCAACATATACTTTCTCACAAAAAGAGGATTAAACTAGAACTCAATAACAGAAGAATACAAGAATAATCTCCACTACTTGCAGTTGGACAACATGCTTCTAAATAACCCAAGTATCAAATAGGAAGTCTCCATGGACACTGAAACATATTTTAAATGACCCCAAATCACAATGCAGAAGATCAACATTCGCAAGTTATAGCTAATGCAGGACTGAGAAGGAACTTTATAGAACTAAATGCATATTTTAGCAGAGAAGAAAACTGAAAGTCAGGATACTGAATTTCCATCTGAAGAAGTTAGAAAAGAGTGAATAAATGCAAAACAGGTCAGAAGGAAGGAAAATGAAGAGAAGAGCAGCAATCCATACAATGAGCAACAGAAAAGGAGAAAATCAGTAGCTCCAAAAGCTGGTTCTTCTAAAAGAGCAAAAGTTAAACCTGTAGTGAGAGCTGCAGAGGCATAAAGGAAAATGACACAGAATGCCCATGTTAAGAGTGAAGGAGGGGCTTTCAGACAAGGTCTGGCAGATATCAAATGAGAAAAAATAATATCACAATTAAAATTGAGCAACTTGGATTAAATGAACTAATTTCTTAAAAATCACCAACAACCAAAATGCATCTAGATGAAATAGATACTCTGAATAGCTCTACAAGTATTGACGGGGTTGCATTTTTGTTTATAATCACTGAAAAAGAAAGATCCAGGTTTAGAAGGCTGGTCTGGCAAAAGGAGGAGGGAACAAAACCCATTCCATGAAGCTATTTCAGGAAACAGAGAGGGGAACCTTCATCTCACCCATTTACAGTGACATCCCAATCTGACAGCTGAGCATTAATAAATAAACCAGAGATCAACATCTCTCATGAACACAGAGGTAAAAATCCTCAAAAAACATCAGAGGATCAAACTGAGCTCTTTTCAAAAAGAACACTCCCACATGACCCCATGGACTTGATCCCAGGAACCCAAGTGTGGCTGGATCTTTGAAAATTAAATATGCAATATGCCATATTAACAGCATACGGAACAGAAGTCGCATGGTCACATCAACTGATGCAGCAAAAGCCTTTGACAGAATTCAACACTCATTCAAGATGTTAAGAAATTCTCAGCACCAGTGAAAAAAAAAATACAAATAAATAGAAAGAAATCCTGAAGAGTAGAGGAAGGGAAACAGGAGGAGGGGAAACACCAGGGAATTATGGTATCTACATACATGAATATGTCACTATGAACCCCACTTCATGTATAATTATAATTTATGAATGGGTACATAAAATAAGAAAATGACAATAAGCTATTGTTTTTCCATTAAAAATATAGTTGGTAAAGTGTCACTAATGGACTAAATCCAACAAATCTCAGAAAATTAGAACTGGAAGATCACCTCCCCAACTTATTAAAGGCCATCTACAAAAGCCTACAGCTAACTGTAAATAACTGAACAAATTAAATACTTATCCACAAATCTAACAACACACATATACTGAAAACTCAAAATTCTGATTGAAAAAAAAAAACACAACAAAGACCTAAATAAATGAAGAGACTCGTCACCTTCTGGATCCAAAGACCCATCACAGGAAGGTCAGTTCTTCTCAGGTTGGTCTGCAGAGCCAGAGAGATGCCAAACAAAACCCCACAGAATGATCTGCAGATCTGGACAAGATGATCTAAAAATGCACATGAAAAGGCAAAGCAGCAAGGGGCTGGGAGCTCAGCATGTGGGAGGCTCTAGGGTCGATCCTCAGCACCCCATAAAAATAAATAAGTAAATAAATAAGTAAGTAAATAAGTGAATAAATAAATAAATAAAATAAAGTTTTGTATCCATGTAGAACAGAAGTTATTTTATTTTTTTTAAAGGCAAAGGAGCAGGAATTAAAATAATAAAGTGGTAAGAAGTTACCATGGGGAAAAATGAAAAAGAACACAGTTCTTCCCCACTCTGGAGCCCCCTATCCAGAGCAACTAGGAAAGCAGGCAGTAGGTCTACGCTTCTGAGAGGAGTGGCTCAGGTGTCTCCACTGGGGCCCAGGGGATGGGTCCTTGTCTTCAAGGCCAACTCCTCACTTGGGTGCTGTTGGGCCACAGGACCCAGGAAGCTGCAGAAAAGGAAGGCTTGTGAGGACGTGGGCAATCTACTAAGCTCCTGGAAGGTGGCGACATCCAAGGGTAAGGGTCGGGGCTCCCCAGTCTCTGCCAGCTGCTCTGCCTGGTGCTGGGGATTCAGATGGTACACAATGGCCTCCTGTCCCTGCTCAGAGCTGTTCAGCCCAATGCTACTAGAAGAATGGCCTTAACCTAAGAAGGGCCTTAGCCTAAGTAAATCCATTTTTAAATAAAACTGCAGTCCCCACCAGGCATGCCTACAGAGTCCTCCAAGGTGGTCACCAGGCATAGCCTGATAAAATAAGTCCCTTTCCACAACCAGAGTGAAGACTCTGTCTTTTGCCTTCTCCCTGATAAAGGCAAAGGTGAGAGATCAGGGTGGAAATCACCAGACCCAATGTCCTGACCTCAGAATGAAAGACGTCCCTGAGAAACCTGGTAATAGCTGATAGGGATTGAAAGGGTGGGCAAAAGCTTCACAATTTAGCATAAATGATGGAACAAATGAACAGACATTCAACCAGCCGACACTGATGCCCACATGCCGGAGAGCCTGATGAGGACCTGGACTGACACCCAAATTCTTCTTGTCGTTATCCTGACCCTTGACATCGTCCTCACTGCTCTCAAATTCTACAGCCATATCTTGACCCTGGTGAGAATGGTGACTTCTCCTTATGACCCTCTCCTCTGCCAGCCATCAGCTTCACTCCAAGAGAAGCCTCCATGGATTCTCTCTTGATCGCTGTGGTCTGAGTGAGTGTGCGTCTTCTGGACTTAAGATCTAAGACTCGAGACTCTAGATCTGGCACTTGGGCTCAGCATGCAGAGGGCTGTCTGTCATGGGCCTGTCATGATTAAGTGTGTTTGCAGTGCTTAACTCAGAGTTGTCTGCTTTGAATTGATTGTGTCTGTTGCAGTGCCCAGCATTAAGGATGGTCATTCCTTGATTAAGAACCTATAGAGTGGAATTGTATTGAGTGATTTGAGGCTAATAAGGCATTGAGAAGGGCAGAAGCACGTGAACATTCTTTATCTCTCTCCCCTCGACTTCATGTCACACTTTTGCCCATCATGACAGCTGCCAAGGATGGCGAGTGGGCTTGGCGGTCCAGGAAGCAGAGTGGGCCTGAGCACAGCATCTCAGCTGTAAAGGAATACCTGTGGAGGAATACCTGTGAAGAGGTGCACAAAGAACAGACACAGACATACAGGGAAGGTGCAGACAGACAGAAGGATGGCAGACAAAAGGATGCCTACCCCTCTCTGCCATCATGTTTATTATCCCTGAAGAAGAAGAAAAAAGTTACATGCCATCTGATTCCATGACTGCTGAGAGCCACAGCCAAGTTGGGATGGCGCCTGGCACCTAAAGCCTGTTGTATTGTAACTGCCAAGACTTGCCCCTGTTCATTAATGTCTCTGCATAACTTAATATAGGTGTTTAAATCTCCATGTTTCCATGGTCTAATGACCTCCCTGCACCATTTATTTGCTTGCTCGTAAGCTAGTTGTTTTATTAATGGCATCACTTGTTCTACATCCCCAAAGATTCTAGTAGCTGTTTGTATAAGCCTATCTATAAATTCAGTGTAAGGTTCATTAGTTCCTTGTATTACCTTAGATAATTGACCTTGTAAATCTCCATGCCCCTGTAAAGTTTTCCATGCCCTAACCACAGCTGAAGAGATTTGTGAGTATATGGCAGGATCATATCTAATTTGTTGCAGCTGACCCTCATAAGGTCCCTCTCCTAACAACATAGCTAGAGTTCTCTGAGGATAACCGGCTGCTGCATTTCACTTAGCCATCTCTGTGCAAAATTCCTGATTGGCAACCTTCCATAACAGATATTGTCCTCCATTTAGTACAGCTTTGCACATACTAGCCCAATCTGCTGGCGTCATGTCCAAGTTGGTAATGGATTCGACCATACTTACAGTGAAGGGTGCTTGAGGACCATAGGTTGTTACAGCCTCTTTCAGCTGCTTCACCGTTTTGAAATCTAAAGCATGGTGAATTCGCTGTCCTCCTGCCTGCTCAAATACAGGGCATGCTAATCTTTGAGGTCCTGTCTCAGGATCCCATCTATCAACTGCGGGGGTTGGGGGCCACTCAGCATATGATGTCTCCATAGGTGGAGCTGTTGGTTGAATACTTACGCCCTCTGGTGATAGAAAGGTGTTAGTAGCAACCTCCCGTTGTAACTTCTCCCCTGATAGCCTTCCCTTCTCTGAACTTTCTTCCCTTTTCTGACTAACTCGAGAGACTTCCTCTTTTACTTGATCTAAAATGTCTTCTCCTTGACTAAGCAAACAAGATTGTACCAACGTCCATAACAGTAATGTGCCAACTGGCAGAGTTCCTGGGCTTTCCTTTTCTATCCGTTTTAAATCTTCACCATGATGGTTCCATTGTGATATATTTAACAACCCCTCTTTAATGAACCATGGGCTACACCTTTGTGTCGTCTTAATGTATGCCCTAACTGTTCTTGATTTTACTGAGATGCCTCCTTCCTCTAGCAATTTACTTAACACCCTTTCGGTTTGGTTTTTACTAATTTTTAATTCCATATTTCTGCTATAAAAATAACGCAACCCAACAAGATAACACAAAACAAAACCGAAACAGAATGAAACAAAAACAGAACAAAAATGCATTGTATCAATTTTCCTATTTTCTTGAAATGTATATTGGTGGTCTATCTCTTCCTCAGGGGCGAACAACTTCAAATGTTGAGCCAACCACTTTCCCCAGTTTGCCTGAGAAAGTTCTAGGGACAGGCAGCTTGAAACAAAAACAAAACAAATAAAAACAAAAACACATTGTTTTTTGAAATGGTCACCCCTTCTCTCACCCTGTCCTCAGGGGTGAGCAGTTTCACTTACCCCCAAGCTTCAGGCATCCCCCACATGGGCCACCAAATACCGCAATCTGGCTGGGCACAAAATAACTGAGCCGCCACGAGGCACTTGTAGGTTCAAACAGGAACTCCTTTATTGCCCGAACTCCACCGGCACTCCAAGTGCACTCCCTGGGAACTCTCCCCGCCCTCTCCGGGGCGGGGCACAGAACTCAACGGGAATTCCTCAAGAACTCAAAAGTAGCGGGCGCCAGAGGCAGCAGGAGCCGCCCTACTGCCGGACATCAGGGGTCTATATACAACTGAATACACAGCCTGTTTCAATCCAGCATCATCCAGTCACAGCAATTATACACAGCTTAACTTAATTATCATCTTCTTAATGGCTCGCTGGCGTCACCTCTCAACCACTCCTTCTGGCAAAATGCCAGGCGCCATCCCGACTCAGCTGTGGCTCTCAACACATGACTTCATTCTAATTAGTACTTCTTCAACCCTGAGTCCTAGCTAACTGAGACAAGGTCCAGGTTAAATGGACCTTAACATAATGGACCTCAATATGGGGCTCCTATTCTCCAGGGGCAACGCCATGGAGACCAGATAGCACCTGCAGAGTTGTCCTTTTAGCTCAGAGGGAGGAGGCTGGGCACCCCAGGTCTGGAATCAGGGCAAACCTGTGAAGGACAGTGCTACGGCAGCCAGGCATCCCGCGCTTTTGCACAGGAGTTTCCCAGTCGCCAGGTACTACCTAGCAGCCAGGCTTTCTATGTCTTTGCACAGAAACTTCCTAGTCACCAAGCATGTCACAATCACGAAGTTTGTAGACCCCAATCCCAAACACAGAACTCCCACACAGAGAGCCACTCCGCACCAGGCCAGCACAGGAAGACCAGAGCTACACACCCAGCCACGGCCGCCCCCCGCCTCTCCTGGTGCCCTCTCACACCCCCGTGCCAGGACCACTGCCTGCCTACCCTGGTCTCACTCCATCATATGTCCCCGGGGAACTGTATTAGAACACAGACTTGGAAGGGACCCCTAACTGAAGCCACAGCAGCTGGGAAATCTAAGGTCAAGATATGTCAGACAAGGTGTCTAGAGACCTCCTTCCTGGAAGGCAGTTGGTCCCCTTGTCACTAGGGCTGCACATGGCAGAGGGAGGGAAAGAGGGCTCTGGTCTCCCTTCTTCTTCTTAGAGGGACACTAATCCCTGGATAAGAGTTCCACTCTCGCCACCTCCTGACCCCAATGACACCACCTCTGAACACCATCACATTTGGCAACAGCATATGAATTTGGGGTGGGAGGGGACACAAACGTTGACACCATAACATTGTGCAATCAGCTCTCTAATAGAATTCATTCCATGCAGCGTTTCCCTCAGAAAACAGCTTCCTATGCTTTGATTGAGCCCCAATCAAATCATGAGCACTTAAACCAAGTGCTCATGATTACAAAAGAGGGAAACCTGTAAACCAAACCGTTCCCACAGGCTTGCTCAAACTCCCCCAAGGTAACTGGTGCCACCAAGATAAAGCCTTGCATTTACTGCTTTTCCCGCTTGCTTCTGTACAGCATCATCCCAATGAGGCCAGCAACACCCAGGATGACTGATGCAGTACCAATCACAGTGAAGGTGTCAGTCACCTGCAACAGAAGACAAGGGGGCGGGGTCACATCAGGAGTCTGAGCAGAGATACTTGTCGAAGGAACCTGCAGCTCAGGAGAGACCCATGATCACCACATCACAGAGGAAACAGTGACTGGCAGGGAGGGGGGATCCCAAAAGGTCAGGCCACCCAGGAGAGAGGACAGGAAGTCCCTGGTCAGGAAGGAAGGAATGCAGGACTGAGTCTCAGTATGAAAAGGGAGTCTCAAAGGAGGAAAGCGAGATGCAGCCTAGAGGTGTTTAAAGCATGACCAACCCATGGGGTGGCTGTGGGAAGGACACAGTGGCAGGGCTCAGATGTTCTAGGTCAGGGGTGGCCGATTGAGAGCTTTGAAGCAGGTGCCAATTGAGGAATGACCCCTGTGAACTCCCACTGCCCAGGGCTTGAGGACAGGGACCCACCTAGGTGTTCTTGGGGTCCCTGGTGCTCAGCCCACTGCCTGGCACAGGTGGACCCTGGTGACTTAGCTGCTGAGCAAATGGTGGACTGGGAGCAGCGCTGAGGGCAGGCTTTTGTGCAGTGAGAGGCCTGGCTTGTGTGTGAGAGGGAAGGGGTCCTGCTGAAGGACAGACTGGGGACGTCAGGGGGACCTTGATGGTTGCTGCTTTAGTGTGAGCTGACTGACATGGCCAACCACGACCTGGGGTCCCACCTTGCACACAGGTGGAACTCAGGCAGGGGGGCCACAAACACCATAAGAATGTTGGGGCTGGGGCTGGGGCTCAGTGGGAGAGCACTGGCTAAGCATGTGTGAGCCACTGGGTTCGATTCTCAGCACCACCTATAAATAAATAAAGGTCCATCAAGAACCAATAAAATATTTTCTCAGTTACTTTCTGTGCTGGTCGTTTGACAGCTTCCGTATTTTCTTGGCCCTCCCAACAACCCTGTGAGATTGGCTTTCTAATTCCCATCTCCCAGTTGGTGGTGACTGACGGTGATGAATGGAGAGACCTCACTCCAACCACACAGCTGGCAAGGGACAAGGCTCAGTTCTGCTTGTGCCTTCACAGCCAGGGAAGGAAACCTCAGTGACCCAAGGACAGATTTCTGGGGAGCAGCACCATGTGCAGGTGGGAGAAGAGAAAGGGCAACAGTGCACCATCTTATCCACAGACACTCTGATCACCTCCGTGAAGCTGGACACAAGTCAAAGCAATGACCAGAATCTCTATTCAGTCACCACTGGCAGTGAGCCTAGCTCCATTGCAATTTGTGCAGAATTAATAAGTATTTCCAAGTGAGATGAGGGTGCAGGGGTGGGAGGTGGGTGTCTTTAGAGTCAGGGAGGTGAGAAAAAGTGACAAAGGGTGGTCTCTGTAAATGCAAGGAGGCCCCCTGTGTGTGCTGCCTGGCAACTAATGAAGTTTGGATTGTATCGTCTGATGGAGATGGCAGGAGGCCCTGGCTTTTCTGATGAATAGATTCCGAAGGCATGACTCTCAGACCTTGGAGAATGACACTTCTGAGTTGAAAGGCTTCTATCTATGTCTATGTGATCTTTCTATTAATCTGTACCTCATAGAATCAGAGGAAGGATTCATAATTATAAGTCCATTTTAGTAAATGCACTAAGACAGAAGGTCTTGGGTCTATCATCTGCTGCTGTTTGGAAAAAAAACCGATAGCACATTCTCATGAAAGGCAGAACTTTCTCAAGCAGGCATTTGAAGAGGGACTGGGAAGTTCCTCGGGACAGAGCTTCATATCACCAGGGACCATGCTAGAGGTTAGTGGTCTATCAGAGCAAATTGTGGACAGAGTCACAAGGGGCCCAGAGTTCTGCAGTGCCCACAGCACACTGTGTACAGAGACAGAAGCCAAAAGACAGCTGTAGATGGGCAGAGGAGGAGCTTCCTATGGAGACAGGGCAGAAGGGAAGGAAGGAGTGAGAGGGAGAAGACAGGCGAGTCATTGAGATACCTGCAGAAGAGGCTCCCAAAGAGGGGCCCCAGGCCAGGGAGAAACTAAATGGCACAGCCACCACTGAGTGCCCCAGCCTTGCTTAAGTTGAACTCTCAGAAGAACAGCAGAGAGCCAACCACCCCTAAAACACCCGGGGGTGGGGACTGATCCTTGGGCTGTTTGTACAACCTTTGGAAGTGGTTTAGATGCATTACAAGGCAGCCCACCACACCACACGTAGCAGCAAACCGCCAGACATAGGTCCACCCTCCACAGCTGACAGGAAGGGAACCCATTCAGCAAGGTCACATCAACAAAGCAGGTCTCACCGCACCCAACGCCCAGAGCTGACCGGCGTTCTCACTATCAGCCTGGGCTGGGGCCCTCACTTTCAGAAGGTATGGGTT
This sequence comes from Callospermophilus lateralis, assembly GCF_048772815.1. Taxonomy (NCBI): domain Eukaryota; kingdom Metazoa; phylum Chordata; class Mammalia; order Rodentia; family Sciuridae; genus Callospermophilus; species Callospermophilus lateralis. The sequence goes on along the minus strand of NC_135306.1, from coordinate 202,994,019 downwards.
TTCCCTGCGCACCTCCCCGCTTCACCACAGCCCTTCTCCTACCTTACCAAAGGAGAGCCAGACCCTCCCCTGTCCTCAATTATGGGGCACAGGCCAAGGTGCAAACATACCTGGACACCAAAAAGGGAGGATAGAAGAATGCATTGCTCCCCAACAAGAGGTCTCCCCAAATAATACTCAGCCCCGTGGAGGGAGGCCTCCTGCCAGGTCCACCACCCACTGATATTAGGATACCAAAGGGAGGTGGTGTCATGGCCATGGGCATGAGCACCTTCTACTGAGCGAAAAATGGTCTTTTTGTTTGTTTGTTTTTGATTTTGGCACTGAGGATTGAACCCAGAGGCACTTAACCCCTGAGCCAAATACCCAGTTGTTTTTGTACTTTATCTGGAGTCATGGTCTCACTAAGTGGCTTAGGTACTCATTAAATTGAGGCTCTGAGCTTGTGATCCTCCTTCCTCATCCTCCTGAGCTTCTGGGATTACAGGTGTGCACCAATGTGCCTGGCAATCTATCAGTTTCTGACTAGAAAAATTATCTGATTTGACTGACACTTTTACAATAGCACCTGGCTTGACAATTGAAATTCTACCAAAGGCATTATTCAGTCATTAAATAAACTAATTGTGCAACACCAAGGTTTTCAAGAAAATCTGTGCTGGAATCACAGATGTAAAATGCAAAAAATTCCATTCGTACATATCTTCCACATTCATGATTTTGGAAATGTTTGATTTTCAAATAAAATGTCCAACAAAATATGTCTTTTTTTGGGGGGGGGTTTTGGTAATAGAACTCAGGGTCGCATGCACACCAGGCAAGTATTCTGCCACTGAGCTACAGCCTCAGCACTTCGAGTTCTTTTAAACGAAGACTTGTAAAACTGTGTCCAATTGGTCAAATCTAGCCTGTCATGTGTTTCTACAAAAATTAATAAGTGAAAAGAAATCAAGTTTTATTGGAAGTTAATAGCCTCATGTGTGTCGGCTGCTCTCAGGCTACAGAGTGACCCTGGCAGAGTAAGGAGAGGGACCAGCTGGATCAAGAAAGCTGAAGTGTTTCCTGTTGACCTTGTGCAGAAAAAAATGGGCCCAACATGACCAGAGTCCCCTTCTCCTGGACCCCACTGCTCACTCTGCCAGCTTCCCTGACCCGCATTCCCAGGCAATCTCCAAGTCAGGTTGCACTGCCAGCCCTCAGCAGGTGCCCAGCCCCTGTGAGCTGGGGAATGGTCTAGTGTCAGGGAAGGGGACACAGGCTGAGGACACACCTGGTCACTGCGGGAAACTCCATAGCGCAGCATGTTTACAAAGTGCTCACAGTTGTCACTGGTCACTGAATAGGGGACTTCCTTCCCCACCATTTTCTCTGCCTGCTTGACAATTTTGTTGGATGGCAGTGGGTCATACTTGTCATCGTGCTTGTTATTGACCCGGTACTTGTCTCCTCTGGCCACCACCGACAGCAGCTCCTTCTTCACTATGGCTCTGTCTGCCACGATGGACATGATACTCCTCATGCCAGCTCCTGCCACTTCACCTGTGGAAACAGTGGACTCAGGCCTGGGCAGGGCCACAGTGGCTCAGAGCTGTCCCCAATCAAGACAGCCTCACTGCACATTGGGAGAGAAGTGGTTTTCAGGAAGTTTTGTCCTCCTCCCCTGGACAGCGTCTTCAACAAGTGCTCCTTCCCAGCTGGAGCGGCTCTGGTAGGCAGCCCTCCACCCAGGTGTGTCTCTGGACGGCTATTATGTCTGTGTTGCTTCCCCCTATATCTGGGAAATCTTAATGCCATGGGACCTGACTTGGTAGATCCTTGATTTACTCTATTGTTAATTCCTTTCATATGATTCATAATGGCAGATAGGGGAATCCAGTGTTGAATGATGAAGAAATAAAATTAAAAAGTGAAAATGAAAACTTCCAATATACTATTCAGAAACTCATGGAAACCATAGTTGAAATCAATGGAAACTCTGTGAGTACATGGAGTGTTTCTGTAGTAGTGTTTCTGTGTACACGGTAAGACCAATATTCAGGGCATATCTGGAGAATGAATAAATCATATTTAATTGAGGTAAAACTTGTCAAGACTTTTATCACTGCCAAGATGCCAAGATTAATCACGATATTCCTAATACACTTGGTGGTGGGTAATGAAATCTACCTGGAAAGACACACTCTCTCTCTGTCTCTTTCATATTGGATTATTCATTATTTGTGGTAATAAGATATACAAAGATTTCCAATGCTAAGGATCTGAATGCTGCAGCCTGACATAAGCAGTTTAGCTTCAATACTCCATAACGAAAGGGTCCTCTATCGACTAACTGCTCAATGGGAAGGAACCAAAGCACTTATTGGGGAAAATGCTGCTTCTAAGATAATAAACCCAGGGTTGTAGCCCAGAATCTTAAAGATCTAAAGGGTGGATCCAGGTACCTCATGTGACCAAGGAGATGTGATCAGTGGACCCACCTCCCAAATCAATTGGTTAACTCTGGGCTCCTGGACACCTGGCTCGGGAATGTTCTCCAGGCCCTTGGTATTATTCTCACCTAGTTGCAGTAACAACACTCCCTACATGTGGCGTATCCTCAAGAGACATGAACTTTGTCAGCAGCCACGTGCTCTTCAGATGACCTCTATGAGCACTAAGCCACCAAAACTGTATTCACAAAAACCATGTGAAGAATCTGCAGAGTCCTGGTTTACCATCTAGGGCACCCACTGAAGGAAAACACCGGGAGACGAAGAGTAATCTTGGGGATTAGTTCCATTTCTGGTCCAAATGACAGATTGACCAACGGAGGGAATTGTTAAACAGAAATGTAAATAAGGCCACAGACTGAATGTAGACCAAAACCCCAGAGCCAGGCACGGTGTGGGGTGTCGCAGTCTGGCTGGGCACAATAACGGTGGGGGGTGACAAGCAACTTGTGAAGGTTGATACAGCAGGAGCCATTTTATTACAGGACAGCAAAGGTATATATACACTTAACTGATTATACACAGCTTGTTTCAATTAACATCATCCAGATACAGCAATCCTCATCATCTTAACAATTATACACAGCTTAACTCAATTAACATCATCTAGATACAGCAATTAGCCAATAAGGAATCTCTATCATCTAATGGCTCGCTGGCATTACTTCATTTTAATAATTATACACAGCTTAACTTAATTAACATCATCTTAATGGCTCGCTGGCATTACTTCTCAAACCACTCCTTCTGGCAAATTGCCAGGTGCCATCTTGACTTGGTTATGGCTCTCAACAGTGGGGCACCTGCCTGTAATCTCAGACACTCAGGAGACTGAAGCACAAGGATGTGAGTCTGAGGCCAGCCCGAGCAACTCAGTGAGACCCTGACTCAAAATAAAATTTTAAAAGGGCTGGGGTATAGCTCATGGTTAGAGCACCCTGGGTTCAATCCCCAGGGCTTCATCCAAACAACAAAAACCAACAAGAACAAAGGGCCCACCTCATGCAGCCCTAACTGGACACTGTCCTGATTTCCTCAGAGCCAGCTCTAACCCAGACAGACCTCCCTCTCCTGCTGTGAGCAGGACCTTGCTGCTGTCCCAGGGCTTAGACACCAACCAGGGAGCACCTGCAGCAGCACAGCCTAAGGAGGGCAGGTTCCTAGTGGCCAGGCTCAGGGACAAATGCACTCCCTCAATGACGCTTTAACAACTGAGTGTGAGCACTGCTGTGAGCTGAGCTCTTTGTCATTTTCTGTGCAAAGTCTCTGAGTTTGTGAGCTGCTGTAGGTGCCACAGAAGGTCTCAATGTCTCTCACTTGACTGACTTCCTTATGTGCACACAGGTGCATGTCCACACCACTCTACTAGTGACTTGCAGGACTGGACAGTGTTCCTCTGTGTGCAGGTGAGTGGGGTTTCCAGCATGTCAGCGTGTCCCTTAAAGCCATGATGCTGGGACAGAGAGGGAGGAGGCCCCACACCTGGCCAGGCCCTGCACAGGCTCTCCCTGCCCTCCTTCATTTCTCTCCCTCACGGCCTGGGAGACAGGAATCCCTATCCCTGCTCTTCTGAGGAGAAGCTCAACTGACTGAGGTGAAGCCACACACTCCACAGTCAGGAGGCAGAGGAGCAGGATTCCAGGCTGGCCCTGGGGAGGTTGGAGACCCACACCTGTCCATTGCTCTCTGCAGCCAGGTATAAACTCTTGGAAGCATTAATTCCTTCTATTATTGTTTGACCTTGCAGAACTCTACATACACAGCGTACTGAACCTTTGGAGGGATGCTATTAGCCAAAGAGGTTCACCCCGGACTGAACCCCACTGTAGAATGAAAAAATGGTCACTATTCTCTCCCTGAACTCTCTGATAAGGAGGACTAGCAGTAGATACTGCCAGAGGGAAGGAGCATGATTCCTTCAGTAAATTCTGACTGAGTGCCTGCTGTGCCAGCCAGTGTGAGGACCAGCACATAACTGTGGCTGTGCTCAATAGAGAAACCAGGCTTACTTGGTGGAGCCAGATGGACCACATAGCCATTTCCCACATAGATGGCCCAGTGCTGATAGCAGTAGCGAGAAATTTCAATTAGGTCTCCAAGTTTTGGTTGTTTTCCATCCTGCAACAGAAAAAGCAGACACAGTTTGAGGGGGCCTTTGTATGGAATGTTCTAGAACCTGACCTGCAAGAAGCCCCAGCCCAGGCCTACAGAATCCCTGTCCTCATCACTTGTAGGAATCCCACACAGGTTGAAGCCTCTTCTTTTCATTTACCATATGCTTGCTCGCCTGGAAAGCTGCTAAAGGACTTCGGGTCAGAGATTGTCTTTGAGGTACTAGTGGTTCTACAGTATGGAAATGTGGGGCAGTGATGGAGCCTCTGGGCTCCAGCTACAGAGAGCACATTTTATGCACAGAGAATATCTGTATGAGAAAACGATGATAAGATTCCCATGAAGGTGTATAATGACTCATTAAGGGCCACCAGCCATATGCCCAGACCTCAGTGATGCTTTTGAGTTACAGAGAGCCCACATACAGAGCCTAACCTGCCAAACACTGCAGAATACTTGCACCCCACTGTCCACCACTCCTTCAGGTAAGAACTACTGTCACCCTCCTGGACAGGTGAGGAGACTGGGTCTCAGGATGGTTAGGAAACTTGCCTAGAGAGCAGAAGAGCCAGAGGAAACCGAGATCTCAGGGTTTCCGACATTTATGCCTGAAGAATCCCAGAAGGTCCCAGACAAGTTGGGGCAGCTGGAGTCTGGGCTCTAAGCAAAAATCAAGAAAAAGAAAGACAGGATGTGGTTGGGAGTCAGAGTGGGAGGGGATCTCTTCTGAAGTTCACATGAGTGAGTTGTATTTCTGGGACACTCTGAGGCAACCAGCTGTCTCCTCAAACTCAGCTGAGCCCAGCCTCTGGCCCAGTTCACCCTGCCAGGGAGCTGAGCTGCTGCAGAGACAGGTGAGGGTGCAGCTGCCTGGAGGTGGTGGGAGATCTCCTGGGAGTTCAAGTCCTTGGCACCAAGGATCAGGAGTCAGCTTGACCAAAAGTTGGTTAATTTTATTATTCAGAAAGGTAATACCTGCCTTCAGTGGTCAGGCATGCCTGTAATCCAGTGACTTGGGAGGCCATGCAGGAGCATCACATGTTTTAGGCCAGCTTGGGCCACCTAGAGAGACCTGGCCTCATAATGAAGATTAAAAAAGGCTCCGTGGTAGAGCACTTGCCTAGCTTGCACCAGGTCCTGGTCCTAATCCCTTGCACTGAAAATAAATACATAGATTGATAGATAGATAACCACACATGTAGTGAAATGCATCAAACTGGTTCTAGTAAACACAATTAAGTAAAGGGGAAGATTGAAGTATGTCTTAGATGAACTGTACTCAGGGAATCAATTAAAAACCCAAGGGGACCAGCTGTGGCGCTCAGGCCTCAGAGGCAGGTGATGGCCATAGCACTCAGATTTGGGATAGGGGCCTCCAGTTTCCACATGCTGGTAGCTCCCAACACTGGAATGTGGGTCGCCCAGTAGGAACACAAAGACCCCCAGGGGCCCTGGCGGCATCAGTGGTGTTGGCATTGGAGGAGGAAGAGGAGGAGAAGGTGTTGTGGTCCGTGCAGGCGTCAGCTGATTTTAACACCAACTTTTCTGGAGTGGATGAGCATGTGAACCATGAGGACATCGTGCACTTTTCTGATATTTACCATCTAATGAGGAGTATTTCAGGAAGCTAGGAGAGATGAAGCTAGAAACTATGGCAAAATTAGGGAAAAAATGTATCAAGATAAATTTAAAGGAAGTTCAGCCAGTGATGGCCAAGGAAGATGCTCCTCGTGTCTCTTCCAGCTCTACATGAGAAAAGAACTCCCGTCGACCTGCTCCATTAATGAGGACATCTTCAGAGCCTGACTTAGGCCAGGCGTCCTCCTTGCATACTTCTTCCTTTCAGGAGGACATGCCCAATCTAGAAAGATACACAATGATGAACTATGCCAAGGACAGACTTTTGTGTTAAAGATTCTATTCAGTATGAAGATGTTGACTTCCAAGGAACTGAAAAAAACAAGGAAGATTAAGAAAGAATGCCTTCCTAGGATATAGTACCTGTGCCTTTTCAGATGATGAGAAGAGAACAGAAGAAAAAAAATGAGGCCATGAAATCGAAATCCATCAAATATTGAAATGGCACATCAACTGCTTAAAAAAAAAAAAACAAAAAACAAGAAGCAGATTCGGAGAGTAGGAAGAAACTCTGAGCCACTCCAGTTCCTGTATGTGTCCTTCTCCTCCTTTCTCACGATAATACCAAGCTAAAAGAAGAACGAAGGAGGTCTAGGAAGGAGGAAAACAAAGAAGCTCTTCTGAACTCACAAAAGCCATTTAAGTTTATTGCAATTTTATTGAAAACAGCCTGGGAAAAGCAGCTGAGAGACTTTTTTAGATCTAAAAAGAAAAGAAAATCCATTTAAACTAGACCCATACCTCCGTCTACTTATGATTCAACTACCAGTGACAAGTTAAAAGAAGAAGAGTGCTATAGAAACATTAAGATGCAGCCAAGGTGTCCCCTGTGCCCTATAAGCCAGCTTGCAGGCATTCTAAGTATCCGGAATAGGCTGGAAGGTTAAGGTGTAAACTCAAAGCCACTTTCATGAGGTTGAAGACCTTCCTGAGACATATAAGACAGGCTTCTCAGAACCCAAGTTTCCAAAACTCTTACCTGTCAGTAAACCCCCTGATCTTTACACATCCTCAAGGGCATCTGCTGAAAGAGAAACCATTTTGACAGACATTAGAACAGATGAAGAATATCGGAAACACATGGCCTTATCAGTCTCCATGGCAAAAGACATCAGGAAGAAGTGCAAGTGCAAAGACCATGCCTTATAGGCGCCCCCTTCCCAGGCCACAGTGTCTTCTAGAGGACGGGACAAGCCATAAGAAAGAGTGAAAAGGAAAGGATGAGAATACCAACGAGATGTACAAGAGAGAGAAGAAAAACTTAAGTAGAGGCCACTACTGTTGGAGTTGCTCAGAAAATTGCAAGAATGGCAGCAGAAAAGCATTATTCTAACACCTGAAAGGCACAAGGAATATCCAATAAGTTTGTATCAAAGAAAGGTCAAAGTGGAAAAGTATTTGAAAAGTTTGACAATCAAGAAACAAAAAGTTCCACTGAAGATAATGAAAGCTTTAATGAAGAAGGAAAAATAGGAGAGAGAATGAAAAAGAAAAACTCTTATTTTTTTATTTTATTGATATCAACAGCCAAGATTCTTGTAAGAAAAAGATGAAAATGATGGAGAAAGTGCAGAAGAGAACTCTGTCGAAGAACCAAATGGAATGGGCAAGGTCTCCCCTCGGAGCCTTTGTGGTTGTTTGCGGCACCAGAACAGCAGCAGCTGCACTTGGGATGCTGAGAACGTCCTGGGACACCTCCGTGCAGGGCTGTTGAACAAAGCCTAAAAGCTGGGTCCAACTGAGTGGTGATAATTTGGCAAATTGGAGTAAGGCTTTGCCTGTTTAGGTTTTTTTTTATTGCTACTATGGTCTGTTTGCAACTATGATCTTATCTTTTAAAGAAGCGTTTGGGGGAAAACAAAGGTTTGGGGGTCACAGCTGTTACAAATTGATTAGTTGTAAAAATATACATTATTATATTTGGTGGGAAAAATGGCTTAGAAAAGTATTGGCCTTTGATGATATAATTAAAATATTTTCTAGAAAGCATGAATCAATAAAGATATTTAATTAATTGTAAAAAAAAAAAAACTACAACAAAACCTAAAGCTATAAAACAACACTTAGAAGGTAGCTGTATATGTTTGCATAGAAACAGGTCTGGCAGAGTGCACCCCAAGCTGCTTGTGGGGAAGGAGAGAGCGCAGGGAGCCTGGGAGAAGGGCTGCCCTCCTTCATGCTCATGGCTTCGACTTTGCTTTCAGTTTCTATCTTTTTTAAATTTTTAAATTCTCTTTCCACGTGTATTTTATTAGTCCATTACACTTGTACATAATGATGAGCGTTTTGTTGCCTATACACATGCACCCCATATAGCAATTATGTTGGCCCATATCACTCCCTAACACTTCCCCCTTCTCTCCCCTCCTCCCACCCCCTGGCCCCTTTCTGCTTTTGGTTTCTTAATCAAGGGAAATACTTTCACATATTATTGTGGAATTAATTAAAAATAAAAACAGATCTAAAGGCTTTGGAATCTAAACCCCCCTCCAACTTTGGACGCTCCCCACTCTGATCTTAAACTGGAATCTCACTCTGCATTTCCTCCTTCACAAGGTGTTTCTGGACCTCATTTGGGTAAAGAAAAGCCTTCAGTGAGGTGCCAGGAGGCAGCCAGCACTCAGGAGACCAAACCCCACACAGCAGCTGAGGCAGGGAAGCCTCTGGGCTCCTGGACCCAAACCATGGTTCCCTTCCTGCTGTGTGAGAGCCCCAGACCTGCAGCCCTCTGCCCCTGCTGTCACTATTGCTTTTAAAATGAAAGCTTTAAAACCCTTTCTGGAGACTTACCAAAGTCATTCTTCTGTCCACAAGTGTTGTGTGTTGCTGGCTGGATGTCCAGACTTCTTTTCGCTTTGAGTTTATTTTTCCTTAATTCCACCTATCCAAGCCTTCAACTAGTGGAAATGTAGATCAAAGTTCACATAAAAACTTTAATCTTCGAAAAAGTGCAGGGCACATGTCCAGAGACAGTTAGATATGGAAATCAGCCAGAGGGGAGAGAGAACAGAGCTCAGTGTGCATTCAGAAAGATTTTAAAATCTCTGGTCAGTGGAAGGAACATCTCCAAAACAGGCAAACCTTTTGACCAATCACATTTCAAAACCAATCACACCACCAGAAACAGACTACCAGACACACATTCCCACAATCCTTGAAACCCAGGGAGCCTGCACAGGCAGAAAAATGGAAAAAAAACCCGATCCTTCCTCTCACCCCCAGGTCAGAAGTGCATTCATTGTAGCCCAACAGGAAACCCAAACCCTTACTACCTGGTGTGAAGAGGCTGCTGCTTTGAGACACCAGTGTGCTACCCCACCCAAGCCCCAAATTAGCGTCTCTCTTCTGACACCCACTTATCCACGTCACGTCCTGGGCAGTCCAGACAGCAAGGGGTGGGGGGGACTGGGCCAGCTTGTTGTAGGGACAAAAGAGGCAAAGCACCGAAAGAGAAAGGAAACAGTTTTATTTGGCTGCAGCCAGGTTGAGAGGGCACAGCTTTTGCTGTAATGAATCAATCCCCTGAACCCCGAGTGCAGGGAGTTTCAGAGTTTTATACCCAGCGTGTAAGGGGAGGGGCTCAGAAGTTCACAGTCTGCAGAAGTTCACATAAAAGCAGCTTTTTCTTTCACTGTTGTGGGCAAGTTAACCCTTCAAGGACAACATTTGAGAAGGGGCAGAGCTTCTTCTCCCCTTTCTTTCCTCCCCCTGCCAGCTGTTACCATGGAGCCCAATTGTAACTTATCTTAAAAATGCAGACATCTCTGTGAAGCCCAGCTCAAGGCCAGAGGCCTTGTGTGTACATTTCTACAAAGTACTATACTGGACTACGTTTGTGAAAAACTAGTAAGGGGGTGTCCAGCACCTGGAGTGCTGGAATCTTCTCGACCAGTGGCCAAGTAAACAGGGCGACATGAAAATAGGAAGGTTATCCACAATGGACTCTTTTGCAGAGACTCTTTTGCTGACAGTCCTAAAATCAGCCATGGTGAAGATTTCTGGAGAAGCCCAGAAATGTATGGAGAAAGAGGGTGCCACTACAAGCATAGCATACTCATTGTGAGGCTTGGGGAGGAAGCAAGGACCAGCCCGATGCTCTCTTCAGGCTCTCGGGAAAACAGAGCTGTGGGGTGAGCACACCGGGGGACTGGAACCCAAACTGGGAGGCTCCGTGTTCAGAATTCACAGTGTCACTGCAGACCTGCGACTCCTGCAGCCTACACTGTTCCTGTGGACACGTGGCCTCTCTCAGCCCCTCCATGCCAATGTCCTTGGGTTGCGGAGGGACCCTTCTCAAGGTCTTCCCCATCCTCATTCTGGAGGGAAAGAGCAGGGGTGGGCTCGGCTAATTCCCTCACATACAAATTGGCCAGAGTCATGTGGGCTGACTCCTCTTGGCCACACTAGACCTTTATGGGTGACTGACTAGGTGATCTCACTTGACCCATCAGTGCCAGCCACTTTTGTTTTTTTTTTTTATACATTTTTTTAATTGTCAATGGATCTTAAATTAATTAATTTATTCATATGCAGTGCTGAGGATCAATCCCAGAGCCTCACACATGCCAGGCCAACATTCTACCACTGAGCCATAAGTCCAGCCCTAGGTGCCAGCCACTTTTAATGATATCACAGCCCCATTTTCTAAGCAGGAGGACTTGAAGGGATGGCAGGTGAGGTCGGGCACAGGGACCATCTCTATAGTGTGCAGGGTGAAGGCAAAAGAAAGGCCACAGTCCTCGTGCTGGTACTTGTAGCTCTTCAGCTAATCCAATGTGCTCAATGTCAGAAACTCAGGCCCAGGAGTCACGTGAGAGGAGCCAGCAACCAAGGTGGGCCCAGCTGGAATGTTACCTGTCCCCAGCTGCTGCCTGTAGCTGCTGAGCAGGGCGGGGGACCAGTGTGCTCCCCCTGCGCAGAGAATGGGGCAGAGTCAGAGCATAGGCCCTGCCTTCCAGGAACACTAGGACACTGCACCAATGAGGTGCACACCCAGCACTTTGTAGTTCTTATTATTTTGAGACAGGGTCCTGCTGAGATGCCAAGGCTGGCCTCAAACTTGAAATCCTCCTGACTCAGCCTCTTAAATTACTGGAATGACCCCTGTGCACCACTGTGTCAGTGTGCTAGCTTGGATTTTGAAAGCCTGTGAAAATTCCACTGTGATATGGAAGTCGATTTTCCATGGGAGACAATTTTCAAGTACACATCTGTTTTCTGTGTCCATGGGGCTTGAGTAGGGGTCTTGGACTGGGGAGGGGAGGCACTGAGAGTGGCGGGTGAAGGGAGACAGGTCCCTGCTGTGGAAGGCGTGTATCTGGGCCTTGGGGACTGGGCTCACACTCTGTCCACACTCAGCCTGCATTCTGGGCTTCTGGCTGCTGAGCTTCTTCCTTGCCTGCCTCTCTGTGAGGAGAGTTTGGGTCTCTCCTAGCCCCAGAGAACACCTCTGTCCCTCTTCTTCCTTCCACAAGCTTTTCCTCCCAGTTCAAGGTGATCCTTGCCTCACCCTGTGATCCACAAAGTGTTTAGTCTCAGAAACTGTGACTTTCTGTTAGAGAAGTTCTCAGCAGGGTTGAGTTCAGCCCTATCATGGGAATTAGAAAAGGAAGAGGCCAGGTTCTTATAATTATAAGAAATGGAACAGTTCCTGGAAGGAATGTTTTATAATTTGGAAAAAGGAAGTTGTGGGGGTTGTGTTGCCCTGTCCCCAGGAAAACTCCTGCCCTGTGTCCTCATGGAGGCAGAGGCTCAACCTCAGAGCTCAGCTCCTTTCTGCTCACAGTGCCCTGGCCATGACCTTGGGCAACTGAGGATGGTAGGGAAACTCCCTCCTGCTGTCTCAGCCTTGCTGGGGCTGCCCCAGGCTGGGGTGCAGGAGGAGGTGGACAGAGGCCTGGCTCTGCTCCAGTCCAAGTCAGGCCCCGAGATGGATCTTGGAGATGCAGGGAGGGAGGCCAAGCCCCCAGGAGTTTTCCTCCTGGAGGCTGGAGGGAGCTCAGACAGGTACAGGGAATTGTGGCCCATCCTGTTCCTTGCACGATGGACTCTGTAACCTGGGTCCCCGAGAGGGTCAGTTGATCCAGAGGGCAGTGAGGCACCAGGTGGGAAGGTGTGCGGGTGGGAATGGGAAGAGGGGGAGTGGGCATGGGGAGGGGGTTGGGGCAGGGAGACCCAGGAGTGCAGAAGAGCAGAGGCCAGAGGGAGCAGGAGGTGAGTGGAGGTCGAGGCCCTGGGTGGACCTGGGGGCAGAGCCCAGGGAGGGCAGGGAGGGAGGAAGTGTTGGTGAGGAAGGGCATGTGGTCTGGGGACTGGGTATGGGGCAGCAGGGGAGGAGGTGGGGAAGCTGGCAGGAGGCTATGGGGGTCAGAGAAGCAGGAAGGGAACTGCCCTGATTAAGTTAGTAGACAGGAGGTGGAGGAGGAAAGGAAGCGGGAGAGTCTCCTGGGGTCTGCAGGGACTGGACTTTGGGATTGGAAGTGGCAGCAGTGTGGGCCATGGGGCTGAGGGAGGAAATGTGGGGCAGCGGGAGGACTTTGGATGACCCCTCTTTTGGTATTGGGGAGGGAGAGCTCATCCATGAGATCAGGCCTGAAGAGGGAAGAGGAAGAGAAAAAGAATTGATTCGTGTCGCTGAGGTGCCCTGGTGGAGTGCCGAGAGTGAGGATGGAGGCGGGGAACAAGGAGCAGAGGGAGGCCCTGGGGTGACTCATGAGGGCTATGGCAGGGGGGGTCCAGCTCAGCCTCTGCACACAGTGACCTGAGCACATCCCTCCACCTCTCTGAGCCCCAACCCCTGCACCTCCACAAGGAGAGAGTTCACCCCTCTTCTTTCTGTTGTGGTGATATGGTTGTACCCAGAGCTAAGATTTATTTAGGCAAAGGGCACAGAGCAAGAATTGCAGGAGGGAAAGGCCCGTGGGGAGATGTCCTGAGGAAGCCAGGTGAGAGCTTCCACGAGTCTCTTCAGTGCATTCAAACAGTTGAGGATCCCTGAGCTCCACCTCAGTGAGTTGTGATAACACGTGTGGAGGGTTTTCTACCCAAGAACATCCTGGGTGTAGATATCTATGGTTTTAGTCCAGGGAGAGTTGTGTGGTTAGTTCCTCTCTGCCTGACACATACTGAAGCTCCGGACTCCCAGAAGGAAGGCAGTGTTCAGCGTAGTCCATTGCTCATACAGAGGGTTTAGGAGCAGTGAGTCATTCTGATCCCTTAGGGCCAGGCTTATACTAGTGCAGGCAACTGTTCCCGTCGCAGTTCCCAGACTCAGCTGAAAGCCAACCTTGTAAATATGTCTTTCTAGGAATGCCTGTCTCTGGCCTGGTACGTTAAATCATTGTGCATAAAATATAATCCCAAGTGTGTAGGCATTCACAGTTTCAAAACAGGTGCAGTCAAAAAGATCTGAGAACTGAAACTGTAGTTGGAGATACTGTTGTATAACTGATGCAGCCCACAGGAGGAAACCAATTGAGGATCTAGTAGAATCGAGCAAAACCACCAAGTCCTTGGACCTAACTGACATTCACTGAACACTTCACCCACAACAGCAGAGTACACGCTCCTTTCTAGTGCCCAAGAACATTCTTGTTCTAGGTAATGGGAAAAAAAACAAACCCCAAAACTTACAAATTAAAAAATTATAATCATCCAACATATACTTTCTCACAAAGATAAGATTAAGCTAGAACTCCATAACAGAAGAATATAAGAATAATCTCCAACACTTGCTATTGAATACCACACTTCAAAATAACCCATGGGTCAAATAAGAAGTCTCCATGGACATTGAAAATGTTTGTAAATGACCCCAAATCACAATACAGACTATGAGCATTTGTGAGTTATAGCTAATGAAGTACTGAGAAGGAACTTTTTGGAACGAAATGCGTATTTTAGAAGAGAAGAAAATTGAAAATCATTATACTGAGTTTCCAACTGAAGAAATTAGAATAAATAAGTGCAAAAACAGGTCAGAAGGAAGGGAACAATGAAGATAAGAGCAGCAATCCATAAAGTGAGCAACAGAAAACAATGGAGAAATTTGGTAATGCCCAAAGCTGGTTCTTCTAAAAGAACATTCAATAACTCTCTAGTGAGACCAACAGAGGCAAAAAAGAAAATGACACAAATTAGCAATATTAAGAGTGAAGGAGGGGCTTTCAGAAAAGGTCTGGCAGATATTAAATGAGAAGAAAATAATATCATAATTAAAATTTAAGAACTGGGATTAAATGGACTAATTTCTTAGAAATCACCAATGACCAAAATGGTTCTAAAAGAAATAGATACTCTACATAGTTCTGCAAGTATTGCCTGGGGTGCATTTTTAGTCTATAGCTGCTCCAAAAGAAAGATCCAGATTTAGATGGCTGTCCCAGCCAAACGAGGAGGGAACAGTCCCATTCCATGTTATCTTTTCAGGAAACAGAGAAGGGAACACTTCATCTCATCCATTTACAGATTCCAATCTGAAAACTGAGTATTAAAAAAATAAAACCAGAGATCAACATCTCTTGCGAACACAGATGTAAAAATCTTCAAAAAAAAAAAAAAAAAAAGCAGATCAAACTCAGCTCTTTTCAAAATAACACCATACCAGGACCCTGTGGAGTATATCCCAGGAACACAAAGGATTTGATCATTAAAAATCAAATATTCAATATACAATATTAACAGTGTAAGGGACAAAAGTTATATGCTCATATAAACTGATGTAGAAAAAGCAATTTTCTTTTCTTTTCTAAAAAATATTATTTTGAAATAGGCAAAGCAATTAGCCGTTTTAATTTCCCTTTCCTTGGCATCTGATCCAGGTGTTCTTTTGTTAAATTCTTTTTTAATAATTTATTTATTTATTTATTTATTCTAATTAGGTATACATGACAGCAGAATGCATTTTGATTCATTGAACCCAATTGCAGCACAACTTTTCATTTCTCTGGTTACCACATGTACAGTCATACATGCACCTCAAGTAATGATTCCATCTCATTCTACCATCTTTCCTGCTCCCATGCCTCCTTCTCTCCCACCCAACTTTGCCCAATCACAGTTCCTCCATTTTTCTCACCACCCCCCTACCATTACGGATCAGCATCTACTTGTCAGAGGGAACATTCAGCCTTTGGTTTTGGGGATTAGTTTACTTCACTTAGCATGATATTCTCCATCTCCATCCATTTATCTGCAAATGCCATAATTTTATTTTCTTTTAATGCTGAGTAATATTCCATTGAGTATATATACCACAGTTTCTTTATCCATTCATCTATTGAAGGGGATCTAGGTTGGGTCCACAGTTTTTATGAATTGAGCTGCTATAAACATTAAATTGGCTGTGTCACTGTAGTATGCTGTTCTTAAGTCCTTTGAGTATAGACTGAGGAGTGGAAAAGCTGAGTCAAATGGTGGTTCCATTCCAAGTTTTGTAAGGAATCTTCATACTACTTCCCAGAGTATTTGCAGTTCCACCAGCAATGTATGAGTGTGCCTTTTCCCCCACATTATTGCCAACACTTATTGTCATTTTTATTCTTGATAATTGTAATCTGACTGGTATGAGATGAAATTTTAGAGTAGCTTTTGATTTGCATTCCTCTAATTACTAAAGATGTTGAATATTTTTTCATATATTTTTTGATGGATTGTATATTTTCTTCTGAGAGAAAGAAAGTATTCTGTTCAGATCCTTATCCCATTTATTTATTATTATTATTTTTTGTTGTTGTTGATGTTAAGTTTTTTGAGTTCTTTATATGTCCTGGAGATTAGTGCTCTATCTGACATACGTGTGGCAAAAATTTGCTCCCAAACTGTGGGCTTTCTCTTCTCCTAATTGATTGTTTCTTTTGCTGATAAGAAGCTTTTTAGTTTGAATTCATCCCATTTATTGATTCTTGGTTTTATTTCCTGTGTTCTAGGAGTCTTGTTAAAGAAACCAGGGCCTAATCTGATATGATGAAGATTTGGGCCTACTTTTCCCTCTATAAGCATAGTTTCTGTTCTAATTCCTAAGTCCTGGATCCACTCAGAAAAAGCCTTTGACATAATTCAACATTCACTCATGATTTTTAAAAAATTAGAGAATCAATGGATAAAAATATATGTGAATAAATAGAAGAAGCCCTGAAAAGTAGAGAAAAAAAAAAAAAAAAACAGGAGGGGGGAAATACTGGGGAATTATGTCATATACGTATATGAATATGTCGCAATGAACCCTGCTGTATACATAGTTATAATGGACTAATGACTGCATAAAATAATGAAATGACAATAAACTATTGTTTTTCTATTAAAAATATAATTGGTGGAGTGTCACCTAATGCACTAGAACAAATCTCAGCAATTAGAACTAGAAGTTCACCTCCTCAACTTATTAAAGGTCATCAACAAAAACCTTCCGCTAACTGTAAACAGCTGAAAAATTAAATACTTAGTTGTAAATCCAACAATACATGTATAATGAATATTCAAAATTCTGATTGAAAAAAAGCAAAGACCTAAGTAAAGGAAGAGACACGTCACCTCCTGGATCTGAAGACCCATCACAGGAAGGTCAGTTCTTGTTAGGTTGGTTTACAGAGCCAGTGAGATGCCAAACAAAACCCCACAGAATGATTTATAGTTCTGGACAAGATGACTTAAAATGTATATGGAAAGACAAAAAGCAGAAAGAAGTTAAAATAATTTTGAAAAATAAGAATAAAAAGATGGAAGATTACATTACCCAACGTTAAGTTATCCCGAAGCTAGAGGAGTCGAGACAGTGGTCCTAGCAAGGAGACAGGTGCATAGATTAGTGGATAGATCAGAGCCCACGCTCCTGGAATCGCTCACACCCAGCCACACGAGCAGACACTTCTGCCTAAACTGTGTCTTCATCACCAACTAAGTCAAAATGGACCACAAATTCACACGTGAAATATAAAGTATGAGTCTTTTAGGAGACTACAAGGGAGAAAATCTTTAGTAGACAGACACTGGCAAAGTGCCCAAAAGGAAACACTTAAAGGATTAGACTCTGTCAAAATCAAAAACTTTTGCCACGTGAAAGACACCAGAGAACGAAAAGATAATCCAAGATGGAGAGAAACGTTTTACAAATCACATATTTGAAAAAAAAAACTTTTAAACATTATATATTCAGATCTCATGAAAGTCAATCCCAAGAAAATAAACAATTCAATTATTTTATTTTATATTTAACTGCACTATACATATTAGCAAACATTTTGACATTTCCACAAATGCACATAACATCGTTTCTCCAATTCCGTCCCCAGCACTAACCCTTTCCCCCTCCTCCTCCCTCCCCGTGATCTCTTTCCTCTGCTCTCCTGGTCTTCCATTAGTTTATTTATTTATTTACTTTAATTGCTTCTTTATAATTATATAAACATTAGAATTCATTATGGTATGATCACACATGCACCTAGTATAGTTTGGTAGATTTCATTCCCCAGTTCTTTGTCTTTCCCTCCCCTCCTCACACTTCCTGTGTCCCTTGCTTCTACTCTACTGTGTTCATAAGAGCCCCCTTTTTTTATCCCTTTTTTCTCTTTAGTTCCTGCATATGAGGAAAAACATTTGAACGTTGACTTTCTGAGTCTGGACTATTTCATTCAGCATGATGTTCTCCAGTTCCATCCCTTCACCAGCAAATGACATAATTTCATTCTTCTTCATGGCTGAATAGAACTCCATTGTGTAAATATAAACCACATTTTCTTTATCCATTCATCTATTCTAGGGCACCTCGGTTGTTCTGTAACTTGTTTATCATGGGTTGTGCTGCTGTAAACATTGGTGTGCATGTATCACTGTGTTTACTTTTAAGTTCTTCAGGATAAACACCAAGGAGTGGGATGGCTGGGTCGTATGGTGGTACCATTCCTAGTCTTTTGAGGAATCTCCATATTGCTTTCCAGAGTGGTTGCAGAGTTTGCAGTCCCACCAACAACACGTAAATGTGCCTTCCTGCCCCCCACCAACATCCTCACTGTCAATTATCATTATTTGAATTCTTGATGACTGCCCTTCTACCTGGGGTGAGATGAAATCTCAGCATAGTTTTGGTTTGTAACTTCATGATTGCTAGGGATGTTGAACATTCTTTAATATATTGCCGATCCTTTGCATTTCTTCTTTTGAAGGATGATTCTTTGGATCTTTGAGCAATTCAATTTTAAAATATGAGGAAAGAATTGAATTCTCCTCAGAGAATAATGGATGGCAGATTAACACATGAAAAGATGCTCAACATCTTTAACCATAGGGAAATACAAGTTTAAACTGCAGTGAGATACCCTTATAGACATACTCAATGGCTAAAATAAAAAATATTGGCAATATCAAGTGCAGTAGAGGATGTGGAACAAATGGAAATGGCAGACATTGTTGATGGGAATGCACAATCAGGCAGTCACACTGGAACAACTCTGGACAAGAGCTTGGTAGGTTTTTTTTAAATTATAAAGTTAAATGTACATTTACCACATCACCAGCGATTCCCTAAGGTGGGGACAAGTGCATGGAGTGCTGCATACATGGCATACTTTTAGGGTGTCTGAGTGGCAAACCACTCCCCTCATGCTAGGCGTGTGCGTGACAGACCGCTTACCCCATAGGCACAGCTCTGGGCATGAGGCCACGTGTCATAGTCTCTGTGCTTGCTCCACAGCTCACTCCTTGATTGGTCGCTGCAAGGACAGTTGGCCATAAATTGCATTGGTGGTGCCGGTAATCTGCTTAGCTACTGCCCAAGTATATACACATGGTAACTGCACAGTAAAATCAGACCTGCTTCCTCCTTGGTCTCCAGGGGTCTTGAATAGTGACTCTGCAGCCACACTCTCCTCTACCCTGTTCCGTGGTCCTCCTCACTGGACAAGAGAGAGCCCATGCACCCTAACTAGGTGTCTACTATAGACAACTGAAAACTTCTTCACATAAAGTCATCCACAAATGTTGACAGAAGCTCTACCCATAATTGCCCCCAAAGGAAAACAAATCAAATATTCTCCAACAGGTGCACTGACAGTGTGTAAGGATTCCTTTTTCCCCACATCCTCATCAGCTTCTATTACTGTTTGAGTTCTTGATGATGATTGCCATTCTCACTGGGGCCAGGTGGAATCTCAGTGTGGTCTTCCTTTGCATTGCCCTGATGGCTACAATTGGTGGACATTTTTTCATGGAATTATTGGCCTTTTGGATTTCTTTATGGAAATGTCTGTTCACTTCATCTGCCCGTGTATTGAATGGGTTACTATCTTTTTTTTTTTTTTTTCTTTTTGAGTCTTTGGAGTTCATTATATTCTCTGGATGTCAATCCTTGGTGAGAGGAGCAGCTGGCGGAGTCCTGCTCCCATCCCACCCCCATCGATTCCTCTGTAGTGCAGAAGCTGTTTAATTCCATGCATCCGGTGATGCTTGATGGTGTTATTTCCGGACCTAGAGGAGTCCTATTCAGGAAGCGCTGGCCGGCACCTGTAGCTGGAGCGTTTCTCCTGTGTTTTCCTCTAGCAGTCATGAAGCTTCTGGTCTTCCCACTAGGTCTTTGATCCTCTTAACATGATTCATCTCATTAACAGATTGAGGAAGAAAAACCACACATGATCATATCAACAAATGCTGGAGATATCCAATAAAACTTGACACTCATTCTTGATTTTTTTAAAAAAATGGAAAAAAAAATCTGCTAGTGAACTAAGAAAAAGCCAAAAAATTTTGCCCTAAAACTTGTTTCTATCCCCAGCCTATCATGATCACCCTATTAAATGGTGAAATATTAGTAATATTTCCCTAAATTCAGGAACAGATCAAGGATACTGGCTAACAGGCCTTCTATTCAACATTGGCCGGGGAGTTCTGGCCAATGTAGTACATTTAGGAGAGGAGGAGGAAGGACAAGGGAGGAGGAGACTGCGGGTGTGTGAGATAGGATTAAAAGGAAGAAATCACAAATCAGTTTTTTTTTTTTTGCAAGTGTTATGGTTGTCTTTTTGAAGTACTAAAAGAATCCAGCAACTGTATTAGAAATAAGAGAATTATGCATAAATCAGATACATTTTTGTATCAGTATCAACAAGAACAAATTTTAAAAAGAAAAAAAATCTATAAATATATAGAAGAAAGTTGAGTGGAGGAAAGGGAACAGAGGAAGGGAGGGGAGGAGGGAAAGGGGAAGCCCTGGGGGTGGAGTAGAGCAAATTGTGTTCCCTGTTTCTATGATCAGTGTCAGAATGAGCCCCAAGATTATGAATAACTACAATGTACTAAAAAAAAACTATAAAGGGCCTGAGCATAAATATAATGACTATTGTGTCAGGTGCTTATAAAAAATAAATAAAACCTAATTGAAAGATGTAAAAGATGAGCTCAATATATTGAGAGAGACGCTATGTTTATGATTGAAAGGAACCAATGTAGAGATGCAGAGTCCCCTTGTCCCCAAAGTCCACACTTGGTTGGTCAATTCTAACCAAAAGAAAAACCAAACCAAACAAAGAAAAACTTAGTGGAGAATTAAAAGGTCAAAAACAGCTAAGAACATCTGGAAGGCCTTGGTGTTGTAAGGCTTACTTTAAGGGGATGAGGACCCAGGACGGGCTCTGCGCCCAGCTCAGCAGGCTGGGCGGGGCTGAGCTGCCTGCTCCCTGCTTTGCTTGGGCCTGGGGATCTGCCTGCCCCTGGCTCTTCCACCCTTTTATCTTCTCCTCTTTGACCTGGACCTGAATCCAGAAACCTGTGCCTCAGTTTCTAGGTGGTCACTTGTCAGTTATCTTTCTCATTGATTTCAAGTTTTACTGGACTGTAATCAGGGCATATTTGCTATGGAACCTCTGCTCTGGGGAATGTACTAAGATTTTTCCTGGTCAGCCTTGGAAAGTGGATACAGGGCAGGATATTGAGAGCATTGCTCTCTGTGTGTAGGGTACCAAGTCTTAAAAGTACTTATTCACCTCAGCTGTTTGATTATATGACTCAAATTCTCTATATCCTTCCTTTTCCCCCCCTATTCTATTTAATCTGCAAAATACAGTCACATGTCACTTAATGATGAGGACAAGCTCTGAGAAATGCATTGTTTGCAATTCTGTCATCGTGGGAACACCACAGAGTGTCCTCCCACAAACCCAGATGGTCCAGCACAACGTGCACAGCCTGGAAGACAATCTAGTGGGACCTCCATGGATTGTGCACCCAGGTGACTGACATGTGCTCCTGCAGCACGTGACTGTACTCAGGAGCTATGGCACCTTGTGGCTAACTGGCAGACATGGGGTTCTCTCCCTTTCTGGGCTGGTTGTTAGCGTGCTTCTCTGAAGTGTGGCCCTGTGACTTATTTTGGCCAAAATCATGAGCAGCTGTGCTACGTGTCAGTGTGGACAGAGGCTCTGTGAGCCCATGCAGTGGGAGAGTAGATGGTGTGCGTCAATCCTGGGCCTGGGCCTATGAAATCAGGGCGTCTTGTCTCTCCTTGGCTTCTCAGTGGCTGAAACCTAGACAGGGCAGCAGCAGAGCTCCAACCACAGGCCAATGCCTGTGCCCTGGGCATGGCAGAGTGATGTCAAAGACAAGGCCTGGAACTTCCAGGGGAGGAGGGGCCCCTTCCCTAGAACCTCTAGATAGGAGTGAAAACAATGTCTGAATTCTTTAAAGTGTGTGTTTTAGTCCTCATGTTAGGCCACAGAACCTGTCCGCCTGAGTGGACTCTAGGCCCTGAAGGAAGATGGAGCCCAATCCAGGCCCCTGGTGTAGAAGCAGAGTTGGGGCCACCTTTACAACCAGTGCCTCCTCTGCTATGGGCCCCAGCTCCTCTGCAGAGTTAGGCTTGTGACCCGGAAGTGAACCAGACCTGACACGATGGTGACAGGAGGACAGTTTAATGAAGGCAGCAGAGCAGGGCCCTACCACAGGCCCTGGGAGTGGACTGGCCGGGGTTCCCTTGGAATCCTCCTTAGCAGTGGACACAGTAGAGCTGGATGCTTCCACTGATGCGGACCTCCCGCAGCCTCTCCAGGGTCTGCTGGTCCAGGCTGGTGGACCCCAGCGGCTGTCCGTTGAGTGCCAGCTTCAGCCCTCCCTCCTGGCACAGGAGCAGCACCTGGTGAGGAGGCCTGAGTGGGTGTGGGACTCCGGGCAGACCCTCCCTTGCCTGCCTGCCGTGCTGCCCATGGAGACCCTCTTCCCTTAGAGGACAGCCTAGATGTCCCCAGTGCACTGTGGCCTTCCACAGAGCTCTTAACCGACCCTGGGCCTAGTTGACCTTCTACAACTGGGCTTGCTTCATGAAGCGGTTTTCCACTCTGGCCGCCTGCTGGAATCATCAGGGGAGCTTTTGAACAAAAGGATGCTGGGCCCCACCTGCATTCATTATGCCAGAGTTTCTGGGCACAGAACCTCGGCATCAGCGTGGAGAGCTGAGGGCCAATGCCTAGACGTACCCTCTGCTGGGCCGGCCTGGCTTCCTGGCCCCATGACCTCTACCCTGCCAGGACATGCCCAGTCTCCGACCACTTTGGGGATTCAGCTGCGCTCTCCCTCCTGGGGGATGTGGCTGCTGGGGTCAGACCCACCTCGAAGAATCGCTGGGGGTGAAAAAGGAAGGGGGCTGAGATGAGCTTCTTGCATCCCCAGGGTGAGACCCAGGCCAGAGTTCTGTCTGTGAAGGACGCCCTGAGCATCACAGGAGTGCGGGTGGCCTCCTCCCTCAGGCTCAGAGTGAACCTGCAGGAACAGGCCAGAGAAGGGGATTGGCCTCCATTGCCCTCAGGCCATGGCACACCCTGAGGGAGCAGCAGGGCTGTGGGAAGATGCTTCAGAATCCAGGGCTGGGCTCCTCCCACAGGCTCAGGGCTGGATCCTGGGACCCACCACAGCTTAGAGGAGTGGAGAGAACAGGAGGCTTAGACCTGAGTCTGAATCCCCGGGTTGCTGTCTACTGACTGGAGGTCAGGGGTGTTACCTGGCCTAGGCCTCAATTCCTTCTCCTGAAAATGGGTGATCATGATGATAGCCATAGTAGCTAACCTTTACTGTGTGTTTAATTCTGTGTCAAGTGTTGTCTTCAATATTTGCAAGCTGCCTAGTGGTTAGAGCCAGGCTGGGGCAGTTCCCCCCTAACCCTGCTGCTTTCTAGTCCTGTGATCCAGAGCATGTCACTTAATGACTCTGTGCCGGATTATGGAAATTTAGGGATGATAACAGTGCTGTGTCTGCTTTCTGGGGTTGTTGTTAGAATTAAATGAGTTAATACATGTAAAGTGTTAACTTAGAACAGTGCCTGGGACACAGTCAGTACTCAAATGATACCTTTCATTTGAAACTATTATTACATAATACAAAGTTTACCTCTGAAGGACACGTACACACACACACACACACACACACACACACACAGAAAACAAGCAGGAACCCAGAAGGTAATGTACCTGAAGACTAGCAAGACCCTAGAGTACCATAGGGGTCTTACAGGAGCCAGGATTTGCCTTTGCCTTATCCTCACAAATGGCCTGAACTGAGAGGTTTAGGAGCCCACTTCAGTGGCGAGGACAGCAAGCGAGGGGACTGGCTGCTTTACTGTGAACAACAGTGCGGCCTCAGACTGGGACGTGAACCAGGATTCATGACTCCAGATTTTGGGGGGCTGGTCTTTCTGTGCCTGACATCTTCCTCTCAGTAGCACCCCCAGACTCTGTTCCATGACTTCTGAAGGGACCCTCTTTGAAACACCAGCCCTGCAGCTGCTGTGGATCCCAGCAGAAGCAGTTGAGAGCAAGAGAGACGGGATGCGAGGGGATGGGGGGCAGTTGTAGAAGCCTCCTGGGGAGGGCCTCTGGGACTTCCATGGATCCCCACCAGGAAAGGGCCACACGTGTTTCCAGCTTTGGAGAGGAGAAGGCAAGGGCTTAGTGTTGGGAAGGAGCCTGGAGGCAAGGTGCTGAAGGATGCCCAGGGGTGGTACTGGAGGGCCTGGAGGAAGGTTCTGTGGGGCACAGTACTCTCCAATTTCAAATTCACTCCATATTGAAAAATAGACTTTATGTAAAAGAGGGTTTTCAACTTCTCTTTAGAACTCACCAGAGGATCTGTCGTGACTGGGCCCTGGAAATATTCCTCCCACTTCACACCCTTCCCACTCTGGTCCTCCCTACTCATGTGGCCAGTCTGACCTCTGAGGACATGTGCATTCACGGCCCTTGGGAAACGGCATTCAGGTTATTTGCTGTGTCACTAATAACAACGACATGATCTGGAGACAGGATATGAACCTGGCCATATCCCTCCGTATGTCTGGGGAGGGAGGTGTGGTCCTGATCTTGGAACACCTTATCATTTCCCATCACCTTGACATCAACATTCTCCTTTATCTGATAAGGAAACTCAGACGCAGAGGTGCAGTGACATTCCCAAGCACACACAGTTTACAAGAGTCACTCCTGGCTCTGCAAGGCCCTGCTACCCACGATGTGCTTCATGCCAGCTTCTTACATGTGACCAGGAGCACTCAGGGCAGGGTGTAGCACCCTCAGCAAGTTAAAAATACATGAAAATGAAGCCGAGAGTGGAGAGGATGGTGCCCCCACTTCCCCTCCTCTGCTTCCCACACTGTGGAGCACCTACCGTGGGTCAGGTACTATTTTAAGAACCAAATTGAGGGCTGGGACTATGGCTCAGCGGTAGCACTCTTGCCTGGCATGTGTGAGGCAGTGGGTTTGATTCTCAGTACCATGTATAAATAAATAAAGATCGATCAACAACTAAGAAAAAAACCTTGTTTTTTAAAAAGAACCAATCTGAAGTCAGTGTTATATTTACCCCCTTTAAAAATAAGGAAACTGGGTCTGGGGTTGTGGTTCAGCAGTAGAGCACTTGCCTAGCACGAGCAAGGCCCTGAGTTCGATCCTGAGCACCACATAAAAATAAATAAATAAAATAAATGTATTGTGTCCAACTAAAACTAAAAAATAAATAAATAAATAAATAATAAGACAACTGAGGCATGGAGAGGAAAAGTCACTGCCCTAAGTTTGCACAGGTAGTAAGTGTGCCAGCAGTCTGGTTTCCCAAAGCCATAACATCCAATGCCTTTCTTCCAGGGAGGCGGGCAGGCTCTGGTCTATTTAGATTTGAGCAGACTGTCAGGACTCGAGCGCCCCCTGGAGGACAAGCGAGGAAGTGCAAGTATTGGTGTCCCTCCCAGTCCTGGCTTCCAAGTTCTGGCTTCCAAGTACTAGCTAGCCCTCCTCTCTGGGGTGTTCTGGCTCTTTCCTAAACCAAGTATGTGTCACTCTGGGAGTCCACCTCCTCTCTCTGGGTCTCTGTGTCTTCCCTGGGATCCAGATGCAGGGCTGGTGGCTTGACCAGAGGCACCAGGAGGGAAGATGCTCCTTCAAGTGGGGCTGCTGGAAACTCCGTGACCTTGGACACCTTACCTGCTGCTCCTCCGCCTTCCCATCTGTAAGAAGGGGTGACGTGGCAGTGCTGGGAGGTTAAAGGAGGTGATGCTTGGTTGGATACTTACTCCTTTGGCTCTTGCAAGACCAGTCCCCGAACTATGATGACCTGTCCCGGCCAGAGGCCCCGAGGAAGAGCACATGAGCAGGGCACCTGCTGAAGGAACAAGGGGATGGCTGTGAAGGCTCTGGAAGGGTCTCCTGCCTCTAGGAACAGCTACTGTCAGGGGCCACGGAAGCGCACAGGGACAGGCGAGTTTCTGCCATGGGCTTGCAGCAGGGAGTGCAGCTCTCTTCATTACTAAACCCCTGCTGCTGGCCTGCTGAGAGCATCTCCTGCCCCCAGGCTGAGCTCAGTGCTCCAGTGTCTGAGCACCAAGTGCTTCTCCCATGGCTGTGTCCTGAGCTGCAGCGGCTGCATGGAGGGCTAGGACCGGCTTGTCCCTCTGTCGTAGAGCCTGGCACTGGCCTGGCACAGAGGATATCAAATATCTTTTTGCAGAATAAATGGAGAAAAGGTCAAATGAAGGTGGAGTTTCAGCTGCAGCTGCCTGGCCCACCCACACCCTGCAGGCTCCCACAAAGCAAGGGAAATCCTGAGACCAAGGGCATTTCCCACCACAGGGAGCTCCTTGGCCTCCTACCCAGGTGTCTTCCCAGGCCTGAGGGAGCCCAGAAGAGGCCACACCTCCAGGGGACACAAGGAAGGAGCTTCACTCACCAGCCTGGGACTCTGCAGCAGGAAGGGCTGTCAGGAAAGAAAGGGGCACAAGGAAGCCCTTGGTCATGGGCTGGGAGGGACCCTCTTGCCATTATCCTTCCACACTGGGGATGCTTTGGGGTTGTGTCTCACAGCAGCAGGTGAGCGACTGGAGCCCCAGTGGGATCCTCCTGCGTCCGGAGGCCCACCAGCTCTGGGGAAATGGGGAGAACTGGCCAGTGGGTCAGTCATCCCACACCTTGACCAATTCATGGGCCTCATCTCCCCTTCTATCACACAAGGCCAACCCCAGCACCTCTCAGGGTCACTCTGAAGATTGAAAGCTCCAAGCAAAAGTCATTTCCCAGTGGGAATTATGGATCCTGGCCCCACCTGCCAGCCGCCCATCCACCGCTCTCCCTAAGCTGGCCCTGAAGAAGGGTTGGGAGAGGCACATCCAGGCTGTCCTTGGGCTGAAAGGAGCCGGTCCTATCCATGACAACCACAGCAGGAGGGGGCCAGCTGGGCCTCAGTGTGGCTGCAGGTCATGCAGGGAGAGGAGGAGGCTGACCCCATGAGTCTTGTCCAACCACAAGGCCAACCTTGCCCCCAGAGACTCACGTATCCAGTGGGATACTCTCTGCTGCCCTCCACAAATGGCTGTCCAGAAAGAGAGGAAAACAATTCTTCAGACCACCACAAGCCCAGGAGCCACTCATCTGGCCCCCACCTGCCCTGCTTCCCACATAGCTCCTCAGTGGCTCCTGAATCTGGTGTGTTGAACCTACCAATTCTAGGCCACCAAAGACTTACTCAACGAGACTCTCTGGTGACAGGTCACAAAGATCTGCATTTTTAATAAATTCATCGGGAGGGAATGACAGAGCAGGTGAGCTCAGCCTGTTTGGGCCCCACGTGCCGGTTCTTTCCTTCTGTCCTTAGCTCCTAGTGTAAACCAGACCCCACAGCCAGCATGGACTCCTGCCACCAGCTCCTGGCCTCCCTTTCTACTGTCACCTTCCCATGCACCACCCTCACATAGGACACCTGGGCTATTTCTGACCTACAGGCCTCCTCTGTCTGCTGCTCTGGGGTAAGTGAGAGGGTCCCAGGTCTGCCCAGGACTCAGAGGAAGGCAGAGACCAAGACCCCGGGCCTTGGCCCCAAGGGAACTTACACTAATATTCAGGAACCCAACGGCCTTCACCAAGATGTCACCAAATATGCCCAGGGTGTCCACCCGAGACAGTGGGAGCCGGTAGCGGTAGTGGAGAAAGTGCCGTCCGTTTACACTCACCTGGAGAGGCAGACAGCGCCAGGCTCAGCAGCAGCTGAGCTTGGCTGGGCCCATAACTGTGTCCCAAGCTCTGCAGGCACCTCTACCTGGAGACTCCCTCTGTGGCTTCACCCAGCTCTGCAGCGTAAGGACACTTACAGATGAGTTTAAGAGAGCTCCCAAGGTCACAGAGCTGGTAGACGGCAGAGCTGGCCCCGTCAGTGCCCGTCCCTGTCCCCGAGGAAGCCCCTCTCCTCTCAGCAGGCCCAGAGCATCATCACTGTCCCCACTGACAGGGGGGACACCGAGGCTGAAGAGGCTGGTGCTGTCCTATCCTCAGTCCCTCTCGCCCTTCCCGCCTAAGCTGTCTGAAGACCCTCTCATCTTTCTGGCAGGCGTCCTCTCAGAGGCCAAAGTCTAGTGGACAAGTCCCCTCTCCCTGTCCTGTGCAGCTGCTGTAAGATGGGGGTGGACCAAGTGCCCCCTCATGGGGTGGGGTGGATTCCATGAGTGACGACATCAGTGGGCTTAGAGGGGCAGGGTGTAGCCCAGGGCAGAGCGCCCGCTCAGCACGCACAGGCCCTGGGTTCAGCCCCAGCACCCCCTGCCCCCTCCCCTTGAAGGAAAGGCCTAGGAGTCAGCTGGCTTTGATGTGGCAGAGGCGGCCTCTCCACACCCAGGCTCCATGGATGTCCAGCAGCCTGTGGATGCAGGGAGCCTGGAACCAGGTGTGGCAGCTCCTTGGTCCTCTCTTCACATGCCACCCACCACGGTGACAGAGGGAACTGGCTGAGGGAAGGATGGGTGCAAGGAAACGAGCTCAGGACCCCTCGACGCCTGTCCCTTCCATTCACCTTCACCTCCTCATTCCCAAAGAGAAAGAGGATGAGGAAGCTGGCCCCTCTCTGCAGGGCCACGCCAGGCCAGCGGGCCTCCCTTTGCCAGCGTCCACTGTGCAGGGTGTTGCAGATGACATGGGGCTTGGTGGTGTGGAAGCGAGGGTTGAAGTGGATGGCGATGTCCGGCTGGGGGTGCAGGCTGCAGCCACACTGGAAGTCCACCTGAAACCTGAGGGGAGGGGCGGCTCTCAAGTGCTGTCTGGTCAGAGACCACAGGGATCCCAAAGGCAGACAGGAGCCCCCAGCTTGACGCTGCTGAAGCTGGGCTCCAGCTCCCCCGGTCCCTCCCTTACCTGTGGGCACGTAGAGGGACCACTCCCTGCAGCATGACCATCTTGCCTGCGTGCAGGCCACCAAAAATGGTTGTGACATACGGAATCACCTGAACGAGGGAAGAGACCTGTGCTTGCAGGTTGGAGAAAGGCCCGAGGGACCCCATGTCCAGTGCGTGGGAGGGAAAAACAGGACAACTCCACTTCCCTACCCCAAACAGAACCTGTCCTTGGAGGAAAAAGTCCTTCCCTCTGAAATCCTCCGCCGACTGCCTGTCATGGAGGAGTCTAAGCTACATCACACTGGGGACGCCCCTTCAGTTCCCTTGCAGCCAGCTAGCTGTCCCCAGCTCTTAGGACATAACAGGCTGCTGTGTCCCCAGTGAGGCTTGTCATTCACTCAATGCCACCTGGTGCCCAGAGCCTGGTACTGAAGTTTCTTGGGACAGTTTAATGGCCAGAGTGGGAACTGGAGGCAGAAGAATGGCAAGTTGGAGCTGAGAGCTGACCCTATGTGGAGCCCTGACGGGGACCTGACAGTGGCCCTGCTGCCCTCCTGGTCCCTTTCTCCTGGCCTTCCTCCCACCCCCCACACTCTCCCAACCCCCTGCCTCTCCTGGCTGTTCCTCCGCCCTCCCTCCACCCTGATGCCTTCTCCAAGCATCATCCTCTTGGTGCCTGAGTTATTCCTTCCCTTCCCTGTCCTCCCAGGGCACTTTGTCCACAGGGCTGCCTTGGCCCTTGGGCCCTGGTGCAGCGGGTCTGGCTGGCTGCTTTCCCTGGGAGGCCACAAGCCCCTCCAGAGCTGAAGCCTGCTCTTTCCCTCTGTTGGGCTCAGGCCCAGCCCAGCACAGTGAGGTCTCTGCAGAGCTGTTTGCAGAAGGAGTGTGAATAGCAGAACAGGGCAGCATCTCCAGGGCGCCTTCAGGCACTGCTGCCAACTCCCAGCAGTGCACAGAAGCCCAAACCAGCCAGAAAGAGCTGAGTCCCCAGCGCTGCCTCCTGGTGACAGGCTCCAGCCTGGGAAGCAAGTAGCCCTGGGGCCCTGTGCAGCTGCTTCAGCCCATTATTCAGGCTCCTGGGAGGAGCCCAGGGCCCCCTCCTGTCGCATGCCATTGGCCACCCACAGCTTAGCAGGGCTTCAAGTTCAGTGGTTTCCACTTCCCAGGCCCAGGCAGGGTGTGTAATTAACTGAGCTGCCCTTGGGAGGAGAGGGCCAATTAAGGGAAAAGGATAATTAGTGCTTGCTGGGGGGGGGTGGCCCCTGGGAGGTGGGGGGCAGCCTTCTCTAAGCATTGCCTGGCTTCAAGTTCTCAGAACAGGAGGAGGAGGAGAGGGACCCCCCCCCCCATCTCTGACTGGGAGGTTCCCCTGGAACTGTCCCTTCCAGGCTGGAGATGAGGCTACCCTTCCTACTAATCAGGGTCCCCTTCAAAGATCCCACCCACTCCCCATTCCTGCTGGCCTCCCAGCCCAGTAGTGCGCAGCCTCAGCTCCCAGGCTTCACCAAGTTAAAATGTCCATCAGTCACTCACATTCAATTAGCTGCTCAGCCACTGTGCTAAACTCAAGAGAGCCTTCCAGAATCCTGGGCAGGTCCTAGGGAAGCTGGGCCCAAGACTGAGGTCCAATGCACCCCCACCCACCCACCCAGGAGGAGTCCGCCCAGGAGAAAGGGAGGACCCCTGAGACCTGGGAAGTCCCAGGTGAGGGCAGCTGCTCACCGGGTGGAAGACTGGCGGCTGCAGGATGAAGCAGTCAGGAATGGGGTCCAGGATTTCCCCAGGTGACATGAGGGGCAGGGCCACTCCTTTTAGGGCTGCAGATCCTGATTCCAGGAGCCCTGCTCTCCTGGATGGGCTCACCTTCCCCTGCCAGGTCCTCAGTGTCCTGGGAGCTCCTCCAGCTGTTAGTCTCACCTGCGCTCTGCAGGGTCCTAATGCCACCTGGAGCCCATCTGTGGGGCAGCGGGCCACCTGCAGGGCCACACCCGCCGGGCTCTGGTGAAGCAGGACAAAGCCTGCAGCTATGGCTGGACTGCAATTGTTGGCCGAAACTCTTTGTAGGGGTGGGATGCTGGCACTAAGCCACCATGATCAAGGAACTGGGCCCCTGGGTCTGAAGCATGTGACCACATGGAGGGAAGCCAGAGGTTGGCCTCTTTGGGACTGGGAGGATTTGTGTTTTCGGGGCTCACCTGAGTCCTCACTGGGTCAGAGCAAGGGCTGGGACACGTGGTGTGCAGGTTCCTGCAGCAACCCCACCCCCAGCTTC
The DNA here is from genome assembly GCF_048772815.1 of Callospermophilus lateralis. Taxonomy (NCBI): domain Eukaryota; kingdom Metazoa; phylum Chordata; class Mammalia; order Rodentia; family Sciuridae; genus Callospermophilus; species Callospermophilus lateralis. The sequence continues at coordinate 202,962,893 of NC_135306.1, read as the reverse complement.
CTGGACAGCCTGGGGTGGCTTCCCATTCTTCCTCCCCTGGCCACCAGGTCTCATCTCTTTCCCTCATTTCCCTGCCCTTTCTCCACTCTTCTTTATCCAAGTTTTATGGTCCCCTGTGGCTTCATGTCAGCAACAGCTGTAATGCCAAGGAGCAGCTGAGGTCAAAAGAAAAAAAAAAGGAAGTGAGAAAAGGGGATGGAGGCAGGCACCCCTTATCTCAAGCAAGGCAGCAAACTGCAGGGGGAGCAGATGATTGCACCTGGGAGACCTGGATTCTTGCTCAGCCTCTGACCTAATGCACTGTGTGCCCTTGGGCAAGTCTCTTCACCTCTCTGGGCTTCCCTTTGTTCGCCTGAATACAAACAAGGTGACCCCTGCAGTGTCTCACAGCAGCCCTGTGTCTGAGACCGGCCCAGACTTTGGTGTTTTAGGAGAGCCCTTCAGTCCTGCTTCAACCTTCAGGAAGACTTGCCCTTGAAACGGCGTTTTATTCAGCCACAAAGGACAACAAAATTATCTTACTTGCAAGAAATGAATGACCTGGAGACTGTAATCTTGAGCAAAACAAGCCAGACCCAAAGAAATAAGTGTCCATATTATTATATTACCCATATTTTCCCTCACATGTGGAAGCTACAGGAAAAAAACCAGGGGCCTAAGGACAGGGAGGCCATGAAAATAGAAGGGTGGCTTTGCATTCTCCCTCCCTCTCCCAACATGGCGGCCTCAGCAAATAAGAAGAATAAGAAGGGGAAGACTACCTCCCTAACAGACTTTCTGGCCGAGGATGGGGGGACTAGTGGAGGAAGCACCTATGTCCCCAAACCAGTCAGCTGGGCTGATGAAACAGATGACCTGGAAGGAGGTGCTTCAACCACCTGGCACAGTAATGATGATGATGTGTACAGGGCACCTCCAACTGACCGTTCCATCCTTCCCACTGCTCCACCGGCTGCTGGGGAACCCAATATTGACTGGAGCCGTCTTCCCAAATCGCCACCCTACACTGCTTTTCTAGGGAACTTGCCCTATGATGTGACAGAAGACTCCATTAAGGAATTCTTTAGAGGATTAAATATCAGTGCAGTGCGTTTACCACGTGAACCCAGCAATCCAGAAAGGTTGAAAGGTTTTGGCTACGCTGAGTTGGAGGACCTGGACTCCCTGCTCAGTGCCCTGAGTCTCAATGAAGAGTCTCTAGGTAACAGGAGAATTCGAGGGGATGTTGCTGATCAAGCACAGGATAAAGACAGGGATGATGGTTCTTTTGGCCGAGATAGAAATCGGGATTCTGACAAAACAGACACCGACTGGAGAGTCCGACCTGCCACAGACAGCTTTGACGACTATCCGCCTAGAAGAGGTGATGACAGCTTTGGAGACAAGTATCGAGATGGATATGATTCCGACCGATATCGGGATGGATATCGAGATGGATATCGTGATGGCCCCTGCCGGGATATGGATGGATATGGGAGCCGGGATCGCTATGATGACCGAGGCAGCAGAGATTATGATAGAGGCTATGATCACAGGATAGGCAGTGGCAGAAGAGCATTTGGTAGTGGGTACCAAAGGGATGATGAGTACAGAGGAGGTGGGGACCAATATGACAGACGAGACGAACGGTCATGGAGCTCCAGAGATGATTACTCTCGGGATGATTATAGGCGTGATGATAGAGGTTCCCCCCCAAAAAAGACCCAAACTGAATCTAAGGCCTCGGAGTACTCCTAAGGAAGATGATTCCTCTGCTAGCACCTCCCAGTCCAGTCGAGCAGCTCCCGTCTTTGGAGGGGCAATACCTGTTGACACAGCTGCTAGAGAAAGAGAAGTAGAAGAACGGCTACAGAAGGAGCAGGAGAAATTGCAGCGCCAGTTGGATGAGCCAAAACTAGAACGGCGGCCTAGGGAGAGACACCCAAGCTGGCGAAGTGAAGAAACTAGGGAACCAGAATGGTCAAGGACAGGAAGTCATCACAGACTGGAACCTCAGCCACACCTGGCAGAATGCACGAAGGAGAGAGAGAAGTCTCTAGAAAATGAAACACTCAATAAGGAGGAAGACTGTCAACTTCTAAGCCTCCCAAACCTGATCAGCCTCTAAAGGTAATGGGAGCCCTTCCACCAAAGGAGAATGCGTGGGTGAAGCGAAGTTCTAACCCTCCTGCTCCATCTCAGAGCTCAGACACAGAGCAGGAATCCCCCACAAGTGGTTGGGGGGAAAGCAGCTCCAGCTCAGCCATCTGAGGAAGGACCCACAAGGAAAGACGATAATAAAATAGATGGAATGAAGGTCCCAAAAGGCCAAACTGGGAACTCCAGCCGTGGTCCAGGAGATGGAGGGCACAAGGATCACTGGAAGGAGTCAGATAGGAAAGAGGGCAAAAAGGATCAAGGCTCCAGATCTGCACCTGAGCCAAAGAGACCTGAGGAAAATCCAGCTTCTAAGTTCAGTTCTGCAAGCAAGTATGCCACTCTCTCTGTGGATGGTGAAGATGAAATGAGGGAGAAGACTACACTGAGTAGACCTCTGTGTCCTGTGCTTTCTCCTACTCTCCACCCTCTATCCACACAAGACAAATAAAACTCACCACCTCCTGGAGACCTTTCTTAACTTTTTTAAAAAAAAAAAAATGAAATGAGGTTCTTTTGCATGCTGCTGCAGCCTTTAAAGTATCAAAGTTACCGGAGAATCGCCAATGTAGCCGAGAGACAGAGACTACAGCTTTTTAATGGAAAAGTCGTGGTGTGTTCTTAAATACCATGCAGTTGCCTATGTGATTAGTGCCTAGGGGCCTCCATTTAGAAGAAATGGTAATGACAGTGGAAAAATGTCTGGATTGCTTGGGCAGTAGGGGAGGTAGAGGTGTAAGGAAGAGTGAGATTTCTACCTTTTAATTCTTATTCTATTGTGGCATATATGAATTCTCAAACATTATCTGAATACATTTTCCATCCTTGGAAAGGTAGATTTAGTCTCAAATTGTTTTAGTCTCCAGGAGGCTGCCAGCCCTTCTTCTTATTTAATTCTGAGTTACTGGGGCCAGCCTAGGGGGAATTCCTTTATTTTTTTTACCCCCCCCCCGGGGGGGGGTAGTTGGGAGTGAGTCTACAGGCCACTAAAGAAGAGGGCTGCTTGGGGACCAAAATAAATGGGGGAAATCGTGGTTCGAAAAGCTTTTGGGAGGTGACGGATTAGTTTGCACTGGGTAGTAGATGTGACCTCCAGTAAATACTTTATTTCCTGGAGCAGGAAGCACTTAAGGGTCATGGGAATTCCCAGTCTTTTGTGCGTCCTGGTTTTGCCCTTTCTAAACGCCATCCTTTTGAAAAGCTCAAGTACATTCACATTCTGTTGAAACCTTGAAGCTTTAAAAAAAAAATTCAGACTCTTGTCATCTCATGTTCTTCATACTACTTTCACCTCCCCAAAAGCAATCCATTTAATTCACGGATCTGCTCTCTTAGGCATTTTACATCTCAACCACTGGAAGCTGTGACCTGAGGAATCACTGCTTTTCACAAACAGATCAGCTCCTTGATTTCTTTTGGTTCTCATTCCTTCCCTCCATCCATGCCTGCTCTGGCTGTTTTGACCCCTCTTACAGATCAGACTAGTCTAGAATTGATGGTCTTGGGTAGTGAATAAGGATGGGTAAACAGAGACAGTTAAATTGGAAGACTTTCTTATGACTTTGGGGGGTTTTTACAAGTTTTCTTCTCTCCACTGAAATTCCACACCAGTGCTTGGATTTATAATGTGGCCTAGACCAATGTGTGGTTATTTTGCTTTTTTGGAGGTTTTTTTTTTTTTTTTTTTTTTTAATCTTCCTATGACAGAATAAATGATAATGGAAAGAAAAAAAAAGAAAAAGAAAATAGAAGGATGACCAATAGGATAAAGGAGTAGAGCAGGGGAGGGAGACCCGGGAGGGTGGAAGGGCACTAGGGAGTGAAACTCATCAAACTGTTTTTACGCATGTGAATATGCCACAATGAAACCCATCATTCTGCACACAAACAAACACAACTCTGGCCTGAGTTGGGAGGTCCCTGGATCTGACCACAGTGTCTGACTTGGCAGTGGAGAACTTCTGGCAGGACCAGCTGGGCAAAGGGTCAAGTGCTTGGGGCAAGAGTCAGCAGTTCCTGGGCTGGAAGTGAGAGTTCACGAGGGTCCTGGAGCCTGTGCTCCTTGGCAGCATTCACAGCACTTGGAAAGTTGTTGGAAATGCAAAGTTTGGGGGTCTCTCTAGAGGCAAGGCCCAGGAACGTACATGTTAGCATGCCCTCCAGGTGATTCTGGAGCACGTTAATGTCTGCGAAGCTCTGGCTTAGGGTACAACTGACAGGGCTTTGGGTACTGAGCCCAGGAGTTTATTCAGATCCTGCTGTAGGTGGAGCTGGGTAGCAGAAGGTGCTTCTGAGGGGAAATTTGATTAGGGGTATGTTCAGGAAGAGTATCTACATACACTGGGAGGAAAAACCAAAGGTGGAGAGACAGTTGTTGAGCAAGGACATGGAACCCTGCATGAAAATCAGACCTGGATCCTGGTCCTAGCCCCAGCAACACAGATCTTGTGACCTGTGGTCAGTGGCACCCTTTCCGCCACCCAGATTCACTTCTGTTTGCTGAGAAATAAAGAGGCATTCATGTGTAGAATTCCCATAACAAAATAACACTGATTGGGTGGATTAAGCAACAGAATTCCATTTTCTAAATGTTGGGGGCTGGAAGTCCAAGATCAAGGTGCAGATGAAACGGACATGCTTGTTGTATTGTTTGGAAAATAATGGCAGGAAATAAAGTCTATAAATGTTCCATATAGACACAATTTTTTGATTTTTGCAATGTGGGGGATCCAACCTGGACCTTGTGCATGGTAGGCAAATGCTCTACCACTGAGCTGTACCCTCAGCACATAATTAAATTTTTTTTCAGTCTTTGCTTGACTGAATTCGCGTATGCAGAACCTGCAGAGATGGAGGGCTGACTGTATATCTAAATAATTATAATTGACTAAAGATGAATATCAAGAATATACAATGAACTCCTGAAAATCAATAAGAAGATAATTTCCAAGTATTTTCTAATACTGTACTGTAGGTTTTCTCTTAATGCAATATCAAAAGAAACATTCCAGATAGACAAATGTGCTTCAAAAGCACATTTTTAAAATGACTGCATTGAAGTCCATTGCCTGAATCTACTAGAATTTATTCAACCCTTTCCTATTAATGTTCTCTATAGTGTTTTCATTAATTAACTTTTTTTTTTTTAAAAAAGAAGAAATCTAAGTGGCTGATATGAATATACTTGTGTGTGTGTAAATGTCTTAACTGTTTAGTGACCAGAAAAATGCACATTAAAACTTTAGTAAAATAATATTTTAAGTAGACTCTCGTGGAAAAATTAAGAATTGTTGTAGAACTAAGTATTGATGAAGATGTAATTAAAAAAGAATTCTAATATATTGGTGGAAGTGAAATTGATGAGGCTGATTATTTGCATACCCTCCTACACATTAAGTCCCTTGGAATGTCTTGCTTGCATACACCAGTGCACAATTTAAGATCTTTTCAATTTTTTCCAACTCCAAATTGGAAAGTCAAACAACTAGCTAACTAGTCAACTCAGTGGCTTTGTCACTGGATTGATAAAAAACGGTATAAACACATAAAGGACTATTTTTATAACAGTGAAAATGATTTACAGAGCCAGGCATAGTGGTGCATGCCTTTAATCCAAGTGACTGGGGAGGCTGAAGCAGGAGGATCACAAATTCGAGCAACTTAGTGAGACCCTGTCTCCAAAATGGACTGGAGATGTTGCTGAGTGGTACAGCACCCTCCAGTCCCTAGTTTAAAAAAAAAAAAAAAGAAAAAGAAAAGAAAAGGAAGAAAGAAAGAAAAGAAAATGAATTAAAGAGTTACAGTTGTATACTACAATACACATATATCATAGAAAGAAGAAAGTTGCAGAAGAGAACACATAGCATGATACCATTCTCTTTGTCCGTTTTGGTGTGATGTTAAAAAATATTATGAACAAGAGATTTATTTCTCACAGGAGGCTGAGAAGCCTGAGACCTCTACAGCAGATGCAGTGACTGGTGTGGACCCAACTCCTGATTCACAGATAGCAGCTTCTGCTTTCTCACATGATGGAAGGGGATATTCTCTAGGGGCCTCCTTTGTAAGTATACTAATCCTCTTCACATCCTCTTCATGAGGGGCCTGCTTTCAAGATCTAATTTCTTCCCCAAATCCTCACCTACTAAGACCATCTGCTTAGGGGCTGAGATTTCAGGCTATGAATTTTGGAAGGTCACAAATACCACACCCATACCCTAGTTTTTATAAAGTTTCAAATATGCAAAACAAAACAGTGCATTAGGGATGCAAAGAAGGGATTTAGAAACTTAAAAGAGAAAGGGCAAACCCAGGAGCATCAGGACTAACGCACTGGTAGTCCCCTAGTCCCAGATACTCCAGAGGCTGAGGCAGGAGGATGGTTGGAGCCTGTGAGTTCGAGGCCAGCCTGGTCACCATAGCGAGACTCTGTCTCAAAAAACCAACCAAACCAATGAACCAAAACCAAATCCAAATAAGGACGCCATAGACACAAAACTCAGGATTCAAAGAGCAGGGAGGCAGCGTAAAGGAGGAAGGCTTAGATGCAGCATGCATAGCAGATGTGTTCAAATTCTTAAGCAGGACGGTGCACTCACAAGCAATTTGAATAACCACATGCATTCCATGAGATTTTGTATATATTACATATTGCATTATATATTTATGTTTTTTTTTTTAAATTAAAACCCTAACTCCCTAATCTTCTCTCAGACTGCTCTCCAAGCGTCTCCCCATTGCTCCATAACATTCGATTAGGTGCCACCTCAGAGCCTTTTCACCTAAGCCCTCGCCCTGATCGTCCCCTCACCCGCGCCCCCCGCCCCAGACCCTGCACGGTCTCGCGCGCTGCTTTCCCGCCTCTTTCACGTTCGGGACACGCTCGCCGCCTTCGTCGTTGTACCGCGCGCGCGTCCGCCGCCGCCGTTTACTGCGCGCTGCGTTCCCGGCACCGCGCTCCTCTGCCCTTCCCCCTCGATTGTCCCTCGCCGTGCCTGCCCCAGTGCCACCATCCCGCGTCTCCGAGGATCCCCGGCTGGCCGATTGGGAACTCGCCCGGAGCGTTGTCCCCTGCGAGGCCTGGGGGCCGGCGGGGCCGCAGCAACGGAATGGGCCTGAGCCCGGCTGCGAGGGACAGTAAGTTCTCGCGCCACCTCGCTAGGTTGCCCCTGCCGCGCCTCCAGGCCATTCGCAGACTCGCCAGTATCCGGCCACGTGAAGATCAACCTGGCCCAGGACGTTCAGCGGTGCCCCACTCAGGTCCGCCTCGGGATTGCCAACCGTCCCCACGAGGCGGGGGCCTGGAAGCCTTCCTGGGTTGCGCTCCGAATCCCAGCAGGTCGTTGGGCATGGTCGGTGCCGTCAAACCCTTCCTTGTAGACATTATTGGTCGTGTTAAATAAGTTAGTAAGGAGGTATTTCCAAATGATCATTTTTTTATTTAACCAAAGTGAGCCAGACATCTTGGGGACTCCCTTTGCACCTCTTCATCCTCTCTCAGGTTCTGTCCCCAGCATTCCCAAAGTCTCCCCTTTGGGAAGCTGTGCACTCTCCAGTACCTCCTTTATCCCAAAATTTATTGAGGAGGAACCTGGAGACAGGCAGCGTTCTAGACCTGAGCTCCAAGTCCACCCTTGCATAACTCAGGGCACTGGCTCCAACTCCACTATGGTAAGTGTCAATCGCAGAGAAGGCAATTGTGGCTTAAATAACACTCCTCTTCTCTGAATTAGAAGAATCTGTGGGATCCCAAGCACTGGTCCAGTTCCTGCCCAAGCAGCCTCAGCAGGATACTTCAGAACTCAGTGAATGCATACAGCAGGGGTGAGTCTTTGCATGAAAGGACTGGGTCTTTGGATGGGAAAAGGCTTTGAAAAATTGACTTTGGTGGCAGTTCTTAAAACACATCTTGAGGGGGTTTCTGTATGAGTCAGCCTACCACCACCAGTAGTGAGCAGGAGGCTGGTGTGCTTTTGCTAATACATTGCACTAGGCTTGGGACCTTATTGCTGTGGCATTCCTTGAAACAGATTCTAGTCACTGGGTGTTTCTCCAGACTTCTAAAATTTGAATCACTTTAGCAGGAGGTTTGTGGTATTGCTGGTCAGTCACTAACAATGAATGATGGAATTTTTCTTGCAGATTGACTCAATGTACTTTCATTAAAAGCATGCCACTTTCCTCCTTTAAACAAAAAGGCCAAGGGGCTGAAATTTTGGAGAAGACCTGTGCTGAACACACCTTGAGTTCTGGAGATGAGTTAAATCCAGGGGAAAGGTAAAGCAAGTCATTTTTTTTTTTGAGTTGGTGATATAGCAGATGTATAGATATGCTTTCTCATTTCACTCTCTAGAAAACTCTGTGAGACAGATATCACCTCTGCTTTAAAGATGATGAAACTGAGGTTCAGATACATGGATTTACTAGCTCAAGGTTGGAGAGTGGGCAGTACAAATAGGATTCATACCTGGAATTTTTTTTTTTTTGGCTCAAATACTTCACTCAAATAGATTATCTCAATGGCATGTTCTTGCCTTCCATTTCAGTCCTCTTCTGCAAAAATAGACTGATTTCTTTCACATTACTTGCAGTTATAGGGCTTTGTAGCTTAAGAAGATTTCTAGAAATATGGAGCTAATTATTGGAAGAAACAATTGAAGAGTTCAGCAGGCTTTCCCCTGGGATGAGAAGGGAAGGCGCAGAGGCTCTTTACAATTCATTATAAAATTTTAGGTGCTTTTTCCCCCTTCCTCTTTTAGTTAGTGTGCAAGTATTGTTACCTCAGTAGTGGGCCAGAGGGCGGACTAAGGGGCTTCAGCAAATCAAGTCTGCCCACTTGCCCCAGAAACCAAATGGAAAAATAATGGTAAAAAGCAGGAAAGGAGCCTTCGTCAGTATGGCTATACTGGGCAGACTAGGAACCAGCATTTCTAGCTCTGTCTTTGAGGCAATTGACACGAGCACCCAGATTTTATAGCAAGGGGTATCAGAAGTATGCATAGACCAGTAGTCTTGATCAGACTGTGGTCTAGTTGATCATTATCTGATCTTTATCTCAGGATCATTGTAGATTGGGCCGGGCATTGTAAGTGGCAATAAGAAAGTTGCCATTGCTTGGGGGATAATTTTGACACATCCCAAGGTGCTTTCAGTGTAGACCTGCAGTTGCTGGAATCAAAGGCCACCGATTAAGCGCAAAGGAGACAGATATAAAATGAAGCCCAAGACGCCAAGTTTTTTGCATCATAGGCCCAAGTGAAATGCTTTTGGCAAAAGCAGCATCTAAGTCCATATTATAGTATCACTTTGATAAACATTTTAAAAGATTAGCAAATAAAAAAAGAAACCCTGAAAAGTCAATTGAGAGGAGATGGGGGAGAGGGAGTGTGAGGGAGGGGAAGAGAGGGAGGGAAAGGGGAAGGGGAAGGGAAGGAAGGATAAATTGACTCTGAAGAATAATGAATTTATGATATTTATTTGGGAATAAGTCAGGATTCTTGCACATGCTGTGGAAATCATGAATGTATTCCAAGGCATGTGGTAAAGGGAAACTTCAAAGGCAAAATGAGGAGGATTACATAAACTCTGTTCCATAAGGGTGTTCAAGGACCAATGAGAAGGGTGGCACCAATCCAAGTCAAACAGTTAGTTGCTGGAAATATTCTTTTTTCTAGGTTGCAGTGGTCTTTATGAAAGGTTGTGATTTTTGTGGAATTCCTTGCTGTAGTTCCTATTATTGGGAAATTTGTGCATGAAAACTCATCCTTCATGGCCTTCCTCTGGCTGGCTCTGTTTCCATAGGGTTTGACATCAGTGACTCCATTTTGCACCTGACTACTTTCACATTACACATTGCTATCACTACAGCAGAAAACCAAGAAGTAGCAATTGTTCTGTATGAAACAATTGGCTTCACAAAAACAAGGCTTGGGGAAATGTCTCCTGCAAAGTCTAAACCTGAAAGGTCTTAAATCACAAATCTGAAGTGATGGTAATACAGATTTTCCAATGATTGTGAAATAGTGTTGTTAAGGATGTGATTGAACAATCATTTAGAGAGAAGTCCATCATTAACGTGGAGACCACACACACCCAGAAGAGTGTAGAGTTGGATTCAACACCCAAGCCTGAGAGGGAGGGCAAGTTAATAAAGCAAGCAGTTGAGGTAAGTCTAGCAAGCATTCTTAGAGTGAGTATTTTGATCTTATGGAAACTGCATTATATATTGCACTGTATTTTATTTAGATTGTGTCTAATAAATATCCACAATGATTGAGATGTCGGTTATGCTTTTTTTTTTAAAAAAAAAATCTTACTGAGGTATAGTTAACCCATATTTAATTACACATATTTAAAATGTACAATTTGATAGCTTTTGACGTATGTATACAACTGTGATGTGAAAGCCATTGCCACAACTGAGATAATAAGCATCTTCATCAAGCACAAAAGTGTTTTTTATGCCTTTTTGTAATCCCTCCCTTTTCCCACCATGATGTCCCCTTCCCCAGGTAACAACCAATCTCTTTCTGTCTTTGTGGATTAGTATGCATTTTCTAGAGATTTATGGAGTGAAATCATGTTGTATGTGCTCTGTTTATGTCTATCTTCTTCACAGAATTTTACATATTTATTTTGAGCTATAGTCTTGTGGTTACTTGTTGTCAATACTTCTCCCCCTTTTTTTAAAAAAATTATTGATCACTAGTTCATGATGTGGATGTATCATGATTTCTCTATCCATTCAACTGTTGATAAGCATTTGGGTTGTTTCTAATTTTTGGCTTCTATAAATAAAGCAATCGTGAACATTTGTGTGTGAGGATTTGTACACACATGTATGTTCTTTTCTATGAGATGATGCTAGGAATGAAATTGCTAGATGAACGGCAGGTGGCCTGTTTAACTTACTGAATTCCAAAGAGGTGTCATTTCATGTTCCCCCAACAGTGTTGGTGAGTTCCAGTTCCTCCACATCCTCATCAACACTTGGTGTTTTTTTTTTTTTTTTTTTTTTTTTTTTTTATTCTGGAAGATGTTAAGTTTCTCATACTGGTTTTATTTTGCATTTACCTCATGACTAATGATGTTGAACATCTTTTCATGTATATCCATGTATATCTTCTTTGTCAAAGTATTAAAATCTTTGTTCCTGTTTTTTCCTATTGGTTTGTATGTTTCTGAATTTTTCATAATTTCTACATATAAATTCCTCACCAGATGATGCTTTGCAGTATTTTCTCTGTGGCTTTTCTTTTTTTTTAATGCTTTTAAAAATTATCAATGGACCTTAATTTTTATTTATATGTGGTGCTGAGAATTGAACCCAGTGCCTCACACATGCTAGGCAATCGCTCTAACACGGAGCCATAACCCCAGCCCTCTGTAGCTTATCTTTTCAGAACAGGTCTTAAAATTTTGATGAAATCCAATTTATCAATTTCTCTTTTTTTCCATAGATATTTTATAATTTTATATTTTACCCTTTCATCTTTGATATATCTAGGATTAATTTTTGTATATGTTGTGAGGTATGGATCAAAGTTTATTTTTTCCCTTAAGAATATACAATTGTTCTAGTATCAGTTGTTAAAAAGAAAATGGGCTAAGGAACTGAATAGACCTTCACAGAAGAAGAAACACAATCAACAAACATGTAAAAAAATGTTCATCTCTAGCAATTGGAGAAATGCAAATCAAAACTACTTCAGTCAGAATGGCAATTATCAAGAATGTAAGTAACAATAAATGTTGGCGAGGAAGTGGGGAAAAAGGAACACTCATACATTGGTGGTTGGATTGCACATTTGTGCAACTTCTATGGAAAGCAGTATGGAGATTCCTCAGAAAGCTTGGAATGGAACCACCATTTGATCCAACTATCCCACTCCTCGGTTTATACTCAAAGGACTTAAAATCAGCATATTGCAGTGACACAGCCACATCAATGTTTATAGCAGCTCAATTCACATACCTGACTATGGAACCAGCCCTTTAAGAGATGAATGGATAAAGAAAATATGGTATATATACACACAATGCAATATTATGGCATTTTCAGGTAAATGGATAGAATTGGAGAATATCATGCTAAGTGAAATAAACCAATCCCCCAAAAACAAAGGCCAGATCTTTTCTCTGATAAGCGGATACTGAGCCATAATGGGGATGGTGATATAGGAAAGAATGGAGGAACTTTGGATTGGGCAGTGGGGAGTAAGGGGAGGGGAGGGGGCATGCGGGTGGAAAGGACGGTGGAATGAGATGGACATTATTACTCTCACCACAGGTGTGACTCGGACCTTGTACAGCCAGAGGAATGAGCTGTTGTGTTCCATTTGTGTACAATGTGCCAAAATGCATTCTACTGTCATGTATATAACTAATAAAAATTTTAATAATAAAAAGGACTGTCCTTCTTTTATTGAATTACTTTTGTATTTTTGCCATATAGCTGTGGGTCTCTTTTTGGACTCTACTTTGTTCTGTTGATTCTGTGTGTCTATTGAGAGGCCAATATTCCACTATCCCACTATCTTGATTACTGTAGCTTTATAATAACTTTTGAAGGCAAGTAATATTAGTTCTCCAACTCTGCTTTTTTTTTTTTTTTAATCTTCAGAGTTGTTTTGTCCATTCTAGGTTCTACAAAAAGTATGAGATTTTGATTGGAATTTCACTGAATCTAGAGAATTGTCAATGACAGTACAGAAACTTCTGACCAATAAAAACGTGCTCTTTTATTTTGATCTTGTTTAATTTTTATTAGCAATGTTTTATAATTTTTTTTTTTTTTTTTTTTTACACTGTTTAAGCCCATATAACGGTTTGTCTCACAGAAAAGAGAACACCGGAATAGGTTAGACTTTCTTGCTCTAGCAAGCTCAAATTGTTATAATTTTCATTCTAAATATATTTTATATCTTTTGAAATATTTGTGGATCTTTGGGCAGTGTCTCATGTTTTGATACTATTGGAATGGTATTAAATTTTTTTTAAAGTTCAAGCTGGGCCAACAAGCAGACTCTTATAATCCCAGTGGCTTGGGAGTTTGAAGCAGGAGGATTACAAGTTCAAAGCCAGCCTCAGCAATTTAGTGAGGCCCTAAGCAACTTGGCAAGACCCTGTCTGAAAATAAAAGGGCTGGAGATGTGGCTTAGTGGTTAAACACCCCTGGGTTCAATCCCTGGTACTCCACTCACCCCACATTTAAATTTAACATAAAAATTCAATTTTTGGTTGTTTCTAGTAAATGGAAACATAGTTTTGTATATTTATCTCTTATTCTTCAACCTTGCTAGAATGACTTATTTGCTTTAGTAACTTACTTTAATGAATTCCATTAGACTTTTTGACAGATGATCATATCATCTGTAAATAAAGACAGCTTTACTCCTTTCTTTCTACCCTAGATGCATTTATTTTTCTTAAATTATGCTAGCTAGAACTTTCTGTATAATGCTTATTGGAAATTATGAGAACAAATATCTTTGTCTAATTTCTTTAAAAGGGAAAGCATTTAGTTTTAAAACAGTATGAGGTAAACTGTAGGTTTCTGGTAGGTACTATTTACTAGATTGAGTACTATTTACTTTGTTGATAGTTTTTTTTTTTTCAAATCAAGAATGAATGTTCAATTAAAAAAACACTTTTTATGTACCTGTTGAGATGATGACGTATTTTTTCCTTTTAGTTTTAATAACATTGATTGGTGTTTGGATGTTGCACCAACCTTGTAATACTGGGGAAAGTTCACATGTGACCTTTATGTATTATCCTTTTAATGTACTGTTTGATTCAATTTACAAAGTTTTGTTTGAATTTTTTTTGCATTTATGTTCATAAAATATATTGGTCTTTAATTTTATTGTCTTGTAATTGTTTGGTTTTGTTATTATGGTAATGCTAACCTCATAAGATGAATTTGGAATTATTCCTATTTCATGATTTTTCTTGTGCACAACCAGCATGATTTCTTCCTTTAATGTTTTGAAGAATTTACTAGTGAAGTCATCTAGGCCTAGAGTTTTCTTTGTGGGAAAGATACTAACTGTAAAACCAATTTCTTTGATTAGCTATGGGGATATTTGTGTTATCTATTTCTTCTTAAGTGAGCTTTCATAGTTTATGTCTTTCAAGGAATTTCTCCACTTCGGCACAGTAACTTGTCAAATTTACTGGTGTAAGGTGGTTCATAATTGCACTAGTCAGTTTTTGGTTATTGTGACAAGTAACCTGAGATAAATAAACTTAAAAGGAGGAAAGGTTTATTTGGCTCATGGTTTCAAAGATTTTAGCCCATGATCTCTTGTCCCTGTTGCTTTGGCCTTGCAGCAGCATAGTAGATCATGGTGGAAGAGGAGGCCATGATGGCCAGAAAGCAAAGAGAAAGACAGGAATGGAGTCCTGATATCTCCATTCCAGGGCATACCCCATGACCTTACTTCACTAAGCCCCATTTACTAAAGGATCCGCCATCTCCCAATAGCACCATGCTTGAGGATCAAGCTTTCAACATATGGGCCTTTGAGGGACACTCAAGATCCAAACTGTAACAATAATGGTCTTACAATTTATTATCTATAGAATCTGTAGTGATGTCACCTCACTCATTCTGATATTTGTGTTCTCTGAATCCCCTCTCATCAGTTTGGTTAGTGTTTTTCCTGATCAATTTGGTTAGGGTTTTTAATCAGTTTTATTGATTTTGTCAACCAGTCTTTGATTTTATTTTTCTATATTGTTTTCTGATCTTTTCTCTGGTCTTTATTTTGTTTTCTTAATTTTGCTTACTTTGGGCTGAACTTGTACTTCTTTTTTCTAAGGTTTTAAGGTGGAAGTAGAAGTCATTCATTTGAGACCTTCCTTCTTTTTCTATTATAGGTATTTATTGCCATAAACTTTCCCCAAAGCACTCCTTTGGTGGAATTTCACAAGTTTTGATATATATGTTTTCATTTTTGTTCCATTCAAAGTGCTTGTTTTTTTTCCCTTTTGATTTCTTCATTGACTTGTTGGTTATGAAAAATATTTAATTTTCAAAGGCTTGAAAAATTTCAAGATATATTTCTGCTATTAATTTATGATTTGTTATTTTGTGGTCAGAAAGTATACTTTGAATTCCTTAAATCCATTTAAATTTATTGAGTCTTCTTTTATGGCCTCAATTATGGTCCATTTGGTAAGTGTTCTGTTAGATCTTGAGAAAAACCTGTATTATATTGTTTGAGAGAGTGTTCTATAAATATTAATTAAGGCAAACTAGTTCATAGTGTTGTTCATATCTTCTGTTTACATTTTCTATCAATTTTATTATTTAGAAGTATTAAAATTTCTGACTGTCATTGTGGATTTCTTTATTTCTCCTTGCAGTGCTATCAGTTAACTCTTAATTGTAATGGACTGTTAATATGTATGTGTACATGTCAACTTTGCCTTACAACAATGAAGTACTTGAGGCAGCCAACTTATGAAGAAAAGAAGTTTATTTGGCTCACAGTTGGGGAGGTTCAAACTTCCAAAGCAGGTGTTCCCAGTGATTTGGCCTCTAGGGAAAGTGGTGGGTGGCATCCCATCATGGTGGGAGTGTCTTAGGACAAGCAGTCATGTCTCAAACCAGGGAAGCAGAGAGAGCTGGAGCCAGGCTTGAAATTTTGAGAACTCAGGACTTCCAGAAAGCTACGTTCCAGGTATACTCCTGCGATGACCTACAGGCCCCCTGCCAAGCCACACACAGCTCCTCCCAGGAACACTACCCTGTTGAATGAACTTCAGTAACACCAACCTTTTGGTAAGGGTATATAAACCATATGCAAACCGTATGCAAATAAAACCATACGCAAACCAAAGCACCATGAAAACATTCAATATTGTTGTTTACTCTTGATGAATTTACTCTTTTATCTTTATGACATTACCTTGTTCATTCCTCATAATAGTCATTGCTTTGAAATCTACTTTGCTTGGTATTTACATAATCATGCCACCTTTCTTTAATGAGTCTTAGCATGATATATGAATTTTTCTTAATTTTTACTTTTTTTTTTAAGATAGAGTGAGAGAATTTTAATATTTATTTTTTTTTTAGTTATTGGAGGATACAACATCTTTGTTTGTATGTGGTGCTGAGGATCGAACCCGGGCCGCCCGCATGCCAGGCGAGCGCGCTACCGCTTGAGCCACATCCCCACACATCCCCAGCCCTTAATTTTTACTTTTAACCAGTTTATGCTCAGTATGGCACAGCAGGTACTCAATCAGCATTTACTAAGTGAATCATGCTCTTGTATTTAAAATGCATTTTGGTAGATAGCATAAAGTTGGGTTTCACTTTTTTTTTAACCCAATCCAAAAATCTTTTAATTGGGATATTTATTCTAATATTTTATTTTATTTTAAGTTTTTTTTTAAAGGAGAGAGAGAGAGAGATCTTTTTTGTTGTAGATGGACACAACACAATGCCTTTATTTATTTATTTTTTAGAGAGAGAGAGAATTTTTTTTTAACATTTTTTTTTTAAAGAAAGAGTGAGAGAGAGTGAGAAAGAGGGGGAGAGAGAGAGAGAATTTTAATATTTATTTTTTAGTATTTGGCGGACACAACATCTTTGTCTGTATGTGGTGCTGAGGATCGAACCTGGGCCGCATGCATGCCCACGCATGCCAGGAGAGCGCGCTACCGCTTGAGCCACATCCCCAGCCCCTTTATTTTTTTATTAATTTTTTTTTATGTTTTGCTGAGAATTGAACCCGGGTCCCTACCATACTAAGTGAGCGCTCTCTACCACTGAGCCACAATCCCAGCCCAAGTCCAATATTTAATACGACTATTAATATGGTTAGATTTAAGTCTATCATTTGTTTATGTGCTATTTTTTCATTGTTCTTTTTCTTTGCTTTCTCTTATTTTTGATGTTTTTTGTATTTCTTGTGATTCAATTTTATGGCATTTGTATCTTATTGGCTACAACTTTTTGTATTTTATTATTTTAATTCTCATTTTAGGTTTGTTTTTTTTTTTGGTACTAGGGATTTACTTACTTTGGACATTTCAAGCAGAATATGGTTTCAGTATGTGAATTTTGGTGACTGTTTTTTTTTCACTTGGCATAATACCATAAGATTCATTTATGCTTGGGCATGGACCTATACTTCATTCATTTTTATTGGCAAATAATATTCCATTATATGTGTATAATTTTGTTTACCCACCTATCAGTTGATGGACATTTGGGTTGTGTCCACCTTTTGGTTACTATGAACAAGCTGCTATCCATGTTCATATATAAGTTTTTAATGAGACATGTTTTCATTTCCCTTGGATATACCTATATCTATATCTATATGATCTTTTAAAGAGGTTTTTAAGAGGTTTTAAGATGTTTGTAATTATAAAGAAAATGAAGAGATTGGACCCAGTGTTTTTTCTGGGGGCTTCTTGCAGTAGTTTTACTGAGACAAATTGTAGGGGCTCAGGATATGCTGAAGAACTTGGCTATACAGTTACTGCTGGCTCCCCATGACCCTGTGGTTGTTTCTATTTAAATGATATTAGACTCTTTATCTGTTTGGTAAAATAATAATTCTAATAATAATAGTTGTGGGTTTTTATTTCTCATTATATGGTAGAAGAGGAAAGCATCAGCTGAGACTATAGGTCAAGTGTTTAGGATTATAGAGATGTCAGTTGTTACGTCATCATTGTCAGACTAATGAATTATCAAGCTCAATGACCAATGAGAATTTCAGGTTCTCCGGGAAGGGAATTTTCACAGGACACTACCACACTTTCTAGCACATTTCAAGACCATTTGTTTAAATTATACTTCCAAGGACTGATTTAAATGAACAGAGCAGAACAAGTTGATAACAGTTGTGAACATTCATAAGACCTCTGTGTTGCACAGGACAAGGTCAGTGTTCTCATACACGTTTTCAGTTTAACACCATTATCACGTCAACTTCTTTAGCAAGTTTTATGATGCAGAAAGTTAACTATAGCTGCAGGGTGGCCATTACTTTTCAATATTTAATGACTGTTTACAAAATTTTTGTAAAAGCTTGTTATTTTTTATTTGTTCTAATTAGTCATACATTACAGAATGCACTTTGACACATCATACATAAATAGAGTATAACTTCTCATTCTTCTGGTTGTACATGATGTATAGAGTATAACTTCTTTTTTTAAAAAAATTTTTTTTAGTTGTAAAAAAACATTTATTTTGTTTACTTATTTTTTTTTTTTTTATGTGGTGCTGAGGATCGAACCCAGTGCCTCACACATGCTAGGTGAGCACTCTACCACTGAGCCACAACACCTTATTCTTCTGGTTGTACATGATGTAGAATCACACCAGTCATGTAGTCATGTATGCACATAGGTTAACAAGGTCCAATTCATTCCACTGTCCTTCCTATCCCCGTACCCTCTCCCCTCCATTTATGCCCCTCTGCCTAATCCAAAGTACCTCTATTCTTCCCTAGGACCTACCTGCCCAGAATTAGCATCTGCATATAAAAAATATTCAGCCTTTGTTTTTTTTGGGACTGGCTTATTTTGCTTGGCATGATATTATCCAGCTCTATCCACTTACCTGCAAATGTCATAATTTCATTCTTCTTAAAGGCTGAGTAATCTTCCATTGTGTATGTGTGCCACATTTTCTTTATCTATTCATCTGTTGAAGGGTACCTAGGTTGGTTCCATATTTTAGCTATTGTGAATTGAGCTGTTAGACTTATTATTTTTATGGCTCACCATTGGAATTCCTTTTGGTAACATTATAAGCAAAAAGTAGACCTGTAGAACAACATATTACTGGCAAAATGTGAAGTAAGAGTTGAAAGTAAGGATCTGACTCAGGAACAGTGATACAGGGCATTCATAGCATTGCTGCTTTGTAGTTTGTAGTTCAGCAGAGATCTGGAAGGATATTTTTGATCTTGCTCTCAAGGTCCTCCTGGGTTATTTGTGGAAACAAAAGAAAATAAAAACTTATAGTAGAAGAGGAAGAGCAACGTCATTACCAGTTCTACCTTCTATGACATTGACACATGGGTTCATGACTTTTCTCTGTTGTGGAGAGTTATGACTAACACCTGCCATGATAGGCCGTTCTGTTTTCGCCTGACACCTGGTGGAGGTCTGTGTCTCTGTATCTTTGGAGGGCATGCTCATTTTACCTTCTCTAGTGTTACTTATTCTCCCAGGCCACTGTGCAGCTCTGGATGCAACCCTGCAATCACCAAACTATTGTTTCTGCTGCTGTCACCAACCCATGTACATCTCTTTAAAATGCATGGAATCACTGCTTTTGTAATAGGCGAATTCATTCCAAGAGAGGAGCGCAGATGAAATAAATGCATCTTGTTCTTCTAGTACCTAAGGAACTCCTGCTGTTTCCCAGAAGTTAGGCCTTAGCGATTTCTAACAGGGACATAGGCCCACACCCACCTGACAGCATCCTTTCCCTTTCCCTTTCTGTGTCCACATGTGCACCAGCCATCCTGCCTGCTGTGTGTTTGTCTCCCTTCCTCTGATGAACCAGTCTCTTTCCTTCCTCCTGTCTTGGTCTTTCCATATTGCCAGCACTGTTCTTCCCTGGTTTCCCAGCCAGCCATGGGAGTTGTTAGGCACTAGGTGTGTATGTCTCCTCCAGATTCATGTGAAGCCGAAGCCATCAGTGTGGCTGCATTTGGAGTAAGGAAGTAGTTGAGGGTAGTCATGGGGGTGGCAAGCTGATAGGATTAGTGCCTTTAAGAGAAGAAACACAACTAGTGAGGGGGAGGGGGAGGGAGAGCAGGGGCAGAGGGGAGGAGGAGGGGGAGGGAGAAAGAAAGGGAAGAAACACCAGGGAGCTCTCTCTCTTTTCTCCACCCACTCCCTGTACCACACATGAAGAAGAGGCCATGGGAGCTCACAGTGGGAGAGCAGCTCTCTGAGAGGCCTCAGAATGACTCTTGCCTGCTGCACCTTGATGGTGGACTTCCCAGCTTCCAGAACAGTAGGGAAGAGAATACCTGTTGTTTAAGCGCCCCTAGTCGGCTTCTGGACTGCATGGTCAGGAGAGACCTCTATGAAGTCAGATCTAGGCTGAGATGTCAAAGGCATGAAGGAGAAAAATATGTGAAGATCTGGGAGATCATTCCACCTGGAGGGAGTGCAGAGACTGCTGGGGGAGCATTTCCTGTGGCGAGGGAAGTCGGGAGGAGAATGTCAGGCTGTGAGCAAATCAGCTGAAGACACACCTCTGTCTTCAGGCAGGCCCTCCCTGACCGCTGGTCTTCAGGCTGAGTCCTCAGCATGCTCCTGATCTTGGCCCCTCTGCTTGCTTTCCCAGGACTCCTTTGGTTGCTGATTAACTTTCCTTCTCTGCCATCTGCAGCGTCTCCCTCTCTGTCAGAGCCTCATTCCTGGCTTTATACGACTGACTGCTGTTTTTCCCATCTAGGAGGTGCCCCCACCCGGGCCCTGCCATTTTCCACGGTGTCTACTCCCTTCACAGCCAGCACAGTGAGAGTTGTCTGCCTCCTGGTCTCTGGTTTCTCACCTTCTGTCTCCTGTTGAGTCCACATCAGAAAGGCCTCAGCCCCCACCACAGCCGGGTGCCTTCCTTCTCCCACAGCCTCCTCCGACTACTGCTGCTCAGACCAGTGTACAATTTCAATTGCGTGGAATTTGGAAATTTCCCTCTAATAGTTTGGGACTGTAATTGACCACAGATCACAACCGCAGAAAGGGAAACTGAAGGTGTGGGGCAGGGAACGACTCTCATGGATATTTTCTCTTTTCTGTCATGTCAGCTTTTGAGGCTCCACGCCTTCCCTGCACCACACACACCTGTTGAATTTATAGTACTTTCAGAACCCACTTTTACCCAGGAAGCCTTACGTAAGACCAGTTTTTCTAAGTGGCTACCCACTTCTGGGACAAGGGCCAGAGCTGAGCTGCCAGCGAAGGAAATAAATAGCTCACAAAGGGAGGGTTTTGAAATAACAGCTCATTCCAAGGAGAGAAGTCAAGAAAACCTTACCCTGGAATTGAAGCTTGGAGAATCATGTGGCATTGGAGGCCCCTTGGGAGGACAGAGACAGGTTCCTGTGATCCCAAAAGGCCAGGAAGATGGAAAAGTAAAGAAAGAGAAGGAGAGGAACTTGGAAGAGTCTCCAAAACAGGGTAACCTTGACCTTATTTAGTATCACTGGGTGGCGCTTGAAATTCTAGCACCTGGGCCATGTGCTAGCCTCTTCTGAACCTCAGGACTCCACAGGTGATCCCAAGGTGTGATCAAGACTGAGAACCATGCCTGATACAATCAGTTTACAGTGGGCGAAAACTGAAAGTGGGTAGCTCCGATGAATCTTAGGTCTGTGTGAATCTCATTCAGTTTTTAACCTTACTGTCCCCTCAAGGGGCAATCTCTCAGGTGTTAAAGAAAGAAAATTCCTTCAAATCCTCCAGATCTCCCTGCCCCCCACAATCCTGGACTTTCTGTTTCCTGGGCCACAAAGCTTGTCTGCATCCTTGATGGCTGGAAGTCAGATTTCACTGGGTTTTCCTCTGGCATAGACTGGCACCACTACCTATTGTCTGTGTTCACTTATTCCAGGAAAGAACAACAGGATTCCTTTGATGGCTTTGATTGTTGTTGTGCTGTCAGGGGTGGGAAGTCATTGGTTATGTGGTTGGTAGGGAAGTAGGTCTATGGGGGACCACATGTTCCCAGGAAGAACAGATGTGACTGTCCAGCTGGCTTGATGGCCTGGGTGGAGGGGGAATGGCACTGGGCAGGGCTCCCAGGTACAGGGGTTTGCGCTCAGGTAGAGTGAGATGGAGTCAGGTGTTGGTTCAGGGTACTAACATCTGACCTGGGTGTCCCTGTGGACCCACTCAGCAGAGCCTTCCCTGTGGCATTGCTGTGGCCATCTCTGCCTCCACCCTGATCAGGGCCAGACATGGCTGACTTTGAGGGATTTGAGTTCTGCACCTGCATCTACACTTATTGCTCATCCTTTATCCATGGACCTTTCTTATTTTCCTGTCCAGAGTCAGGACTTAGATGTAATGGCCTCTAGGTAACCGTATCAGTAAGGACAGGCCTCTGGGCTTTTGTGTGTCACGCGTATGGAAGGGTGGAAAGGGCCTCAGCTAGTTAGTGCACGTGTCCAGCTAAAGACATTAAAGGGAGTAAGTCATCTCCCTCTCTCAAAAGGAAAAACTAAGTAGAAAATCTGAGAATCAAAGATCTGTATATACTTAAACTGTAAATTAAACTGTATCAGCACACGCAAAATTTGAACCTATGTTAATTTTTTTTTTGCGGGGAGGGAGGTACAGGGATCGAACCCAGGGGACACTTTACCACCGAGTCACATCCCCAGACCTTTTTATTTCTTAAATTTAGAGACAGGATTTTACCATGATAAAACCAGGGTTTTATCATTAAAATGATAAATTAGAAATTAAGTTGCTTAGGGCCTCCCTAAGTTTCTGAGCCTGGCTTTGAACTTGCGTCACTTCTGCCTCAGCCTCCTGAGCTGCTGGGAATATAGGTGTGAGCCACTGTGCTTGGCTTGTGTTCATATTTTTAAAAAGAGTTTGAAAATGCTTGGGATTCAGACTTCCTTGTGGACATTTTGAAACATTTCTTTTAGATCCCTCCACCATCTATCAAGGCAGAGGCATTTGCTTAAGGAGACATGATACACTCTTATTAACATTTGATTCACAAGGAGAACTGGTAATTGCTCCTTTTTAATGTTCTCAAAAGAGAAAGCTCCTCTCTGCTCTTCCCCTTCCTTCCCTCCCTCTCTCCCCACCCCTGCTTCACCATATCCATCGCGTGCCATCTGCCATAATCGCATCACTTCTGAATCAGTGTCACCATTACATGCTGTCCTCACAACCCTTAGCTCCCAGACACACCACCTTCTAGGGTATAAGGAGGGCTATATCCGTTTCTCTTTCCTTGGTCCTAGGGCAAAAGAATATGAAATCCAGTTTTAGTTCTGCCCTGTAATTTTGCTTTCTGGGTGAGAAGCCTGGCTTGGGGGGGCTCTCTAGTGGATGCTGACTGCCACCGCACTTCCCTTTTAAGGCAGAAGAATTGGTGTGGCTAGAACCTAGTTCTGGTCCCGGCTGTGGCCCACAGACTTGTTCTGCGACTTTGGGAAGATCACTTAATTTCTCTTGGCCTCGATTCCTCTTATGAAGTATTGTGGTGTACACCGTCTGCTTTGTTCCCATAAAAAGTCATCCTCCCACAGTGAGCAGGATTTCTGGATTAGCTAAGTTCAGATTGTAGCACATCCTCTCCCCAAAAAGCAAAAATAAGGTCTGACAGAACTGCTCAAGTCGCCACTTAAAGGGTCTGGAAATTCAATCAGGGGCATACGTACAGTGCTTGAGAAGTGTCAGCTCGAGAAGGTCTACGGAACTCAGAACCTCAGGAAGACCTGCGGGCTGCAGTGTGGGCCGCCCGGGAGCCCTGACAGTGGCAGCCGAGGAAACCAACTTTGTTAGGAGCACAGTTGGGAAGTGCCGTGGCCCGGAGATCATGTTGATAACAATGGTCATCTCAGTGGCACATGACCATGGAAGGCCAGGATTGCAGGCTGCCTGAAGTGAGTAATTCTAATCCACACGAGGAAATGTGAAGCACCTGCTTAGTTTTCTGTCTCTCAAAATACTTAATAGAAACTATTTAAAGGAGAAAAGATTATTTTGGCTTAGGGTTTTAGTCCATGGTTGGCTGTCCCCACTGCTTTGGATAAGATGTACCCCTCCAGGACATGCCCCAGAGACCTACATCTTCCAACTGATTCTACTTCCTGATAGTCCATTCAGCTGTGAAATCACCAATGGAGGAATTCATTCATGAGGTCAGAGCACTCCCAAAATCGCCTCCCCAAAAGCCTCACCTTTGAACACTGCTGCACTGGGGACCACGCTTCAACACAGGAGCCTTTGGGGGACATTCCAGATCCGAGCCATCACAGTACCAGGAAGGTTATTACATTATAAAAGAGAGCATGAACCTCATTTAAAAGACAATTGGATGAAATAATAATTTTCAGTTCTGTCCTTGGTCTTCTGGCATGCAAAGATGTAATAAATATGATAACAATAGTGCAATAAAAAAAGCTCCATCAAATCAGGATATGAAACTAGACAGAAATAGCACCAGAAATGACAGATACGTAGTTAATATAAAATTCTCTCTATACTATACATGTTGTTATTATACATATATTATGTATGTTCTTCCTCCCTTACTTAATTTAAAAATGGAAGTTTGTATAAAATGATATTTCTAACATATTGAATTTACAACTTATGTAGATATGTCTGACAATAATAGGATAAGGGAGAGGGGAGGGAAGGGAGTTAAACAAAGTTAAGCAAAGTTTCCACATTTTCCTGGAATTCAGTTAACATTACCCTAAAGTGGATAGCGATGAGTAAAGATGCATATTATGAAAACCACAGAGCAATCAGCACAAGAAGATAATTAAAAATATAAAAACTCAACAAAGGGATGAAAATGATACATTGGAAGTTATGTATGTATTTAATACAAAAGAAATTGGTAAAAGAGTATTGGAGGAACAAACAAACAAAAAAAGACATGCAATTTGTAGAAAACCAATAGCAAAATGACAAACATAAATCCAAATTGATTAAATGTGAATGGATTAAATGTTTCAAAAAAGGCAGAAGTCATCTGACTTGGTAGCACAAGGTTGAGTCGTATCCCATCCAAAGTTTAAATCCAAAGTTAGAGATGAGTTCAAAGTAAAAGGATACAAAAAAATGGTAAATAGTAGCAATAGCAGGAGTGTCAGAATATTATCAGAAAAAAGGGACAGTTTATAGTGACAGAAAATTAATTCATTGGAAAAATATAACAATTATGAAAACACATGCTCACCCAGCAACATAACCCTATAATGTATGAAGCAACACGTGATAGAATTGAAAGGAGAAATAGGCAATTCATAAATAATAGTTTGGAAACTTCAATATCTTACTCCCGAAAATGGACAGAACAACTAAACAAGAAATCAATGAGACTATAGAAGATTTGAACAACAGTCCGGCTTGTCCTGACACTTCTTGACAACAGCAGAATATATCTTCATCTCAAGTGTACATGAATGTTTTCCAGGGTAGACCCTATTTTAAGACCTAAAGCAAGTGTCTATAAGTTTAAAGAGATTGAAATAATATGAAATATTTTATTTGATCACATGAAATAACATCATAACAGTTTGGGAAATCATAGTATTTGGAAATTAAAATAGTTCTAAATAACTCACGTGTCAGAAAAGAAGCAGAGACATTAGAAAATACTTTTAGCTGAATGAAAATGCAAACAAAGTATTTGAAGTTTTATGAGATGCAGCTAAAGCAGTGTTTAGAAGAATATTTATAGCTGTAAACCCTCATTAGAAAAGAAGACCCCAAATCAGCAATCTAATCTCCTGCCTTCAGAAACTAGCAAAGAAACAAAGTAAACTAAACCCAAAGCAACCACAAAGCAGAAAATAATTATTGAAGCAAAATCAATGAAATATAAAACAAGGAATAGAGAAAGATCAACAGAGCCAAAAACAGGTTCTTCAAAAAGATAAAATTGACAAACTTTTAGATACAGAGAGAGAGAGGGAGAGAGGGTGGGTGGAGGGAGGGAACTCAAATTTACAAAATCAGGAATGAAAGAATCTTACATACATCAGAAAGGAATTGTACAGGGCTGGGGATGTAGCACTCGGTAGAGTGCTTGCCTATCCTGCCTGAGGCCCTAGGTTCAATCTCTAGCACAGAGGGTGGAGCAATAGGCTTAGCTCAGATGACTTCACTGGAGAATTCTTCCATATGTATAAAGAGGAAAAGTTACCAATCCTTCAGAAACTCTCGATGAAAACAGACAAAGTAAATGCTTTCCTACTCATTCTATGAAGACAGTAATTATCCTGATACCAAAGAAGGACAAAGATACACAGAGAAAAGAAAACTGGACACTATTATCTCTTAAGAATATAGATGCAAACATCCTCAGAAAAATTGTAACAAACTGAATTCAGCAACACATGAAAAGGTTGTGCACAGTGGCAATGTGAGATTTATCCTAGGAATGCAAGTTTGGTGTGACACTCCAAAATCTATTAATGTAAAACACCATTAATGGGGCAAAGGACCATGATCATAGGATCCTCTCAATGTCCCCGGTGTTATTGTTTGGATATGAGGTGTTCCCCCCAAATCACCTGTTTAATGCAGGAATATTCAGAAGTGGAATGGTTAGATTATGAGGGCTGTAACTAATTAGTTCATCCTAGTTTGGATGGACTGACTGGGCGGTAACTGTAGACAGGTGGGGCGTGGCCTGAGGAGGTGGGTCACGGTGGAGGGGGGTGCCCTGGAAGCATTCATCTTCCCCTTGGCCTCTTCTCCTCACTCCCACTGGCCCTTGCTTCTTGACTCAGGTGAGCTGAGCGGCTTTCCTCCACTGGGCCCTTCCCCCAGGATGTTCTGCCTCACCTTGACCCCTGAGTCAGCTGATAATGGGCTGAGACCTCTGAAACCATGTGCCACAAATAAACTTATCCTTCTCGAAGTCATTCTTGTCAGATGGTTTGGTTACTGCAATGCAAAATCTGACTAAAACACCCAGGAGAAGCATTTGACTAAATCTAGCTGCCATTCGTGATAAAAATTCTCTTAAAAAATTAAAAATCCTCTTAAAAAAGATCTTTCTTAACCTGAAAAATAGGACCTATGAAAACACGCAATTAACATATTGAATGGCAAGTGAGTAGATGAGGAGCGAGGTGAGGATGTTCAGTCTCATCACTTCTAATCAATGCATGTATAAAAACACACTTACAAAGCAATTAAAATGAATAAATATGTTTGGTAACATTGCAGGTTACAAGATTAATGCACAAAAATACCATTGGGTGTTTCTATATTTCAGCTATAAAACATCTGAAAAAGAAATTAAGAAAGTAACTATTCATAATGGCATAAAAATACTCAGAAATAAATTGAACACACAAAAAATATGACCATAAACTATTGGTGAGGAAGAGTAAAAAACATGTAAATAAATGCAAGGACAGTCCATGTCTGGGTTGGAAAACCTCTTATCAAGTCCATGCATAAATTAAATGCAAACTCTCCTGAAATACAAGTATTTAAAAAAAACATAGATCTACTAAGCTGCCGCAGTCCGGCTGGGCAAAATACCGGGAGGTGACAAGCAACTTGAAGGTTGAAAGGCGGGAACTGCTTTATTGCCAGGAAACTCAGCGGGAACTGAGCGGGAACTCAAGATAGCGGGCACCCAAGGTAGCTGGAGCCGCTTTATTGCAAAGCAGCAGAGGTATATATACTTAACTGATTACACACAGCTTGACTCAATTAGCATCATCCAGTTACAGCAGTCAGCCAATAAGGAATCCCTATCATCTTAATGGCTCGGTGGTGTTGCCTCACAAACCATTCCTCCTGGCAAACTGCCAGGCGCCATCTTGACTTGATTTGTGGTCCCCAACACTAAGTGATCCTAAAATTTGTATGGAAAAGCAAAGAACCCAGAATACTTAAAATAATATTGACAAAAACAAAGAACAAAATCAGTGAAGGAGAATGTGATGCCTCCAAATAATGGAGCCCTGATATATCTGACATGATGTGGATGGGACAACACATTACTGTGGGTGAAAGAAGCCAGACACAAAAAGCCACCTGCTGTGTGACTGATCTCATTTATATGAAATGTCCAGAGAAGGCAAATCTGTTACAGAGACAGAAAGTAGCTTAGTGGTTGCCTGGGGCTGGGGTTGGGGATGGTAGAGAGAAAGGGAAGTGACAGCTATGGGGACAGGTTGTGTCTGCGGGGTAGGAACTAGGAAGGATTGCAAATGGTCATGGGGCATCTTCGGGGCATAGTGGTCAGTTCTGAAACTGGATTGTGGTGATAGTTGCACAAACTATAAATTATAAAAGCTATCAAACTGTACACTTAAAATGCATACACCTTATGGAATGTAAATGATAGAAAAGCTTTTAAAGAAATAAGTACAAGAGCCACTTTTACTTCTGCAAATTCTTCCTCTGGCAAACGACTGTCCTCAGCCAGGAAAAATCAGGCTGGGAAGTGGGAGGAGAGAAACAGCCCTGAGGAAATTAGACTAAGTGAGAAACTCATTGCAGCCCGGGGTAAGGAGCAATGCAATTGGAAAGCAGATAGGCGGGTTAGGGTAGTTCATACCGCTGACCTGCTGCCCAGACAGGCCTTGGTGGGCAGAAGCTTCCTCCCAGGATGACTCCTGGAAAAACAGCCGTAGTTTGGGAGGCAGGAGGAGCTTGGGAATAAGAATTTAGGGGGAAATTTTATGCTTTTGAGCACAACTACTGGAATAACCAGGATAAAAGAACTCTGATTATTACAAGAAATCCATTATCAGGGGAACCTGAGGCTTTGCTACATATATGTGTAATGTGAACGCATTTAGTCACTCTCAGATATTCATGCATCTTCATCTATGTTCACCTACACATTCACATACACACAAGCAGGCACATTTATGTTACACAAACATGCATTCTCACATTCACCAACATACCCACCTCATTGTGTACATTGAAGATTGTACCATTAAAGATCGTACCATTTTCTTTTCTGAGAAATTCCTAGTGCCTTGGGATCTAACACAGATGGAGTGCTTGACAAGTACATTTTTTAAAAATTTAGTTGTAGATGGACACAATACCTTTATTTATTTATTTTTTATTTTTATGTGGTGCTGAGGATCGAACCCAGTGCCTCACACATGCTAAGCAATCGCTCTACCACTGAGCCACAACCACAGCCCCTTGACAAGTATTTTAACAATGTGGATGCTCATCATGGCCTCATTCTCTCTCTCCTTCTCTCCCTGAAATGCACACACATGCACACACACAATGCCTGTTAGATGGACACTCTCTCCTTCAGTCCTCTTTGACAGATAGTCTACCAGTAGTTTGGATCCAAAAAGGAGACAGAAACCACGAAGTAGTTTAAACAGAAGGAATTTAAAGAATTATGAAACCATGATTAAAGAAACAAGGATACGCTCTAGGGTCTCCCAGGGCCGAGGGACAGTGCTCAAGGAAGGACACACTTGGAAGAGGCTCAGACCCTTTGTCGGGGAGATGTGGTTCAACTCCCTTGATAACAGATTCACTGATTTTGCCAGGCTGGAGCTGGTGTGCGGTCTGTGCAAGCAGGCCTGGAATGGTCTAGTCCCTGTGGTGCAGGCAGGGGAAGGAGGGCTTTGGACCCTGGTTTCCCTATTAAATGGACTCCAGAAATGTGATGACCAGGTCAAGACTACAAGGTGGATAGGGCTGAGGGTTCTGGGATGAGGCAGAGCTCTACCGGTGGTCCTCATACCCCACCGCTGACCAACAAGCATCCTGCCTTCCTTGATCCCAAACTCTGGAGGGGCCCCCTCTTTCAGTGCCCCCGCAGTGCCTTCTCCTCCGAAAGTGCAACATGCTCATTCAAAGGAGAAGTGCTTCGAGTAGCCCAGCCACTCATCACAGGCATAGACTGTGCACTCGGAGCTGGACAGTGCGTGATCACTGCACTGACGGCCCCGACGGCTTGATCATGCGGATGGTGGCAGGAGAGGGGCGTCCTGCAGTCCTCTGTGGAGCTTCCTCCAGTTTCATTTTCTTTCTGTTAAGAGATGAACTCCAGGGAGGGGATCTATGTGTGAACTGTAGCTCCCTCATCCCCCAAAAGGGGTCTTGGGAGTTCCTTGAGTCTGTGCAGTTTATCCTTCTTTTTTTTATTCCTCCCCAATTACAGGTCAGACCAAGACCCAGACCCGGAGACCTGATTGAGATTTTTCGAATTGGCTATGAGCACTGGGCCATCTATGTAGAAGATGACTATGTGGTCCATCTGGCTCCTCCGAGTAAGAGAGGAGACAAGACTGAAATATTGACATTGAAGTTATCAGTATAAATAGAAGTACAGTCAATTACCATGTCCCTCAGCTGCTGCCTTCTCTGGCAATAAAACACCCTTGAGCATTCCTGGACTTTCATTAACTGTGAAGTAGAGCCTGGTCTCTGTTCTCCAGTCGCCACTGAGTGTCCAGCCTGAGAGTGACACAAATGCAGAGTGTCCCCTGAGTTCCCTGGCCTTCTAGAGCACTTTTACAGAGAAAAACACGAGCCTCCATTCTGTACTGACAGCAGTTCAGCATCCTTCTTCATATTTCTGCAGATACCCCTGAAGGGGGGTGGTGGTGGTGGGTGCTTACATGTCACTTCCTTCCCGTTATCTCCGAATGCTGCTTCCTGCTCCTGAGCTCTCCTGTGACACCTTCATCCTCATTCTTGCTGCTTTACCCTAAATGTCGACCCAGGGCTCGTCTGTTCTCAAAGCAGCATTAACTCCAGCCTCATGTTGAACTTGGGTGAATGGAAGTTTAGTGGAGATTTTAGGGGACCAGGTGGTGACTATGGAGAGGGACTGGAACAGAAGGGGAAACAATTAAAACTGAATATAGCACAGAGTGGCCTCAGGAGATGGTGCCTGGGGGGCAGGGTTGGAGGTGGGGGAAGAAGTCACTGGTCACTACTCTCTGAGGACATTTGACTTTAGTATCCCATTGACTGTTCAGAATGAAATTACCAAAGAATAACATGCCACAGGCCTGTGGCCGCAGCCTGTTGTCAACACTTATCCCCATGTGTAGTCCTTTTGCTTTGGCCCAGTCTCTCACCTTGCTGGGACCTTACCACTGAGCAGAGCCCCTTTCCCGCCACTTCTCTTCTCAGCCCCACCCACTTCCTGCCTGCATTTCCTGTCTAGAGCCTAACTGAAGAATGTAAAAACTCCTCTCCACCTCCCCTTTCCACATGCAGTCTATGAGCTCCTCTCTTGCATAAGCAAAGAAATGGTTAAAACTGTGCACCCCCCCTCAGATCTTTCTGTAAAAATGGATTCTGCCATCTCTGTATCCGAATGTTCAATTGTCTACTGCTTGCTCTTATTAAGTTTGCTCTTCTCTGAGGAGAAGAACGAGGAACAGTTCAGGCTCTTGGACACTTACAAAGAGGTGGTGGTGGGGGAACATGGATTTGCCTATCAAAGTAGTTGCAGTGTAAAAACAATCTCCCCCCCCCCCCAGTTTCATTTGTATATGCCACATTAATGATAGATACTTATGAAGTACAGTGTGGTGTCTTGATACACAAGGTGTAGTTATTGTATTAGGGTAATTAGCATATCCAATGCCTCAAACATTTCTCATTTGTTTTTGGTAAGAACATTCAAAATCCTATCTTCTAGCTGGTTTTAAATGACCATGCACTGGCTTCAGTAGATTCCTTAACCTCTCTGAATCTCTGTCTCCTCCAAGGGTTAATATAAGGCAGCAGCTTTCAAATATCTCTCCTTTTTTTCGAAGACATGCAGCCCATTTTCAAAAAAACCCTTCATAAAAATCCCTGTATTTGAGTAGAGATGAAGTCCCAGGGGATGTAGGTGGGCAGTGGTGGAAGTGGACATTCAGAGCTGTGACCGCTTGTCCTCACCTGACGGAGGCATGTCATTGTGAATGTGACCACCCTTTACCCAGAGCTGACACTTATCCAGAGGGTAGAGGTGAGTGAACTCTGGTTAGGAAACAAGACTCAAGTCCTCAGGCTTGGTCAGGTCAGTACTGGCCAGTCCAGGGCCACAGCCTAAGGAGCTTCTGGAGTGGATATTAAAAGATTCCTGTGGGAGTGGAGTGTGCAGGCCCAAGGCTTCTCTGGAAAGGTGGTCCTTTGAGGTTCATTTAATCCAAGCCCCTCCTGAAGCCTTGGGCTGAGCCAGCGCCCCGCCCCACCCCTTAGCAGCTTTCCCACTTTTTTTTTTTCTTTTCCTTTTGGTCTCCAGGTGAGGAATTTGAGGTTGGCAGCATAACTTCTGTCTTCAGCAACCGTGCAGTCGTAAAATATAGCCGCCTGCAGGATGTGCTGCACGGGTGCTCCTGGAAGATCAACAACAAGCTGGACGGGACCTACCTGCCCCTGCCGGTGGACAAGATCATCCAGCGCACGAAGAACATGATCAACAAGATCGTGCAGTACAGCCTGATCGAAGGGAACTGTGAGCACTTCGTCAACGACCTCAGATACGGCGTGCACAGGAGCCAGCAGGTGTGGTCCCACTTACTCTGACGGTGGCTTCCCGTGGAGCTTTCTTGGGCTCTGTCAACTCATCAGGGATCAGTATGGCCCATCACTGGCTTCCTCATGCTATTTGTGCGAGCTGGGCTTTGTGTTTTTACAGGACCATGTGGTTCAGGAAGTACGTGCACCTCTGCTCCCCAGGGAGGTGGAGAAAAAGCACGGTGCTGATGGGAACACCCCCTGAGTGGAGTCCCAGCTCGGCCCTTAGCCAGGGTGGTGGTCTCTGTCTAGTTGCTCGGTTTCTGAGACTTGAGGCGGGTGCTGGTCTCATCTTGGATCTGTTGTTGTCACATGTTTTTTAAGTTACTTGCCAACATTTAAAAATCTAGACATTTTACATAAAGAGGTCTGGATTCCAGCTTTTCTTGAACAACCAATTGATCAGGCCATTGGGCCATTGTTCTTGCATAGTGAGCCTCTGCAGGACCTGGTTGTGGCTCTGAGGGGTGTGTGGGAGGTTAGTGTTCCCTGCTCCTCTCCATTACCTACCTGCCTGCCTCTTGTTGCATTTGGCTGTGTGACGCTCCCACCCCCTGCTGTACAGGGCATTGATGAATTAATCAGTCTTGTGGTACATAGAGTACACGTGCGAGAGACTTGAAAGCCCAAGTATCTGTAAGAATCTGGATGGTTCTTGTTAGTAGCTGACCCTTGACAAAACCTCATGAGATGAACCGACGAACTGTGTATTATTTCCTTTTAACTGGATGCCAAAAATCAAGGGTTAAAGGTGGATCATAATTTTTCCATTTTTTTTCTTCTGTTCTCTGAACTGACTGGGCTCAAATCCTATGGTTGGTCTCTCTGCTGTCCTCATGCCCCCCAGTGAGCACTGCCAGGCCTCCAACCTGTTCCCGCTCCTGTTTGTGCTTTCTGGTTGCCCTCTTCTGGTCTCTGCCTCCTCTGCTCGCCTGTGCTTCACTCTGTGTGCACCAGTGCCCAGGGTCTTGGTGCGCTCTGATACGAGGGATCTCCCATCCCATGAGCATTTGTGTGTGAAGAAAAGCCCCCGAGGATGCAGGGCATGATTGAAGCCCTCTGAGGAATTCTGGGCCCTGGAGTCTGGGGGTCCCAGCCAAGGGCTAACCTTGGATATTCATTTACTTTGCAATTCTGTCCAAGTGAATTCCCCTCCCTGGCTCTCAGGTTCCCCATTTGAGGGCTCAGTGGCCTCTAAGCCCCACCTGGAGCCAGCCCTTGTGCTGCAGGAAGATGAGGACCAAGACCCCTGGATGCTTCCCAAGGGAAAGAAAGCCTGTCGCCTTGGGTCCCCGTCTCCAGCAGTCCTGGCCTCTCTTGGACTCTCGCAGCTCTAGAACTTTTGGAAATATATGATAGCACAAACTGGTTCCTTCTCTGGGAAAAGACTCCCAGCAGGCTGGTTCCTGAAGGGGAATGGTGGGGCAGAGGCAGCAGAGGGTGCCAGGCTAGGATGCGTGCTGACTGCCCTGTGGCCTGGTGTGCTTTGCAGGTGGAGCACGCCCTGATGAATGGAGCAAAGGCTGCGGGCGCGGTCATCTCAGCGGTTGTTGATAGCATCAGGCCCAAACCTTTAACTGCCTGAAGGTGCTGGATGCTCCAGTTGAGGAAAAACTACCGACACCAGTAAAGAGAGTATGCTTCTTTCCCTTCCCTTGCCTCCCTCCCTCAATGGCCCTGTTAAGAAAATTGTGAGCTTCTGGAAGAATTTACAATGTATCCAATTCCCCCTCCAGAAATACATCCAATATATGTGACCACGGACTCTCAAAATGGGGAGAACCCATATCTACTGTGTGTCTGTTATGCGCCAGGCACTGTGTGAGGCATTTCACATACCATTTAATCTGACCCTCAGGGGAGAAAGGAGCCGTGCTTGTTTCTTAGGCTGATCACCCAAGAAAACTAGAGATGGGTTCCCCTGTGGCTCTGGAAATGCACAGAAAACAGGAAGCATGTGGAAGAGAGCAGTAAGGTGGAACCCAGAAAGAGTTCAGATAAGCTCTAGTTAGGATTGCCTGGTGGCCTTTCTCAGGGAGACCTGCGAGGTTTTTTTTGTCTCTTTTCTTAGCCATCCATACTCGACTGCATCCTGAATGCTGGACTCTGGGCATGTGTCTTTGTTGGCCTTCCCTCTTCCCTTCCCAAGCAGCCTGTCTCTTTGCCTGCAGGGTAGTCCTGGGTGCTTGTAGACAGAGCAAGCCCTCATTTCTGCAAACTACAACTAGGATGACGTTTAATGACTGGTTCCTGTCCCCATCTTCTCCACCCCCGGGGAAAGCAGTGAACTCCCAATCACCCCTTCCTTCCATTTCTTTACTCACTATCTGATCTGTATTGAGACTGCCATTTTAAAAAAAACATTATTTATTTATTTTAATTAGGTATATATGACAGCAGAATGAATTGATTCATTGTACCCAATTGCAGCACAACTTTTCATTTCTCTGGTTGTACAGGATGTAGTGTCTTATCATATGTGCAGTCATACATGTACCTAGAGATAATGATGTCTTTCATTCCACCATCTTTCCTGCCCCCACCCCCTCCCCTTTGCCTCCATTTTCCCCATGATTCAAAGCTCCTCCATTTTTCCCATGTCCCCCCCCACCCCCTTATGGATCAGCATCCACTTATCAGAGAGAGTATTTGGCCTTTGTTTTTTTGGGGTTGGCTTAATTTGCTTAGCATGATATTCTTTAACTCCATCCATTTACCTGCAAATGCCATAATTTTGTTCTCTTTTGTTGCTGAGTAATATTGCATTGTGTATACATATATCACAGTGTCTTTATCCATTCATCTGTTGAAGGGCATCTATGTTGGTTCCACAGTTTAGCTATTGTGAATTGAGCAGCTGTAGACATTGATGTGGCTGCATTACTATAGCTTCCTATTTTTAAGTCCTTTGGATATAGACCAAGGAATGGGATAGCTGGGTCAAATGGTGGTTTTATTCCAGGTTTTCTAAGGTATCTCTGTACTGCTTTACAAAGTGGTTGCACCAATTTGCAGTCCCACCAGCAATGTATAAGTATACCTTTTCTCCACATTCTCACCAGTACTTATTGTTGTTTGTATTCTTGATAACTGCCTTCTGATGGCATGAGATGAAATCTTAGTTTTGATTTGCATTTCTCTAATTACTAGAGATGTTATGGAACCCAAGTACCAGGAATTTATAATATTTAATGAAGTCTATTCCTTAAACTAGCTCTGTCATGTTTTAGCGAACCCTTTAATCTCAAGAAGGTTTTGAATTTATGGACCATCTTAATCTCTAATCAAATAAACTGGATGTTGTTTGATTAACAACATCTCTCCACCAAAAAGTATTCAGTGACTTCTAAATAATGAACTCATCCATCTTTTTCTTATGTCTGGAGCAGAAATACATCTCTGGGTTCTGTCTGGTTTGAGCCCTGTGGAGCAGAAAACTCTGGAGTATTAGGAGCTGGGTTTATTCATTCATTAAAAGAAAAATTTTGAGCTTATGCCAAGTAGCAAGCCCTGAGTATCCATGCCTTTGCCTGAGTCTCTGAACCTTCAGCATTCTTGTGACCACAGCCCATTTCCACCCTCATGTTGTTCCTATAGAAACCTCTTTTATTACTTCAGCAGAGTAACTAATGACTGCACAAATTCTAAGAAGACTGTTTGAGCCAATTGAAATTCTGTTCTCAAAGTTTCTATTTCCAGTGCCTTTGAAACCAACTTTCACCTGGCAGCACCTTTAATGGAAACCAACTGATTTTTTTTTTCTTTGCTTGAGTCTGATGGTCTTTTATGTGTGCGTTTTATAAAAAATATTTTTGCTGACTCAGATTATTCTGTTTGCCAGGAGAGATATAAAAAAAGTTTTTATGTTTGTTTTTAAAAAGATGGCTTAAAGTTTAAAGCCAAAGCATTGCTGAGTTTATATAGCAGTGTGGGGAGTGCTTTGTAAATGATTAGTTTCCAGCATTTCTAGTTCTAAGAAGAGCTTTTGGAAAAAAAAATCCTGGAGACCACAGGTTTCTAGTCTTTCGCTCTTGATGAACAGTGTATTCCGTCTTTTGCTGAACCCATGAGCAGTGGTCAGGTGAATCCTGAGTCAGAAAGAGAAGAACAATGTGGCCTTGACTGTTTTTCCCAGAGCAGTAATTCACACTTTTCTTTAGCAGCAGGATCTTCTCTTCAGGCATAACATTTCTGCCCAGCGGAAAGGAGGGATTAAAACAGGGCCTGTCACTTTGAGTAGGCAGCTAGAGGGGCCTCTGCTAGACTGGAAGATTTTTTTTTTTTTTTTTTTTGGCACTGGGGATTGAACTCAGAGGCCCTCAACCACTGAGCCACACCCTCAGCCCTATTTTGTATTTTATTTAGAGACAGAGTCTCATTGAATTGTTTAGTGCCTCATTGTTGCTGAGGCTGGCTTTGGACCCTCAATCCTCCTGCCTCAGCCTCTGGAGCTGCTGGGATTACAGGTGTTCACCACTGCACTGGGCTACACTGGAGGCTCTTATTGACAGTTTCTGCTCTCAGATGATGACTAACAATGACATCTGAGTGTTCATGCTGTTCCAGGTGCTGTCTTATATGTTTTAGAAACATCCCTACGAGTCCCTTCACTCACTCCATGGCTCTGTGGACTTTTTTCATTATTTCCTTATAGACTTGGTGCCCCGCCCCCCAAACATGCTACCCGACTGAACCAACTTGATCTGTGACTTACCCAGGTAAACATTCAGAGTGGTCATGTCCCCTTAGTGAAATAAATTGAAACAAAGAGCCTATTTATAACAAATGCAGAGAAGAAGGTAGGTAGGGGCCAGAGATGTATCACTATAGGGACAATTTGGCCAGGGGCAAAGGGCTGTGCCATCCTGCATCTCAGTAGCAGGACAGAGTCAAGTGCAGATCATCCTAAATCAGGTCTTGGCTATTTGGTGAGTAGTAGTGGATATTAGTGAGTAGGATACATTTTGAAAACTGATTTATGGCACCTTTGGGATGGGAGGGTCTCTGCAGGGTGCAGATACTGCTCTGTTTTGGATAAATGTCTTAAAAGGCTTGGTTGCCAAGTTTCTGGTGCTACTGGGAGGTGGTGTCATCTTTATATGGCGGAACCTCACGGAAGGATGTTAGGTCATGGGGGGGGCATGCTCTTAAGGTGCTAATGGGATCCTGGCCCCTTTCTGTCTCTTTCTTTGCCTCTTGGCTGCCATAAGGTAAGCAGTGCTCCCACCATGATGCTCTTTTGCCTTGCCACAGACCCAAAGAAGGGGAGCCAACTGACCATGGACTTGAAACCTCTGAAATTATGAGCCAAAATAAACCTTTCCTCCTTATAAGTTAATTACCTCAAGTGTTGTGTCATGGTGCCAGAAACTCACAGATGCTGAGTTAGGATTATCCACATTCAGTGTCTGCTCATGAGAGCGGAAATAACAAGACATTTTAGTCTGGAGTAACCAGGGGGCCACGGAACATCTAAACCTCTTTAGTAGATTGATGCCACCCAGAGACCACCAACCTTGTGACTATGGCAGAGTTCACCGGGACAGTGACACCTATCAGGAGGGCAGCTTTGGAGCCTGATGGAGCCCACTCTGGACCAACTACAGTAGGATCAGTCTCCACCACCCCTCAGCTCAAGGGGTTATAGTAAGACATTTCTTTGGGACTCATTCAAAAGCAGATGCCGAGGGCTCTGTGCTCTCATACTTCTATACCCCATTGGTGAATGTCCAAGGAAGCAGGAAGGCACCTCCCCCAGAGCCCTGGAATGTCACAAGGCAATGGAAAAATAGTACTGCAGTAGCTGTTTATAAGTCATTGATGAAGTAGCCTTCTGGGGACACACATTCAAGGCTATTCCACTGCAAGAATGGGCTCAGGAAGGGTGGGATGGCTGGGGAGGTTCATCTTGTCTATCAAGAACCCATACTTCACACATGAGGATCCTGGCAGACATGATATTAAAGAAAAGTGGTGGAAAGAAAAGGAGCATATGGCAGCATTGATCTGCCAATCCCTAAATATGGGAAAAAAGCCTTCAGTTGTTTTTGTCTCTCTGGGCATTCCTGAAGCTCCAGTAGAACTAGAGTTAAGATTGTCTTGGTTGCAAGGGACAGAAAACTCAACAAAATAGCTTAAGCAAAGTGAGGAATTTACTGGTTTAAGTGACTGTCAAATCCTGGAGTAGAAGACAGTGCAATTGGAGTTAGGGCTTCATGGTACTGGCTTTAAAATCACATGGTGGGTCAGGCCTCTGGAACCACGTGATGGTTGAGGAGAAGCTGGTGGAGGTGGCGGATGGAGCCAGCACAAGACCACAGTACACCTCATGATTTTGGGCCTCTCACTTTGGCTTCCAGCAGGACCTGCCATACGCTGTGACTCATGAAAACTAGTCCTTCTCGTTCTGTTCAGACTCATGGCTGGGATTCCTTAGAGAAGCTCCATAGTAATGAGACAAGTAGGTATCACTTATTAACAGATTTTCCCCACTTAGGTTATTTTATAGGAAATACGCTTTTTGAGGTTCATGTTTGTTGCCATTTCGGTTCAGTTCAGCATTATAGATAACTTGTTATTTCAGATCAGGCTCCCTGGGAAGCGGACTTGGATCCTAAGTTTTGTGAGCAGGAAGTTTTACTGGAGAAAATGGCAGGACTGGGTAGAGGGAGAAGCTGAACTGTGAGGCAGGCACAGAGAAAGCCCTAAGCCAGCCTACGGGAGCTCTGCAGTGTGAAGGCTCTGTGGTGTTGCCTGAAGGGAGACAGGAGGCCCAGATCTCCACAGCCTCCCACTTATTATTCTATTGATGCAGGAGGCGAAAGAAGGGGGGGGGGCAGCCCTCTCAGAGAGGACTGAGTTACTAATCCTCTTAGTCTCCTTCAGTCCTGAAGGCAGTGGGGAGCAGGCAGCTCACCACAAATGTGCACAGCACACCACAGTGTCCACACCTACTACTCCCTGGGCACTTTGTTAGCTTCTGGGGATTCACTGATGAAAAAGACTCCTTTTCCACATGAGGGAAAACCATGGTATTGCCCGTCCTTCACTGGCAGAACTACATTATATTACATTATTATGAGATTCTGTAAGCACATATGAAGATAGTTTCCATTTTGGGAGGTGTTTGGATTTTACTCAACAGCCTATGAGTAGCAGAAGGAATTTTCTTTAAAGATGAGTAACTAAATTGTACAAAACATGTAACTTAGAAAAAATACAGCTTCACCTTCATTAGAGCCCCAGTCCTGCGTCACAGCAGTTTTAGTACCCTCAGCTATTTCAAGTTTAAATTTAGGCGTTCCAGAATATTTGCTTCTCTTTATTTTCCCTGAGGGTGGTATCTAATGGACACAGGAAGAAGGCAGAGTCTGTCCTCACTAGTCCCCTGCCTCAGTATAACTCATTCTGTCTGTTCTCTGTTGGTCCACCCCTCATCTAGCTGAACTGCCAAGGGTGTAGTTCCTACAGTGTTCCACTAG
This sequence comes from Callospermophilus lateralis, assembly GCF_048772815.1. Taxonomy (NCBI): domain Eukaryota; kingdom Metazoa; phylum Chordata; class Mammalia; order Rodentia; family Sciuridae; genus Callospermophilus; species Callospermophilus lateralis. The sequence goes on along the minus strand of NC_135306.1, from coordinate 202,923,051 downwards.
GGGGCCTCGAGATTCAGAAACTCTCAGTCCTCACTTCTTCAAAAGTTCTCTTGACTTACTGGAGGCCTTGGTGGTTTGGGTTTGTTATGCTCTCTCCAGAACAGGGCTGGCTGGCTGTACTCTGCTGCTCCCTAACCTTTGTGCAGGGAAATGTTTAAGCCAGAGTGCTGCCGGGAATCATGCTCAGGTCCCTTCTGTTATTAATTAATCAATTTTACAGGGGCAGTACCTAGTGCATCTGCCTCCTGAAGTACTTCATATTTTAATCCTCGATGTGACAAAATTATTTCCAGTACTCATCATGAGGTGAAATTAATAATAATAATAAAATCAATATACAGTGAAGAAAAATCTTTTAGATTAATTTTGTAGACATATTGCCAGTAAAAAATAAAATAAATATTTTACAAAGTGCAGCTATTTAATCAACATTTTTTATTCTACTTTACAGTTTGAACTTTGATCCTTTGGTTACAGCCTAACATAATATTTTATGTGACTAATTGTTTAGTGAGTAAATTAAAAAAAAAGAAACATCAACAAAAGTTACGTTTAGATAGCTACTAACTACACCATTGACATGACACTTTATTTTTCCATATTTTTATTGGTGAATTATAGTTGTACATAAATGGTGAGTTTTTTTGCATATTCATACATGCACACGATATAACAATATAATTTGGCCAATATCATTTCCCAGTGTTTCCCCTTTCTCTCTTTTCCTCACTCCCCTGGCCCTTTTCCTCTATTCTACTGATCTTTCTTCAATTTTCATGGTACCTCCACCCTTCCCTTACAACTTTCTTTTCCTTTTTCCTCTCTAGCTTCCTTATATGACAGAAAACATAGGCCCCTTGACATTCTGAGTTTGGCTTATTTTGTTTAACACAATGGTGTCTTTAAGTTCCATTCATTTTCCTGCAAATAACATAATTTCATTTTTCTTTATGGTTGAATAAACCTCTACTCTTCTTTACTCCTCCCTCCTTCCCTCTCTCTTTCTCTCTCTCTCCCTACCATATTTTCATTATTCATTCATCTGTTGATGGACACCTAGGCTGGTCCCATTGTTTGGTTATTGTGAATTGTGCTGCTATAAACATAGGTATGCAGGTCTCACTGTAGCATGATGACTTTAATTCTTCAGGATAAATACTGAGGAATAGTAGCTGGATCTGTGGTGATGGTTCCATCACTAGTCTTTTGAGTAATTTCCATAGTGATTTCCACAGTGGCTGTGAAGCAGCAACTCCTTCCTAAGATGTTTCTTTTTATCTCTGTTAATAGCTGCAACCTGCTGGATTCTTCTTCTGTAATCATGCTTGCTCAGCACCTATGGCAGGAGCAAGTCTGCTTGATTCATTATGCCATGAGCCTTTACCCCAAAATGACTGGTTTTGTATGGCAAAAGCTTGCCTTTCCAGGAGTGATTATCTCCTTTGGTGAGCTCACTGAACTGATGATTGCACCAAACAGGCTGAGACGAATAGGAGGCAAGGCTTTTAATGCCCCTTTGGAGATGTTAATGGTAATTGGGCAATTTATAGACATAAAAAGACGATTGAATTATGATCTAGCCATTTCTGATCAGATCACTGCATGTGCCAAAAGGGCGTGGCACCAAATATCTTCCTGGGTTCAGTCTAAAATGGATTTTAGTCAGATTAAACAGGGATCAGAACAACAATTCTCTGATTTCATAGCGCACCTGTACTGGGCAGCAAACAAATCCATTGGAGACTCAAACACCTCTGAGTTCACAGTCAAACATTTAGCATTTGAAAATGTCAATAAAGCTTGTCAGGACATCCTCCGACCCCATCAGAAGAAAGGGACAGTTTTTGAGTTCATTCGCCTTTGTGCGAATGTTGGTCCCACACAATTACAAGGTTTTATGCTTGCTGCGGCTTTAAAACAGGTACTCCAGCCCCAATCCCAGAGACCCTGTTCTCGAGGGCAGTGTTTCAATTGTGGCAGGACTGGGCATTTGGCACAGTAGGGCAGAGACCTCTCCCAGTTTGCGCTGGTGGTGCTCCCAGACAGAAAGCTGCATGGTGAGGGGGGATGGGAACAGACATGGCAGCAGCCTGAGTCCTTCAGGGCCAAAAAATGGGGGGGGGCAGGGGCTACCCCAGGCTCAACAAACAATGGGGGCTCTGGAGTATGTGCAGGACGAGGGGTCAGAGTCGCAGGCTTTTGATGTCATCACAGCCGGCCATGATGGATATTCACTATTACCAACCAGCTCCCTCCAGATGGTACTTTTATGACCAGCCATGGTAGTAAATTTAATACCTGAAATGGGACCACAGCAAGTTCCTATTTGAATCCATGGGCCATTACCCCCAGGTAATTTTGGGACAAAAATAATTTAAAAGATGGAATCCAGGTAATGCCAGGGGCTATTGATTCAGATTTTAGAGATGAGATTAAAAATCACTGTGCAATCAGAAAATGCCATTTGGCTCTCCACAAAAGATGTACTGGCACAGTTAGTACATTTGCCTTGCCATTCTGCAGACAGCCTGCTTAGACCTCAACTTCCCAGTCCCCAGACCAAGTGTACTGGACTCAGTTAATCCAGCAGGAGCACCCCTTACTAGAACTTAAAATCAATCATAAAAAATTTTGAGGTATTGTAGATACTGGGGCAGACAAATCTGTTTTTTCTTGTAGATTTTGGCCCCAAAGCTGGCCTTTATATATTGCACCTGCTGAAAGAACAAACAAGGCTCCTTGTTGGAGAAAATGCCCGTTTATTGAGCATCAGCTCTGCATATTTATAGAGCCGAGGGTGGTTTGACAGTTGGCATGGGGTGCTTTTTGATTGGTGGGTAAGGATCAGGTGAGCCAGCAGGGCTAGTGTTATTGGTGGGTAAGGATCATGTGAGCCAGCAGGGATAGTCTGATTGGTGGGTAAGGATCAGGTGAGCCAGCTGGGCTAGTCTGGTTGGTGGGTAAGGATCAGGTGAGCCAGCAGGGCTTACCATTGGATGGCTCTTCTTGGGGGATGGGGAAGTTAGTCTTTGGAGCCAGGGCAACTCCCAACATTCCCCCCCTCTTTGTTATTAAATGAGAGTGGGCGTCCACTCATTCTGGGTGCTTCCTGCTGAGATGGGGCTGTGTGGGAGAAAGAGAGGAAGGAAGTAAGGAGCCCCCACAGGAGGGCAGAGAAGACCGATATCAACAAAGGTTCCTTGCCACCACAGATCCATGATGATGTCAGTCCATTCAGCATAGGTCTCAACTGGAGGTACCATCAGTAGCCAGGAGTTGGTAATTTCTGAGGAGAAGCTGGTTAAAAGCTTGATTAGAAATTTTACCCACCTGAGTCTGAATGAACTTTATGATAGGAGGAAGGAACAGGCACAGGGAGTTTTTGTTTTTATAGCCCAAATCCAATGGGGTCTCTGGGTCTGAAAGCTGCCTTGTTGGCCCAAGGGGGGTTAAGTGTTCAACACTGAGCATGGGGGTACAGTGTTCAGCCTTGAGCGGGGACTTGGGCGTTTGGGCTTGAAGCAAACAGGTGATATAGAACCAGAGGGTTTGAGAAGCCAGGTCATTCTGCAGCTAACTTTGTTTGGCATGACCTGCAGACCAGCCTGTCCTTCACCTAACATCCTCAATTCCACTCTTCATTCCTAGTCCAATCTAGCTCCCTCCCCTCTCTATTAAGGCTGTTCTTCAAACTTTCTCTTAACTGGGTGTACCAGCTTGCTTCTCTTTTTGCTTTTATTGAAGGCGGCCAAGGGAGGACAGTGGCCCATTGTTACCATATTTCCCTTTGAGAGCAGTCAGATCTCTCCAGGTTTTATGTGAAACATCTCAACTTTAAATACTGATACTTGAAATTCTTACAAAACTGAGAGGGTAAACAAAACACACATGTTCCTCCTTAGGCCCAAAAGGCAACTGGTAAAGTGCTCTCTTATGATCATACTTATTCAGGTGTCACCATGCTAACACCCTCAATTCCACTCTTCATTCCTAGGCCAATCTAGCTCCCTCCCCTCTCTATTAAGGCTGCTCTTCAAACTTTCTCCTAACTGGGTGTATTCAACTTCAGACGGGCTACACAGAGGCTTTGACTGTGATCATCCGGCAAACCTCTGACACCCAATCTGGAGGAGAGAATGCACCCCACAACGACCTTCATGGTTACGGTGGACTCTCTGGAACCCGGTTCATGAGCGGGAGGTCCTGAGGGGTGGAAGAACAGGCACACTCCTCTCTCTCTCTTTCTCTCTCTCTCCCACCCTTGTCCCTCTCCTAACCTATGGGGCCTCTTATTCCCTCCCTGCAGACTCCCCCTTATTAAATTCTACACACAAGATTGGCCTTACTATCAATTAGACAATCAAAGTTAATGGCCCCCAGGAGGATCCCTAGATCCCACAATTCTCAGAGATCTGTTTAATTTCTGCGAGTGCTCGAAAAAGTGGAAGGAGATGTTGAGGCTTTTTCTCTTCTTCATTCTCACCCCTACCTATCCAGCAGATGAACCCCCTCCCTACCAACCTCCCCTGTTAGCTCTGTCTAGTCCTTCAGGTGCTCCCCCTGACTCAGCCAACACTTTTAGTTCCCTCCAAACTAGGTCCTGCCCCTAGTCCCACATATCATGGCCCCTTTAAGAGAGGATGCGGACCTGAGGGCAATATCCTGGTACATGTCTCATTCTCTATGAATGGCCCCATGCAACACAAGTGAAGGTTGGGCTTATTCACCACAGATCCCACCACTTACATAAGAGAGTTTCAGTGGGTCCTCCAGGCTTATAGCCTCACTTATATGTTATTGTCCAATACTTTCCTTCTTGAGGAACGTACCAGAGTCTGGGAACTTGCCAGAGCCCATGCGGATGAAACTCACAGAGTTAATCCCAATCACCCTCCGGGGCCACTTGCTGCCACAGATCAAACTCCCGAAGCCCCAGATGGCCGTCATGTCCTTATGACATATTTCCTCTCGCAGAGCTACACTGACATCTGGGCCAAACTAAAAAAGCTCAAACAAGGCCCTTCCACCCACCAGACAGATCTTGGTGATAGCCTTTAAGGTTTTTAAGCTCACCCAGGTCCTGCAGGGTGCTTCCTTGGGTCGCCACCCATTACTGAAAGCCCCCCCCCAACCCCCCTGGGTGCCTGCTTCAAGTGTAGCAAGGAGGGACATTGGGCCAGGGCATGCTCTGCACCATGCACTTTGCGTACTCCATGCCCTAAATGTCAACAACAAGGTCATTGGGGCTCTGTTCTAGATCCCATAGGAGGCCTATGGCCAGGGAACTCTCCAATTTTCTGGGCATGGCAATCAATTGATGGAACCTTGGGTCCTTGTCCCCAGCCTTAATGATCAATAGACAGAAACCCAGGGTGCAAATTCAGGTGGATGGACGCAAGGTTGATTTTCTCCTTGACACCGGTGCTACCTTCTCAGTCCTGACAGAATTCTGGGGGCAAACAGTGCCGTCCACCTCTCCTATTGTCGGGGTAGGAGGAAAGACCATCTATCCAAGAAAGACTCCCCTATTACTCTGTTCTATAGACAACTTCCCATTCTCTCAGACATTCCTAGTTATGCCCCAATGTCCAGTTCTTTTGCTCGGCTGAGATATTCTCTCTAAATTCAATTCAACAATCAACATCTGGGCTCCTGGCACCAGTCAGGCCCCCAGAATCGACCTGTTCATCTTTTCTGGCCCTTTTGGCAGAAGACTGGCCATTCTGCTCCACTTGGGAGGGTGACATGAAATACCATACTAACCTGGTTGACCAGATTGTATGGGATACCCACATCCCCTCTACCATTTTCTGCCCACCAGTTAATATTCATCTCAAAGATCCTAACACCTTCCCCAATCAGGCTCAATACCCCCTGTCCACAAAAGCTCTTCTGAGCCTACAACCTATTATTCAGGACCTTCTTAGCAAGGGGTACCTCCATCCTGCTCATTCCCCTTACTTCCATACTAGTGGTAGAAAAGCCCAATGGGTCCTATCTACTACTCATCAACACCTCCATTAGGCCTATACATCCTTTGGTTCCCAACCCATACACCCTGCTGTCTCAGATCCCCCACACTGCCACCCACTTCTCGATCATAGATTTAGAGGATATATTTTGCCTTTAACCTGGACTGTCCTTCCTCAGGGATTTTGAGGTAGTCCACACCTCTTTGGACAAACCTTGGCCTATGACTTCCAATCTTTTCACCCCCAGTGCCCCGAATCCACCCTCTTGCAATATGTTGATTAACATCCAGCAAATCTCTTTGCCCACCTGTGGGGAGGAAAGCATCCCCACCACAGCCTTTAAGGCTAAGGTGGCCCTCAGGGACTCCTTCCTTGGGCAGATTCGAAAGTCCTAGTCCTCTCACCTTTAAGACTTGGCCGCTGGAGAGACGCTTACCACCCCTTCCTCTCCCCACTTTCCGGCCCTGGGAGTGTCCTGCCTCTCCAGGAGGGGTCCCAAAAAAGCCTTGGCCAAGGTCTCCCATGACTCTGGCTCTGTCCAGGATGAGAGCTTCGACTGTCAGGATTCGGTGACGACCAATCTCTGCAGCTCGAACCTGCCACTTAGGCACTCCTGATATTTTGGCTCTAGCAGGGATGCCCCTTTTGCCAATAAATCAGTTTCCTCCTTCTCTGTGTCCTCTTCCCTCCTCCTTACATGGGTAATGTGTCTTCTCTGCCATTTGACTCTCCCCTACAATGCCTCTTGAATCAAATATAGCACCCAGGCCTGGCCCACTTATCCCTTAGGCAACCAAAGCAGATGGCCCCTTTTTGGGTCCCTGGATCCCTCCATTCTAAGGGATCTCTTCCAGGGTTTCTTCTTGCTCTGATCCAATCCTGCTCTCTGAGCCTCTTGCAAACCTCTACAAATTCTTCTAGCCCAACAAAGAGTGCTCAACAGATGACATAGTTCTCCTACTTAATTTCTTGGCCTTAAAGGGATATCGGGCCTCTCCACAAAAGGCCCAAATTGCAGGTATCTAGGGTTCTCTATCTCTCAAGGGAAAAAGGCCACTACAGTAGACAGAAAACAGCTTATTGTGTCTATATCTACACCAAAGACTAAAGATGAATCTCCTTCTTGGGTTTGGCTGGGTACTTCAGGGCCTGGATTCCTATATAATCTGGCCAAGGGTCCCCAAGATGAACCCCTACTCTCAGCGGTAGGGAAGCCCTTTAAAAAGGCCCTCCTCTGGGCACTCACCCTGCATCTCTCTGACCTCTCCCAACCCTTCACCTCTATGTAAAAATAGGGACAAAGTCTGGGCATTCTGGGTCAGGAATATGGCCCCACATTTGCACTAGTGGCCTACCTATCCAAACAGTTTGACCCCACTGTCAAGGGCTGGCCCCCATGCCTCAGAGCCCTAGCAGCAGCCCATGACCTCCAGAAAGAAGCTCACAAACTTAACCATCTCATCTCCTCACCATCTAAAGGATTTTCTCACTTACAAGGGGCTTCCAGAGTTCTATCCCTCCTTGTTTCTCCTTGAAAATCCCTCCATCTCTTTTCAGCCCTGCTCTCCATTAAACCCTACCTCCCTTCTCCCATCTTCTCCCTCACAAGATCCCATCCACAAATGCCTGGAGGTATTAGAGATGATTTTACCCTGCCCTACCACTATTTCTGAGGGACCCCTGCCCTCTTCAGATCTCGTCTGGTTCTCAGATGGTAGCTCCTCTATACACGAAGGGGTTAAAGTAGCGGGGTATGCTGTCGTTTCCCTCTCATCCATCATAGAGGCACAACCTCTCCCACTCAATACCATCAACCAACAAGCTGAACCCATAGCTGCCACAAGGGCATGCGAGCTAGCGGAGGGAAAAACCCTCTCCCTATATACAGATCTCCCATGCAGCCATTTGGAAGAAAGAGGGCTATTGACCACCAGAGAGACGGCATTCATTAATTCCACACTTATTTCAGGCCTACTATGAGCCTCCAGGCTGCCTTCCCAACTGGAAATAATCCATTGCAAGGCCCATCAAACTGACTCCTCTCTTACTACTATGGGGAATTCCAAGGCCAATCAAGTGGCTCCATCAGCCGCCCTACAGAGCTTTACCTCCTCTCCGCTACTCTTCATCACTACCGGGGATTGGCCCAAAGATCCCCAACAACTTTTCCAGTTTCTTCACTCTCTATTCCATTCTAGTCCACAGAGTCTCACTAACTTTCCTTCACTCCTTTTTCACCCTTTCCCCATGCAATAAGAACCTCCTACAACAGATCACTTCCGCTTGTCAGATCTGCCAGAGAATCAATACCAATACTCCATTAAAACCCAAACCTTTCCCTTCTCATCAGGCCTGCGGTCGTACCATGGCTGCAGACTGGCAGATTGATTTCACCAACATACCCCAAGTAAAAAATCAAGCCTTTCCCACTTCTAACAAGCAGGCCTCCACGGCAGTTGACTCACATAATCCCCTGTTTTATCCAATCAGACAATGGCCCAGAATTCACCTCGCAGGTAACTCAGAGATGACTCACATGCTATCACTTCCTTGGCATTTTCATTGCCCTTACCGCCCCCAGGCTTCTGGAAAGGTTGAAAGAACCAATCGGTCCCTTAAAGAGACCCTCACCAAGCTCACCAAGCTCACTGGGTAAAGGTGCTCCCCTTGCTCTCCCCTTGCTTTATTGAGCATTAGAGCCTTGCCAATGAAGCCTTCTAATCTCTCACCTTACGAAGTCATGTATGGCCATTCCCTCATTCCTCCTGAACTGCCTACAGTGTTGAGGGCCACAGTAAAGTCAAGATGGCGCCTGGCACTTTGCCAGGAGGAGTGGTTTGAGAAGTAACACCAGCAAGCCATTAAAATAATGGAGATTCCTTAATGACTGACTTGCTGTATCTAGATGATAATTAAGTTAAGCTGTGTGTAATTATTAAGATTATGAGTATTCCTTAATGACTAATTGATGTAGCTAGATGATGTTAATTGAAACAAGCTATGTATAATGAGTTAGATATAAATACCTCTGCTGTCCTACAATAAGGCAGCTCCCGCTGTATCAACCTTTACAAGTTGCTTGTCACCCCCTGATTACTTTGCTCAGCCAGACTGCGGCACTATAGAACCCCTACCCATCTCCAAAACCTATGCTCTGCCCCTCCTCTTCCATCTACGCTCTGAACTCTGGCGCTATCAAGACTGGCTTCTTCCTGATCCGTCTCTCTCAAAACCTTACCTCCTTAATACCTGGTCAACCTGTTTACTATTGCCCACTGGGGAAAAAGCCCCCCTCTAAAACCAAAATGGGAGGGTCCTGCTCAGGTGATTATGTGCACTCCCTTGGCAGCCAAACTCAAGTTGTCTAATAACCAACTTACCCCTTGGCTTCACATTTCCAGGCTTAAGCCTGGCACTCCTACACCTTCATCAGAAGAGCCCATGATCATCACCTGTCATCAAGTACTCTTGCTCCCCCTCATTTCTGGCCCCTCTTGGGTGCTCTTTTTGCCCTATGTCTGAAGATTCAAGGCAAGTGACCCTAAGGGCCCCCTCCAGCCAGACCTTCTTCTCCTCCTTACAGATCCCCTACTTGCTTGTCTGGCTGGTAGTGGGATCATTGTGTGTTGTCCTTCTGACAAACCACTTAGGTGTCCAGAGCATGGTGACACCTGAATAAGTATGATCATAAGAGAGCACTTTACCAGTTGCCTTTTGGGCCTAAGAAGGAACATGTGTGTTTTGTTTACCCTCTCAGTTTTGTAGGAATTTCAAGTATCAGTATTTAAAGTTGAGATGTTTCACATAAAACCTGGAGAGATCTGACTGCTCTCAAAGGGAAATATGGTAACAATGGGCCACTGTCCTCCCTTGGCCACCTTCGATAAAAGCAAAAAGAGAAGCAAGCTGGTACACCCAGTTAAGAGAAAGTTTGAAGAACAGCCTTAATAGAGAGGAGAGGGAGCTAGATTGGACTAGGAATGAAGAGTGGAATTGAGGATGTTAGGTGAAGGACAGGCTGGTCTGCAGGTCATGCCAAACAAAGTTAGCTGCAGAATGACCTGGCTTCTCAAACCCTCTGGTTCTATATCACCTGTTTGCTTCAAGCCCAAACGCCCAAGTCCCCGCTCAAGGCTGAACACTGTACCCCCATGCTCAGTGTTGAACACTTAACCCCCCTTGGGCCAACAAGGCAGCTTTCAGACCCAGAGACCCCATTGGATTTGGGCTATAAAAACAAAAACTCCCTGTGCCTGTTCCTTCCTCCTATCATAAAGTTCATTCAGACTCAGGTGGGTAAAATTTCTAATCAAGCTTTTAACCAGCTTCTCCTCAGAAATTACCAACTCCTGGCTACTGATGGTACCTCCAGTTGAGACCTATGCCGAATGGACTGACATCATCATGGATCTGTGGTGGCAAGGAACCTTGTTGATATCGGTCTTCTCTGCCCTCCTGTGGGGGCTCCTTACTTCCTTCCTCTCTTTCTCCCACACAGCCCCATCTCAGCAGGAAGCACCCAGAATGAGTGGACGCCCACTCTCATTTAATAACAAAGAGGGGGGAATGTTGGGAGTTGCCCTGGCTCCAAAGACTAACTTCCCCATCCCCCAAGAAGAGCCATCCAATGGTAAGCCCTGATGGCTCACATGATCCTGCCATCCAATGGTGAGCCCTGCTGGCTCACATGATCCTGCTGTCCAATGGTGAGCCCTGCTGATCACATGATCCTGCCATCCAATGGTGAGCCCTGCTGGCTCACCTGATCCTTACCCACCAATCAGACTAGCCCAGCTGGCTCAGGGAAGGTGTTAGGATCTTTGAGATGAATGTTAACTGGTGGGTGTATGGGTTGAGAACCAAAGGATGTATGGGCCTAACGGAGGTGTTGATGAGTAGTATATAGGACCCATTGGGCTTTTCTACCACTAGTATGGGAGTAAGGGGAATGAGCAGGATGGAAGTACCCCTTGCTAAGAAGGTCCTTGCTATCCAATGGTGAGCCCTGCTGGCTCACCTGATCCTTACCCACCAATCAGACTAGCCCTGCTGGCTCACCTGATCCTTACCCACCAATCAAAAAGCACCCCATGCCAACTGTCAAACTACCCCTGGCTCTATAAATATGTAGAGCTGTTCCTCAATAAAAGGGCATTTTTCTCTGATGGCAAGCCTTGATCATTCTTTCTCCTGCCAATTTAGAAGGCATAGGACAGATATTTCAACCTGCTTAGAGTGCCTGGGATCTTTGCTGGGAAGTCCAAGATAGTAATCCTGGAATTTTCAAGCCTATGTTTTAGATGTTACCGGTAAATTTATGGGGTAGAGATATTTTAAGCAGTTTAGGATTATTATCAGTAACTCCAAATTCTATCATGTCATTTGAGGGGCTTAATCAAGATTTTATTCCTAGAGAAGTTGAGGGAAATTTACAGGCAGTGTACCTACCTATAAATAAATCTCCCTAAAGGAGATTAATTAATGCACCCAGCCAAAATTTTTGGTTGGGCCCCTGATCTTTTTCCCTGTCCCAAACAACAGCAGAAAAAATTAATTTGTTCACAGAAGAGCCAATCTGGATTAGTCAGTGTCCCCTAGCAGAGTAAAAATTTAAATAGCTCACATGTTAGTTGAGGAACAACTTCAGGCTGGTCATTTAGAGCCTATACTCAGCCCTTGAAACACATCCATCTTTGTAATTAAGAAAACACTCTGGTAATTGGAGATTATTATAAGACCTTAGAGCTATTAATCTTATTATAGAGCCCATGGGAGCCTTAAATCTGGGCTGCCTTCTCCTGCAGCTATTCCTTAGATTATTATTTGACACTAGTAGATTTACAAGATTTTTTTTCCTTTGCACCCAGTTGGATATAAAGAGTTTGCATTTAGTGTCCCAGCAATTAATTTTAAGTAACCAGTTAAAAGACATTGCTGGAAAGTGTTGCCTCAAGGAATGCATAACAGTACTGCCCTATGTAAAAATTTTGTGGCACAGGGTATTATGCCTGTGAGAAAAAATTCCCCGATGCATATATTATTCATTTTATGGATGACATACTTTTAGCTGATGCTAATTCAAATGTACTCTTAAAAATTTCTGCCCAATTAGAGACTTCACTCACAGCAATGGGTTTGTGCATTGCATATCAGAAGGTGCAAAAGACATTTCCTTTTCAATATCTAGGTCATGTGATTGAAGGACATATAATCCGTCCTCAAAACTTACAAATGAGAGTCAAGGAGCTATACACCTTTAAGGGTTTAAAAAATTATTAGGAGATATTAATTGGCTGAGGCCATCTTTAGCTAACTTCTTCAGATTTAAGTCCTTTATTCCAGACATTATAGGGAGATCCTTTCCCAACTTCTTGTTAGCTCACAGAAGAAGTGAGAATGGCTTTGAGGAAAGTTAAAATTGCTATTAAGAATGCTCAAATTACTAGAATTACTTCACAAGAGCTGATATATTTATTAATATTTCCAACTGTTTATGCTCCTATAGGGGCGATATGGCAAACATTGGGAGTTATTGAGTGGATTCATTTAGCCCACTCTCCTCAAAAGTCATCAACTCCTTTTCATGATTTTGTTTCTCAATTAGTGATAAAGGGTAGAACAAGAGTTTTACAGCTAGTTGGATCAGATCCTAATATTATAATTATTCAATTTTCTGTTCAACAGAATGATTGGATTTTTCAAACTTTGAATTTTTGGCAAATTTGCTAATTTTCCTAGTCAGAGAGTCATTATCCTCATGATAAAAATTATTCAATTTGCATTGGTAACTCATTTAGATTTCCAAGGCTTGTACATGCACAATCAATAGATAGTGCACTAACAGCATTCACTGATCTCAAGCTCAGATAAAACATGTTTTTATAGTCATGCTCATACAGAGGTAATATAAACCTCATATGCTTCTACCCAATGAGCAGAACTACAAGCTGTAATTTATGCTTTAAGTCATTTTACAAATCAACCCATCAATATTTATTCTGACAGCTTATATGAAGTTGGAATTACAAAAAATATTGAAACTTCAATTATTGGGTATACATCACCACAAGAGTTATTCAATTTGTTTCACACCCTACAAAGCATGGTGCAAATGTGAAAGCACCAATGTTTTATAGGCCACATATGGGTCCACACTAATCTTCCAGGGCCTCTAACAGCCAATGATAAGATTGATAAATTGGTTGCTGTTTGTCAACAAATGTCTTTGTATGACTGTGCAGATCTGGTCAATGGAAAAGACCAGATCCAGTGATTATGTAGGGTAGAGGTCATGCTTATATTTTGCCAGAAGGTGCTTTTCATCCTACTTGGGTACCTGAATGCTTCATCAGGCATGGAGGAAACAGAGTCAAGATTCAAATGACTGAAGATCGACCCAGACATGCTAGACCTGACTTCCCTCAAAAAGAACTCTTGAAGGAAGAGAAGAAGAAAGATGGCCCAGAGAGGCCAAATGAGGAAGCAACCAACATGGAAGGACCTGAGGAGATTGATACTGCAGGCTGCACAAATGTTGTTACTCCAACAATGATGCTTGCTGCAATATTAGCTCTATTGAGCTGTCAGGTAAATGGAATTAGGGAGAAACTTATTGGACATATTTTCCAGATACACCTTTAGTACACTCAGCAGTGTGGACTAGAGAATTCATCTCAGTATTTATTAATGACTTATATATGTGGGAAGATTTACACACACCCATATTACTCCCATCCATGTGACTAAATTTAATTATTCTGGCTATAATTATTCAATCACCTTTGTGTTGGTCTAAAGATAAACATTCTGGCTGTTTAAAAGTGTCCTTTTAGGAAAATACAGCAATTGGGGGACCTAGATCAGCAAATTTTACTGTTGCTGGAAACTCAAAGCCTTAGATCAGATCAGTTATTAAAATGGGACTGTATCATAACAAGCAAGTCCTTTCAGCAGAATGTCCACTAATACCTTATTGTCCTAATCATTCTGCAATAGAAATTGGCACTTTTCCTAAGTGGATGTATTGTATAAATGCTTTCCCAGTACAGCATAAGGTGTCTAGAAATGGTGGGTACTTTTTGGACTGGTCTCCTAGAATTGACAAAAAGCAATTATGCAAAGGTGTTGCCATGACCCCTGGAGGATTTGTTAGTAACATGTTGACCTTCAGCAAAGGTGGCATTCAGAAAGATGTCTGGTGCTTAATTGCTGCCTTAGAATTCTTACATTTTACTGACAAGACTTTACTGGACTTTGTAGGCAAAAACTCTAAAGAGGGTTTCTATTATGGCTTACAAGCCTGTGTTCAATCTCCTTATGTTTTAATTACTGGAAATGTAAAAGTTAAAAGGAAAGATGATAGGTATCTTGTAACATGTAATAAATGTAAATTAACTTACTGTATCACCAGATATAATAGAGGGAAAGGAATGCTGATACTTCATCAGTCCTCTTTTGTCTTATTGTCAGCTAATATTTCAGAGCCATGGTATGCTGATGCCAGTTTTTAAGTCTTACGACAAATACATGCCCAGCTAGTGAGACTTAAGTGTGCTCTTGGACTTGTAATAGTGGGAGTTGTTGCCTTAGTTTCCTTTATTGCTTCAATGGTCACAGCTTCAGTGGCCATATCTCAAAATATTTAGCATGCAAATTTTCTTAATAATTTGGCTCAGAATACTTCCAAGGCTCTTCATAATCAAATAAATATTGAAAGGATTGAGACTAAGCTAAATGCCTTAGAGGCAACTGTCATAAATATTTGTAATGAACTTTCAGGTTTGAAGTTCAAAGAGAGCTTAAATGTCATGCTAGCTATAAGTATGTGTGTGTTACTGCTGCCAAATACCATGCTTCCCAATGGGATTGGTAGAAGGTTAAAACCATTTGTTGGGCATTTGGCAAAATAATAATAACAGCTTGGATGATCTTTTGGAGATCCATCATCATATTCAAGATATACAAAAAAGTAAGATTGACTTTTCAGATCCTACTTCTTTAGCTGATCAAATACTTAAAGAATTGAATGGCTTTAATCCTGGAAATATGCTTAAGCATTCTGCATGTTATATCCTTGCATTGTCCTTTTTGCTACTAATTATCTCTGGTGTCATAATTGTAGGATGGCAAGCCTTCAAAACAAGGATTTGGGGACTTGAGTGACCCATCTCCTGCTTTTTCAAAGAAAAGGGGAATGTGGGGATCCACTCTAAATGACTTGTGCCTTCCTTCCTGAAGGGAGAGGCTTTGACTATCACTACCTTTTGTAGTGATCTGGGCATTGTTCTGGTTCAGGAAGTTGAGGGTGTGTCTTCAGATGTAGGTGATGCCCCTTGGGTTGAATTACACTCACCTGTTCCTTGTAACCCTGCCCCTTCTGGCCTTTTTTTGGGTGGAACTTTCTAAGAACAAGGGTCCCCCCAATAAAAGCCCACTGCTGAACGTGCTCGCTTTCCCTTGCCAGCCTCTCGTGACTTTCTCTTGCTCTCCCATTTCGGGAGCCTGAGGCTGAGAGTGAAGAAGTTGTCCTGAAGCCTTTTTAAAGGTAAAGTGTGTGTCTATGTTTTATTTGGTGTCCCTGGAAATTCACATGAGCGACCTTAAGTTCAGCTGCCCATGCTGGTCCGTGGCAGCAATTCTCCAACATGTATGATCACTCAAATTATTCAATAACCAACAATGAATGGAAAAACAACAACAAAAAATAATAAAACCAATTTGATTTTAAAATGGGAAGACAATTTTCAAAATCACCTGGAACACTTTCAAATACAGATTTGAGGAGCAAGGAAGAAAAAAATTGGGGCCCTTTGCCTCTGAATAAAATCTATGTCCAGTTTTTTCAGCAACAGCATATTGCTTCTTTACATACAAATTAATAGTATGTCCAGCTATGTCTTCCCTGTCTCATAAGCACCTTCCATCCTGCTCATCTCCATGGTTAGGGCATCTGCAGAAGTCTTCATTCCATTTCTGTGCAATCTTTTAAAATTCCTGTAAGCCCTCCTCAGCTTTGTTGTTGGTAATGAGCCACCGAGCTGACCTTGACACCCACTTGATAAAAGATGATGGAAATGTAGTCAATTCTCACATGGTATTTTCCACATCACCTTCATTGTCCTTCAATCTAATACCTACCACTTGCTCAATTAAGGCAAGAAACCTACTGTCACATTGCCTAGTATGATACCTGGGCAAATGGGAAATGATACTTTCATGCAGTACCACTGTGCAGCTGGGATGACAGACATGGAGTCCTAGTAACTCCCCTCTTGGTTGGATACACATTGACTATGACACTCAGCAGTGGAGCAGGAGGAAAACTTGGCTTTTCAAAACTTTCCAAGTTCCTTGTGAGGCATAAGAAATGCTTGTTCATAAAGTGTTATTTTCCTAACTTAAGCACCCCCAAAATAGTTTTGCTTACTGAAGGATCCATGCAGACTGGAAGCACTCCTGCTCCTGTCATTGTGATGGAATCTGGATACACAAGCAGCTCAGTCTGCCTGGACACTCTCATCTATGTAATGGGTACAGTAATATCAACAGTTTGCAGATTTGTTAGTGCACCACAGGGTACACCCTCTTGTCAGTCTGAACTCATCTCACTCTCTGTAATCATCTCTCTGAGAGACATTCATCACCAAATGGGTCTCCTCCACTGAACCAGGAGGAATATCAAAGCCTGTCTTAAGGCTTTCTAAAGAGAGGAAAGGAAGAAGATTCATGGAACAAATGGTGTAAGGTGTCCAGGCTGCCTTCATTTTCAACATGATAACAGTGCTGCTCCTGGCTGGGGTAGTAGCTCAGTGGCAGAGCACTTGCTGAACATGTGTGAGGCCCTGAGTTCAATCCCCAGCACCACAAAAAAAATTAAAAAAATTAAAAAAAAAAACAGTGCTGCTCCTTCATTAAATAGCTATGGATGGAAATTTTTCTTTGTCCCATTGAATATTACCTCCAAATTTGAAAATCACCCAAATATTCTCTTTGAGCATTTCTTTGAAAAGCTATACACACAAGTACATGGCATAGTTATTGCTATCTAATCTTCAAATTCTTTCCTGTGTGATGGAAAGTGTTTTTATTGTTTCATTGTTTTATATTTATTCAATGCTTTCAATTTTCACTAAGCAACTTCATAGTCACTATGTAATTTCAATCTTCAAAAAAGTACAGGCATAGAGATAACAGTGGGTGGTTATCATAAATTGTACTAAAAATAATCTTAATTTTCTCAGGTTCCTAAAATAGGAACTGGCAGGGTCAAACTAAAATGTACAATTTTAATTTTTTTAAAATTAATTATAATTATATACAATACTGGGATTCATTGTGACATACACATACATGCACAGAGCATAATTTGATCAGTATTTTTTCCCAGTTTCTCCTCCTCTCCATTCCCTATTCCATCACCCTGTTCTCCTTTCTCTTCTCTACTGATCTCTCTTCAATTGTATTTTTTAAAAAATTTATTTTATAGTTGTAGATGGACAACATGCCTTTATTTATTTTTTATGCAGTGCTCAGGGTCAAACCCAGTGCCCCACACAGGCCAGTCAAGCATTCTGCCCCTAAGCTCCAGCTCCAGCTTCTTTAATTGTGTTTTAATCAGTGATTATAATTACATATAAAAATGGATTAATTGTGGTGCCTTTATCATTCAATACCATAATTTGGTTGATTTCATTTCCTAGTACCCACCTCCCCTTGCTTTACTTTTAGATTTCCTTCCACTGCTCTATTGGTATTGTTTATATTTATGTGAGATCCCCTTTCTATTCCTTTTTTTTCTCTCCCATTTCTGTATATGAGAGAAAACATTTGACCCCTGGTCATCTAAGTCTGGTTTATTTCACTAGCTTGATGCTCTTCAGTTCCATTCATTTATCAGCAAAGAACACAATTCACTTATTTTGTCTAAGTAAAAACACACACACACACACACACACACACACACACACCATATTTTCTTTATGTTAAGGTTTTCTAAAGAGAAGAATGGAAGAAGAGAGTCATGGTACAAATGCTGTAAGGTATCCAGGTTGCCTACATTTCAGCCTGAGAGTCATTTTTAACATGATATTTAGTGCTGCTCCTTCATTAAATAGCTGTGGATGGAAATTTCTTTTGTCTCATCCAATATCACCTCTAAAGTTGAAAATCACCCAAATCTTTTCTTTTGGGCATTTCTTTGAGAATCTATACATACAAATATATGGCATAGTGATTATATATATATATATATATATATATATATATATATATATATATATATATACACACACACACACACACACACACACACACACACACACACACACACCATATTTTCTTTATCTATTTATCTGTTGATGACATCTAGGATGGTTTCATAACTTGGCCATTATGAATTTTATGAATTGTGTTGCCATAATATGGGTATGCATGTATTACTATAGTTCTTGTGGATACATACCAAAGAGTGGAATATCTGAGTCACCTGGTGATTCCATTTCAAGTCTTTTGAGGAATTTCCACACTGCTGTCCATAGTGGTTGTATGAATTTGCAGTTATACCTACATTGTATAAGTGTACATTTCCCCCATATCATCAACATTCATTGTTTGTATACTGATGATTTCTATTCTAAGTGGAATGAGATGAAATCCCAGTGTAGTATTGATTTGCATTGCCATAATTGCTAAGGATATTGAATTTTTTTATGTATTTGTATTTCTTCTTTTGAGAAATGTCTGTTGAGGTTTTTTGCTCATTTATTGATTATACATTTTTCTGATGTTAAGTTTTTTTGTTCTTTTTCACCACTTTTCTTCAATATCATCCTTGAAACTTTATGTATTATGAATATTAATACCCTGTCACAAGAGTATCTGGCAAATACTTTCTCCCATTTTAAAATCTCTCTATTCATATTATTGTTTCCTGTGGCTCTGCAAAACTTTAAATTTCATACCAACCCATTTATTGATTTTTTTTTCCCCTTATGCTGTAGGAGTCAATATATTGGCATGTTGACCTCATGTTTTCTTCACGCAGTTACTGAGTTTCTGGTCTAATTTCTGTATCCTTGAGTCACTTTGAGTTGACTATTATGAATGAGAAGTAGCAATCTAATTTCATTCTTGAACATATGAATATCCACGTTTCCCAGCACCACTTATTCAAAAGGCTATCTTTTCTCCACTGTATGTGTTCAGCACCTTTGACAAGGATCATGACTATATCTATGTGGATTTGTCACTGTGTCTTCTATTTTGCCTAATTTGTTTTCATGTCTATTTCTTTGCCAGTTCCATGCTGGTATTGTTACTATACCTCTGTAATATAATTTGAAGGGCATTGTGATGCTTCCAGCATTGCTCTTATTGTTCAAAATTGCTTTGACCATTCTTGGTCTTTTATTTCCATATGAATTTTAGGACTGTTTTCTCTAGTTCAGTGAAGAATGTCATTGGCATTTTGATTGAGATTGCATTGAATCTGTACATCCTTTAAGCTGTATGAAATAAAATTCTCTGTCTCTTCTGATTAATTTTGGCTTGAAGTTCATTTTATCTGCTATGAGATACATCAAGGATGTAGGTCTACAGTTTTGGTTCTTTGATTTATTCTTATCTGATTCTGGTATTAGGGTGATACTGGCTTCATGGAATAAATTTGTAGATGTTACCCACTTTTCTACTTCATGAGACAATTTGGAGAGAATTGAGAATATGTCTTCAATCCAACATGGCGGCGGGCGCGGAGAGATCAAGTCTCTGACTTCTTCAGCTGCATGGGCATAGGGAATCTTAGACTGTCAAAATGCTGTTTGCTCAGGAGCACTAGGCAATGCTGAACTGACATGGATCTGGGGCGAACAATCTGCGCCTCTCAGAACAAACGCCGAGCCTGGAGTGGCTGAATTCAGGCTCCCGTTTGCCTGCGTCTTGCAGACAAACCGCTGTGACTCAGCACTAAATGATCCCGATCCCGCTGAAACAATTTGTTGGGTTTTCCTGATCCTGCGGAGGTTAATACCAACTGAGCCTACATAGGCAGTAGCCACAGGATTGAGACGGGGCTTGGGAGAGCCGGTCAGGACCCATCCGTTGCATCCGTCACCCGGCAAAGGGAGCGGAACTGTCGCCATTCGCATGGGACATCACCATGGCAGAGAATTGAGTGTCACCAGAATGCGGTGGAGGAGATAACTTCATTGAAACCAGCAGCGGCAGGTGTGTAACCCCCTAGCCCCCTCCACACAGCGGGGAAACCTCAAGGGCCCCTCCCAGCTCTCCCGTGAGTGCGATAGTCAGACCAAGGGAACAGGGGCGCAGGACCCGCAGCGCGGGACCCCGGCTACCGCTCCCATCAGCGTTGACAACTGAGGTCTCTTGCACCAGCTACCGGGGGTGGGGTTACCGGAGGGCAAGCAAAATAAGCTGAGGGTTCTCAGCCCCAAGCTCCACAACCTTGGGGTCTGAGGGACTGACAAACAGGGAGAGTGTGCCCAGTTGTTCAAGAAAATAGGGCTCCCGGGAGCAGCAGACCTGAGCCAGTATTGTGGTGAGCGAAACCCATGAGCGGGCCTGGCTGGAGGAAAAGTGGGGAAGTGTCTAGACACAAGAAAGGGCCCTAGGAACTCAGGATTGTAGACCCGCCCAGTTGGGGAGGAGGAGCTGCTACACAGTGATTGGTTCCTGCACAGTGATTGGTATTGAGAGGAGAAGCTTGGCCCAGTGGGCAGAGCTCCACCTACTGGAAGAGAAGTTAATTGAACTCTAAGACTGCACTTTAAAATTTTTTTTTAATTATTTGTTTTTTTAATTGTTTTTTTATTTTTATTTTCATTTTTTATTTTTTTGATTATTTTTTAAAATTTTTTCTTTTTTTCTTTTCTATTTTTTTCTTTTGCCTTTTCATTTCTTTTCAATTTCTTTATTCCCCTTTCCTTGAATTCTGCCTGTTTACTCTCATTCTCTTTAGTGACTTCTTCCCTTCCCTTTTAATACCTTTCCTCCCAAGCATCGGGACGCTGTTTATGTGTAATTTACTAAATATGTATAGGTAAATGTTCTGAGGTGTTATATAGTGCTACCAAGTCCCTAGCTACACCCAAATACTCCAGACCATTCTCCTGTTAATATCGCTTGTCAGTAGAGCAACCTTCCAAGGTTGCCAAGAGATACCAACCTCAATACCATTACATCATTTGACCTAAATATAAGTCCAAAGACCAATGCCATCAGAATCTGTACACAGTTTAGAAAAACGAATGAATCTGCATTAAAGTGCAACAAAACTCATCATCTCTAGTCATAGTCTCCCATCACAAAAGAGAGACTCCACAGACACACAAAACCAAATAAATTTATAAGAGTAAACAGTAACTCAGCAGTCAAACACAACAAGAAGCAACATGAGCAGCATGAAAAGCAAGGAAGAAAAGGAGTACAGACAATGCAGGACAGCCTAAATATACAGGAGGACCTAGAGGCATCAGAAAAATGGTCAAATAAAGAACTCAAGGAATACCTTAGACAGATGGAATGAAATCTTAAAGAGGACATGAGACAGCAAATTCAAACAATGAAAGAACTCATTGAAAATGAAATACACAAGCAAATAAAAGAAGCAAATAAGCATCTTTATCAGGAGATAGAGATTATTTAAAAAATCAATAATTCTAGAAATGAAGGAAACTATAAACCAAATTAAAAACTCAAATGAGAGTATCACTTACAGAGTGGAGCAAGTAGAAGCCAGAACGTCAGATAATGAAGACAAAATATATCATCTTGAAAAGAGACTAGCCAACTCAGAAAGGCTGGTAAAAAATCATGAGAAAAACATCCAAGAGATATGGGATAACATAAAAAAACCAAATTTAAGAGTCATTGGGATAGAGGAAGGAATAGAGGTTCAAACCAAGGGAATGAGCAACCTGTTGAATGAAATAATTATAGAAAACTTTCCAGATATAAAAAGGAAATGGATATACAAATTGTAGATGCATACAGGTAACCGAGCATACAAAATCATAGTAGACCAACACCAAGACACATTGTTATGAAGATATCCAATATACAGAACAAAGTGAAAATATTAAAAGCTACAAGAGAAAGGAGGCAATGGGTTACAGAAGACATAAAGGAGGAAATCAAAAAATTCTTAGAGATAAATGAAAATACAGACACAACATATCAGAATCTATGGGACACAATGAAAGCAGTTTTAAGAGGGAAATTCATTGCCTGGAGGTCATTCCTCAAAAAAAGAAAAAAAAACAACAAATAAATGAGCTCACACTTCATCTCAAAGCCCTAGAAAAGGAAGAGAAAAACAACAGCAAATGTAGCAGAAGGCAAGAAATAATTAAAATCATAGCAGAAATCAATGAAATTGAAACAAAAGAAACTATTGAAAAAATTGACAAAACTAAAAGTTGGTTCTTCAAAAAAACAAATAAGATCGACAGACCCTTAGCCATGCTAACAAAGAGAAGAGAGAGAACTCAAATTACTAACATACGGGATGAAAAAGGCAATATCACAACAGATACTACAGAAATACAGAAGACAATTAGAAATTATTTTGAAAACCTATATTCCAATAAAATATAAGATAGTGAAGACATCGATAAATTTCTTAAGTCATATGATTTGCCCAGACTGAGTCAGGAGGATACACACAATTTGAACAGACCAATATCAATAGATGAAATAGAAGAAGCAACCAAAGGACTACCAACCAAGAAAAGCCCAGGACCGGATGGGTATACAGTGGAGTTTTACAAAACCTTTAAAGAAGAATTAATACCAATACTTTTCAAGTTATTTCAGGAAATAGAAAAAGAGGGAGCTCTTCCAAATTCATTCTATGAGGCCAACATCACCCTGATTCCGAAACCAGACAAAGACACTTCAAAGAAAGAAAACTACAGATCAATATCTCTAATGAACCTAGAAGCAAAAATCCTTAATTAAATTCTGGCGAATCGGATACAAAAACACATAAAAAAAATGTGCATCATGATTAAGTAGGATTCATTCCTGGGATGCAAGGATGGTTCAACATACGGAAATCAATAAATGTTACTCACTACATCAATAGACTTAAAGATAAGAACCATATGATCATCTCAAGAGATGCAGAAAAAGGATTCTACAAAGTACAGCATCCTTTTATGTTCAAAGCACTAGAAAAACTAGGGATAACAGGAACTTACCTTAACATTGTAAAAGCTATCTATGCTAAGCCTCAGGCTAGCATCATTCTGAATGGAGAAAAATTGAAGGCATTCTCTCTAAAATCTGGAACAAGACAGGGATGCCCTCTATCACCACTTCTATTCAATATAGTTCTCGAAATACTGGCCAGAGCAATTAGACAGATGAAAGAAATTAAAGGCATAAAAATAGGAAAAGAAGAACTTAAATTATCACTATTTGCGGATGATATGATTCTATACCTAGAAGACCCAAAAGGGTCTACAAAGAAACTACTAGAACTAATAAATGAATTCAGCAAAGTGGCAGGATATAAAATCAACATGATAAATTAAAGGCATTCCTGTATATCAGCGACAAAACTTCTGAAATGGAAATGAGGAAAAACACTCCATTCACAATATCCTCAAAAAGAATAAAATAAAATAAAATAAAACTTGGGAATCAACCTAACAAAACAGGTGAAAGAGTTATACAATGAAAACTACAGAATCCTAAAGAGAGAAATAGAAGAAGATCTTAGAAGATGGAAAAATATACCCTGTTCATGGATAGGCAGAACGAACATCATCAAAATGGCGATATTATCCAAAGTTCTCTATAGGTTTAATGCAATGCCAAACAAAATCCCAATGGCATTTCTTGTAGAAATATATAAAGCAATATGAAATTCATATGGAAAAATAAAAGACCCAGAATAGCAAAAGCAACTCTAAGCAGGAAGTGTGAATCAGGCGGTATAGCGATACCAGATTTCAAACTATACTACAGAGCAATAGTAACAAAAACAGCATGGTACTGGTACCAAAATAGGTGGGTGGACCAATGGTACAGAATAGAGGACACAGAGACTAATTCACAAAGTTACAACTATCTTATATTTGATAAAGGGGCTAAAAGCATGTAATGGTGGAAGGATAGCATCTTCAACAAATAGTGCTGGGAAAACTTGAAATCCATATGCAACAAAATGAAACTGAATCCCCTTCTCTCGCCCTGCACAAAAGTTAACTCAAAATGGATCAAGGAGCTTGATATCAAATCAGAGACTCTGTGTCTGATAGAAGAAAAAGTTGGCTCCGATCTACATATTGTGGGGTCAGGCTCCAAATTCCTTAATAGGACACCCATAGCACAAGAGTTAACAACAAGAATCAACAAATGGGACTAAAAAGTATTTTCTTAGCAAGAGAAACAATAAGAGAGGTAAATAGGGAGCCTACATCCTGGGAACAAATTTTTACTCCTCACACTTCAGATAGAGCCCTAATATCCAGAGTATACAAAGAACTAAAAAATTAAACAATAAGATAACAAATAACCCAATCAACAAATGGGCCAAGGACCTGAACAGACACTTCTCAGAGGAGGACATACAATCAATCAACAAGTACATGAAAAAATGCTCACCATCTCTAGCAGTCAGAGAAATGCAAATCAAAACCACCCTAAGATACCATCTCACTCCAGTAAGATTGGCAGCCATTATGAAGTCAAACAACAAGTGCTGGTGAGAATGTGGAGAAAAGGGTACACTTGTACATTTCTGGTGGGGCTGCAAATTGGTGCAGCCAATTTGGAAAGCAGTATGGAGATTCCTGGGAAAGCTGGGAATGGAACCACCATTTGACCCAGCTATTCCCCTTCTTGGACTATTCTCTAAAGACCTTAAAATAGTGTATTATAGGGATACTGCTACAACGATGTTCATAGCAGCACAATTCACAATAGCTAGACTGTGGAACCAACCTAGATGCCCTTCAATAGATGAATGGATAAAAAAAAATGTGGCTTTTATACACAATGGAGTATTACTCTGCACTAAAAAATGACAGAATCATGGAATTTGCAGGGAAATGAATGGCACTAGAGCAGATTATGCTAAGTGAAGCTAGCCAATCCATAAAAAACAAATGCCAAATGTCATCTTTGATATAAGAATAGGGAGGAAAAGCATGAGAAGAAGATCACCATTAAACAGGGATGAGCGGGGGAGGGAAAGAGAGAGAGAAGGGAAATTGCATGGTAAAGTAAGGAGACCCTGATTGTTATACAAAAATTACATATAAGAGAAAGTGAGGGGAAAGGGGAAAAAACGAGAGAGAGAAATGAATTACAGTAGATGGGGTAGAGAGAGAAGATGGGAGTGGAGGGGAAGGGGGGATAGTAGAGGATAGGAAAGGCAGCAGAATACGACAGACACTAGTATGGCAGTATGTAAAAAAGTGGATGTGTAACCGATGTGAATCTGCAATATGTATACGGGGTAAAAATGTGAGTTCATAATCCGTTTGAATCAAATGTGTGAAATATGATATGTCAAGAGCTTTGTAATGTTTTGAACAACTAATAAAAAATAAATAAATAAAAAATTTTTAGCTAAAAAAAAAGAATATTTCTTCTTTAAAGATCTCATAGATTTCAGCCCCAAGTCCAACTGGTCTAAAAATTTTGTCACAAAGGTTTTTCATGTTGCTTCAATCTCCTTGTGTTTTTTTTCATTAGCTTTTCTATACAGTCTTGGCTTGATTTGGGTAAGTCACATATTTCTAGAAATTGGTCAAAACCTTTTAGGTTTTTGAATAGAAAAATATGTTTTCAAAATAGTCCCTAATAGTCCTCTGTATTTCAGAAATGTCTGTATTTACATCTCTGCATTCTGCTCTAGCTTTGTTGATATGGCTCTTTTCTCTTTTTCTTATACTTAAATTGGCTAAGATTTTATCAGTCTTGTTTATTTTTTCAAAGAACCAACTATATGTTACATTGATCTGTTGAATTACTTTTTTTCCCATTTTTGACTTCATTGATTTATATTTTAATTATTTCCTATCATCTAGTGGATATATAATTGGTTTAATCCTCATTGTCTATGGCCTTCAGATATAACATTAGATTTTTCTTATTGGGATATTTCTGTATTTTAAATGTAGGCACTTAATTTTATATATATATATAAAACTGCATTATAATTTTATATATATATATATATATATATATATATATATATATATATATATATATATATATATATAACTGCATTCTAATTGTCCCAGATAGTTGATATGTTGTATCATTATTCTTGTTTGGTTCTAGGAGTTTTTAATATTTCCTCTCATTTTTTCTAATTTCTATTTCTTGTTCAAAAGTGTAGTTTCAAACTGTAACAAGATGTCCTCTTTCACCACTTCTCTTCAATATCATCCTTGAAAATCTAGCCAGATCAATTACACAAAAGAAAGAAATTAAAGGAATACAAATAGATAAAGAAGAACCCAAACAATCACTATTTGCTGATGACATGATTCTATATATAGAAAATCTAAAAATTTCTACCAGAAAACTTCTAGAACTAATACATAAACTCAACAAAGTAGCAGTATATAAAATCAATACCCATGAATGAAACACATTTATATACAACAGCTGATTAGGGCTTTGCTAATTTGCTGAGGCTGGCTTTGAATTGTGACCCTCCTGACTCAGCCTCTCAAGTTGCTGGTAATAAACCAGTTTTGTAAATGACAGGAGATACACACAGAATACATACATACATATATATATATATATATATATATATATATATATATATATATATATATATATAGTGTGTGTGTGTGTGTGTGTGTGTGTGTGTGTGTGTGTGGTGTGGAGCAGTGACAGAGAACAGGAGGACAATGAATCCACTGGAAAAAAAATTAGGAAAACTGCTCCATTCATAGTAGCCTAAAACAAACAAACACAAAACCTGGGAATCAATCTAACAAAAGAGGTGAAAGACCTCTCCCATGAAAACTACAGAACATTAAAGAAAAAAATTGAAGAAAACTTCAGGAGATGGAAAGATCTCCCACAATCCTTGATAGATAAAATTAATATTGCCAAAATGGCCATACTACCAAAAGTGTTAAACAGACTCAATGCAATTCCTATTAAAATCCCAGTGTCATTCCTCATAGAAATAGAAAAATCAATCATGAAATTCATTTAGAAAAATAGGAGACCCAGAAGAGTAAAGCAATCCTGAGCAAGAAAAGTGAGGCAGGAGGCATCACAATACCAGAACTTAAACTATACTACAGAGCTACAGTAACAAAAATGGCATGGCATTGGCACCAAAATAGAGTTGTAGGCCAATGGAACAGAATAGAGAACACAGAGAAAAACCCACATAAATATGGTTATGTCATACTAGACAAAGGTGACAAAACCATTTACTGGAGAAAAGAGAGCCTATTCAACAAATGGTGCAGGGAAAACTGGAAATCCATACTTAGGAAAATGAAATTAAACCTCTAACCCTAACCCTGCACAAAAGCGAACTCAAAGTGGATCAAAGACTTAAGCACTAGAACAGAGTTCCTGCACCTAATAGAAGGAAAAATAGGCCCAAACCTTCACCATGTAGGCCTACAATCTGACTTCCTTAACAAGACTCCTAAAGCACAAGAAGTAAAATGAAGGATCAATAAGTGGGATGGATTAAAATCAAAAAGCTTCCTCAGCAAAGGAAACAATCAATAATGAGAGCGCCTACAGATTGGGAGAAAATCTTTACCACATGCACCTCCAATAAAGAACTAATCTCTATGATATATAAAGAACTCAAAAAACTTAACACCAAAAAACAAAACAAACAAACAAACAACAACAACAACAACAAACCCAAAACAACATAATACACAGAATTGGTTTATCAGTTCTAAGACCCTTTTTTTGGGGGGTGGGGTGTAGACTCTTGGTTCTGCTGTATATTTGTTTATGAGGACATAGGCACATTTTGAGTATTACTTCCCAATTTATATCCTCATAATTTCTATGACTATGAATTTGAATACCAGTTAAATAAAAGTATGGGAATTGGACATTGAACATTTTTTTTTACTTCAGGTCTTACAGGAAAAGCTTTCAACATTTCCTGATTCAGTCTTATCTGAGTAGTTGGCTTGTACACCTGGACCTTATGGTATTGGGGTAAGTTCAATCTATATTCAATCTATATGAGTTTTTATCATGAAGGAATATTGCCATCAAAAAACAGACATGATGACCAATTATTATGGTCTAGATATTATGTGTGACCCACTGTAAGAACGTTTAGAGGAGAAATGATAGAGTTAAGATTTATGAGAGTCTTAACCCAATAGGTGAATTAATCCCCTGATGGGATTAACTAAATGTAAACTGAAGGTGAGTATTTTGTGGCTGGAGGAGGTGAAACATTGGGGTCCTGCCTTTGGGATATATATTTTGTGTATGGCAAGTGGAGTCTCTCTCTGCTTCTTGATTATCATGTGTGCTGATTCTTTCCACAATATCCTTCTGCCATGATATTGTGCCCACCTTGAGCCCTGATGAATGGAGCTTGCTATCTTTGGATTGAGACCTCTGAAACTGTGAGCCCCAGAAAATCTTTTTCTCTTCTAAATTTTTTCTTGTCAGGTCTTTCAGCCACAGTAGAAAAAAAAGTTGGCTAAAACAAAAATTGGTACTGAGAAGGGGGGGCGGTTTCTGTGACCATGTGATTTGGAAGTTTTGGGGACTTTCTGAAAATTGGAGTAGGAATTTGATGTTTAACAGTGCAAGCTGGAAATGTTTTAGATTGTTGCAAGCAGAGCTTAATGGCTAATTCTGATGGGAGCTCAGAACACCAGAATGCCAATAGAACCATGGATTGTAAAGACAGGGCTCAAGAGGATTCAGAGAAAGAGAGCTGTATTGGAATTTGCAGTCGAGGCCATATGTGTTATGTTCTGTCTGAGAAGTTGTCTGCATTTTGCCCATGTCTATGAGGCTGATTTAAAAGGAATGGACTTCCTAATATGGTGAGAGTAATATCCAGGCAGCATAGAATTTGGGTGGTGGCATTCATGTTGCTGGCTTTTAAATAAATTTATTGTGATAATAAGGAGCATAAAGCAGAGCAGAAAGATTTGAAAAACTTTTGTCTTGAAAGGTGGGAAAAACTGGGTCTATAGAAGTTACAGCTGTGAAAGATATTACCTCCACTAAAGAAATGCTAAAACCTTTTCCCATAGACAATAAGAAAGATGGCTTCAGGGAATTTCAGGTATTGGCAAGGTCATATCCATCTCAGACTCAAGAAAGTCTCAAAATTCTCTTGAGAAGAGACCAGTGGGGTTCCCTTAGTTTTTTCAACAGACTAATCTATCCAGGCACTCAGAGGCTGCTGCAGCCAGCATCCCTGGAGGCTCGGCTACTGCTCAAGATGGTGGAAGACCTTGGTGTCAACCACCTGATTCTGCAGGAATGTAACATGCTGGAGGTCATGAAAGCCTCCATCAAGATTTCAAATGAAGGCCTGGGAGTCCAGAATCAGTGCAGCAGGGTCATAGTCTCTGCAGGACCCCTTGAGAGAGCAATGCATAAAGATGTGAGGAAGAGGCAAAAGCTGCAGTGGAGACCATCAAGAATAAGAAATTCCAGCACTATGGAACATCCACTGAGAAAGGCTGCAGCAATCGAGGTGAGTCAAACCAACCAGAAAGGCCACGTGGGCTACAATCAACAAGGCCACAGATGGAGTTAAACAAGCCCTTTGGACAGAACAGCATGCCATGTGCTCCAGATGCCAGATGTGGAAATACAGGACTTGTTTGCCTAGCTGGATTCCAGACTTCCTGAACTCCCTGTACATTTATATTTCGGATACTTGTACATTGCTTTTAATTTTTTATTGGAGCTCATGATATGAGCTTACCCTGAGTCTCAGAGGAGATTTTTGACTTGCAATTTTGGGTAGCTTCAATTGTTCAGACTCTGGGAACTCTTGGAAATGGATTAAATGTATTTTTCATGATGAGATGAACATGAGCTTTTGGGGGTCAGGTGTAGAATGTTATGGTTTAGAAATTAGTTGTCCCCCAAAAGCTCATGTGTAAGACAATGCAAGAATGTTTAGAGGAGAAATTATTAAGGTATGAGAGCCTCAACCCAGTTAGTGGATTAATCCTCTGATGGGACTATCTGAGTGAAAATGGAAACAGGTAGGGTGTGGCTTGAGGAGGTGGGTCATTGGGGACACCATGTCTTTGGGGTGTATATTTTGTATCTGGCAAATAGAGTCTCTCTCTGCTTACTGATTATCATGTGAACTGCTTTCCTCCATCACACTCTTCCACCATGATGTTCTGCCTCTCATGGAGCCCTGAGGACTGGACCTTGCTGTATAAGGTCCAGCCAGAGACCTCTGAAACTATGAACCCTAAACAAACTTTCCCTCTTCTACAATTGTTCTGGTCGGGTGTTTAGTCACAGTAGTAAAAAAAAGCTAACTAAAACACCAATGGAACAGAATAGAAGATATAAAGACAAAACCCCACAGATGTAGAGTCATCTGATACTCAAAAAGGTGCTGAAAACATAGGTTGGAGAAATGATGATCTTTTCAACAAATGCTGCTGATGAAAACTGAATATTCATATGTACAAGAATGAAAGTAGATGCTTACTTTTCACCCTGATAAATGTCAACTCAAAGTGGATCTGATGCCTAGGAATTAGACCAGAAACTCAACTATTGGAGGAAAACATAAAGTCACCACTCCAATATATTGGAGCAGGCAGCAACTTCCTTAGCAAAACCCTCAAAAAAACAAATCCAACAATCAATAAGTGGAATGGAATCAAATTAAAAAGGTTATTCACAAAAAAGGAAAATTAAAAGCATAAAAAGAGAGCCTACAGAAAGGGAGAGAATCTTTGCCAGCTACTCCTCCTAGAGGGATTAATGTCCAGAATATATAAAGAACTCAAAATACTTAACACAAAGAAAAAAAATCCAATCAAGAAATGGGCAGAAGAACTAAACAGATATTTCTCAAAATAAGAAATATAAAAAGCTAACAAACATATGAAAAACATATTCAACATCTCCAGCAATTAAGGAAATAAACATTAAATAACAATGCTGAGATTTTTATCTCACTCAATTTAGGATGTCAATCATCAACAATGCAAAGAATTCTGGCAAGGATGGTATACTTAAACATTTTTCTTGGGACTGAAAATTAGTACAACCACTGTGGAAAGTAGTATGTAGATTCCTCAAAAGCCCAGGAATGGAACCATCCTATGACCCTTGTTCCTTGGTGGATATGAAAAAAAAGAAAGAAAAAAGAAAATTAGCCCATCACAGTGATACAGGTACATCAATATCTATAGCAGTGTCATTCATGAGTAACCGAGTTATGGGCCTAGCCCAGGTACCCAAGAATAAATGAATGGAAAAATAGAATATGGCATATATACACAATGGTGTTTTACTCAGCCATGAAGAAGACTGAGATTATGACATCTGCTTGGAAATGAATTGAACTGGAGAACATCACACTAAGTGAAATAAGCCAGACTCATAAGGTCAAAGGTTGGACATTTTCCCTCATATGCAGAAGCTACAGCAAAATAAGGGGAAAAGATAGGTGGAGGGCAGTTACATGACAACAGAAGGCAAGATAGTGGAGTAGTAGAAAGGGATAGAAGGGGAAGGAAAAGAGACAGAAAAAGTAAGAGACTATGGAATAAAATGGACCACATTATTCTATGTATCTATTTGAATACAACACAATGGCTGAGCATGGTGGCACACCCCTATAATCCCAGCAACTCAGGAAACTGAAGCAAGAGGATTGAGAGTCCAAAGCCAACTCATCCCTAAGCAACTCAGTGAGACCCTGTCTCTAAATAAAATATTTTTTAAAAGGGTTGGAAATGTGGCTCCGTGTTCAAACACCTCTGGGGTCAATCCTCAGTATTCCAAAAAAATTTTGTTTCATAAACACAACACATTGGATTTTCCCTTTATGTATATCTATAAAACATCCATTAAAAATCAATAAAAAGAGGCACTAGGGACTGATTTGGAGCAAATCATTTTTCATGCATGTATGATTATGTGAAAATCAATTCTACTATTATATGTAACTATAATGCACTAATAAAAACATTAAAAAAATAAAAAAGAGAAACCATATGATCCAGCACTCCTACTACTGGAAATATACCCAAAGAATATGAAATCAGTGTGTCAAAAAGATACCTGCATGTTTATATTTATTGCAGTCCTATTCACAATAGCTAAGAAGTAGAAACAAGCTAAGTATTCATAGATGAATAAATGGATAATGAATATACATATTCATGTATATATTCATATATATATTTATAAAGAAGAATGAAAAGGAGGAGGGGTTGGGAGGTAGGGTGAGGGGAGGTGATGGAATGTGGGAGTACTTGGGATTGAAATGGAGCAAATCACATTTCTTGGACGTATGGATATGTCACAATAAACTCCACTACTATGTATAACTTTAAGGCACTGATAAAAACATTTGAATTTTTTCAATGCAAGTGCCTAGAAGCTTATGGAATGAAAAAACAAAAATGAAATCCTGTCGTTTGCAACAACATGGATGGAACTGGAGGTAATTAGATGAAGTGAAATAAAACAGGCTCATAAAGACAAGTACTGCACATCATTCATATATAGAATCTAAAAATTGAGTGTACACTGGTGTTGCCAAAAGGTAGGGAGAATATAGTGGAGAGATGGCAAAAGTTTGATCAATGTATACAAAATAACAGTTGGACAGGATTATGCATTTCTGGTGTGTTATTGTGCAGTGGGGAGACTATAGCTCACAATAGTGTACTGTGCATTTTTAAAAGTTAGAAGAAATAATTTTGAGAGTTTTTACCATGAAAGAAATGATAAGGGCTGGGGCTCTGGCTCAGTGGGAGAACATATGCCTACATGTGTGAGGCACTGAGGTTGATCTCCAGCACCACATTAAAAAACAAACAAACAAAACCCTAAATATCCAAACTACAGGTATTGTGTCCATCTATAACTAAAAATATTTTTAATAAAAGAATTGGTAAATGCTTAAGAAAACAGGTGTTTGGCCTGATTTAAATACCACACAGTGTATACATGTATCAAAACACAAAATGGTACCCAAAATGTGGACATTTTTAATGCATTTTATGTATCACTTAAAATATTTCACTTAAATTCTCAAAAAGTCATTTCCTGAAAGAATCTGTGCAACCTGTACAGAAGTCTTCATTTTAAGATGTTGCACAGGTGATGGATTTAAAGCTCAAGAATAAAAATCTCTAGTCTGCAGAATTAATTCCAGATATTTTGTTTGGTTGCTTTTTTTCTCAACCAGCCCAACTCCTCCCATTATTACCCTGCATGTTCTTCACCTTTGGAATATCTTGCAGGTACAGAGTTATGTCAATTTTTTAGTATAATTATGTACTTATAATCATGTACTTTCTTGTTTTGAAACGGTTCTTTTAATCATTCATTGTCTCAGGAATTCTCCTTCACAAGTTCAAAGTTCTACTTCTAGAGGGATGACTCTCCTGTCCCGTTCTACCAAGGAATCATTAAACATTTTCTGTGAAATTGTTTATGTGTCTATCTCTCACTAACTGGAACATAAGACCTTGTAATAGCAAACTCATATTCTGTTTCCAAATTTGTAATTAAGCACACAAATATACTGAAATAAAAGGCCAAAATGCTATTTGAATAAATTAATACATCTGATAAAATAAACTATTGCATAAAAGTTCTGTTTCCTTTCTCCCTGTTCCTAATACTTGTTTCCATATTTCAAAAACTTCAAAATCACTGTTACTATTTAAACCGAAGCAGAATTCTAGATACCAACAGTCAGTAGTTATTTTCAATATTCCACTTTCCTTTATTTTAACCAAGAATATTTTTCAGTAACTTCTAGTGAAAATTCAGTCCTAGGTCAAGATCATTGTAATGTTTTGAGCAACCAATAAAAAAAGACAATTCAGTCCTAAGAAAAGCCATGCTCTGTTCTTTACACAGTAATATCAGAAAGTTTTTTACTTTTGAGATTCCAACATTCCTTTTCTGAAAAGGTCAGATCATGGAAAGCTATATTTAGGGTCATATGGAGATTACATCCACTGAAAGTTAATGGTTGACTTCTCAGAAAGCTCAAAGATCAGAATCATTCACAGAGTAATCTTTTAAGCAGGTTCAGTTTTCAGAAAGTAGAAGTCTCTTTGCCAAATATTTCTGTAACTTGATTGAAACTATCTGCCTGCCTAAACCCAAGGACTCTGAGGAAATCCTTCCATTATTCTGCAGCAGTGAGTCACAGCCCATCAGGAGAAAGTTGAATGAGGATCAACACATTACAGGTCTTGGTGAAAGGAAGCATTTTCTCCTTCTGAACTTACCTCCATAAAGTGATTCCTTTAGGTGATCCCCTGTTCAGCCTCAATGTCCTTTGATGAGCTCCTGGATCAAGCCGGAGGCCTGGGGAGATTCCAAATCTTTCAGCTAGTTCTCTTTTGCATCACCAACTTCCTAACATCCTCTCATATTGTACTGGAGAACTTCACTGCAGCAACTCCTGATCATCGCTGCTGGGTCCAGATTCTGGACAATGACACTGTCTCTGGTAATGACACTGGGACCCTCAGCCAAGATGCCCTCCTGAGGATCTCCGTTCCACTGGACTCAAACCTGAAACCAGAGAAATGCCGTCGCTTCATCCGTCCCCAGTGGCAGCTCCTTCACCTGAATGAAACTGTCACCAACACAGCTGAGCCAGACACGGAGCCCTGTGTGGATGGCTGGGTGTATGACAGAAGCTACTTCCCCTCCACTATCATAACTGAGGTAAGAAGCCTCATCCCAATATACTGTTTGTATGATCAAAGAGTTGGGAGGTAATGCCAAGAAGGGACTTGCTTTATACATTTAGTCCCCAGATGTGTGCTGTAATTAAAACTTTCTTCCTTCCTTCTGCAGGTAGCAGTTGCTTATCCACACCACAATGCTGTTGAGAATGTACAGTACTGGAGTTAATGAACTGAATAGACAAAACATATACCTGTAATTATCCTTTAATCTAGTGAGAAAGATCTATAATTTTAAAATTGATCAAATGTTACACTTAGTCAGTGATTCTCAATATTTATTGAAAAACTGGTACTGAGAGCAAGCAAATCAGAATCTCTGGTCATAGGATCCAAGCATTAGTGGGTTTTTTTTGTTGTTCTTTAAATGATTCAATGTGTGGCCAAGGATGAGAGATATTGTAGTAGTTGAAGTATGGACTGCTAAGAAAAGTCAAAGGCAAGGTCCTTAGACCACTTATGTGATGAGAAAAATAAATTAAGGCTTTAAAATTTTTGGTAACTGAAATTTCTTAAAAATGTGTTTTTATATGTTTTAAATTGTAGTAGCCAGAAAATGTGTATAAGTTAGTGGAATAAAGGGAGTTGGTGGCCTGAAGGTAAAAATGAATAAAGACATGTAGAAAAAAGGTACAGAATATTGGAAGGTTATGAGGCAAGAGAGAGGCAAGTGCACTTGAAGGGCTGAAATAAGTGGAGGAAGGGCAACCAGGGGAGAGTGACTGTAGGTGAAGCTGGAGATCGGGCAGGATCCACACAGCAGAGGATCACATACATCATATCTGGGAATTTGTGCTCCTTTTAAAGGCTTAAAACCTTCTCAAACTCCACTGTGCTTTTTTGATTCTCTTCCAGTGGGACCTGGTTTGTGAATTCCAGTCATTAAAACCAATGGTTCAAACTCTGTTTATGACTGGGTCACTGTTGGGAAGTCTGATATATAGCCTTCTTTCAGACAGGTGAGTGTCACCCACTTTCTTTTAGACTGTTGGTCAGATTAAGTTTTCAGTAAGTATTTATTCCTTTATTTAAGAAATCTTGCTGAACTCTGTGTGTTTTGCACTGAAGTGTATACTGGTATCACTTTCTGACTCTAGGAAACTACAATAAAATATTAACACTTAATACATAAACTGGAATTTACAATTTTTTTGTGAAAAACTCATTGTGCTGCATTAAAGAGGACAGAAGAGGGTATATCCATCATATCAGTTTCAGGAAGTAATTTGCAGAGCAAATCGAGGATGTGTGTGTAAGAGTTCAACAAAGGGAGAGGAAGGAGTCTTGAGGGAGAAGGCATTTGCATGTTTAAAAATTAGTTCCTGGCCTTGGTGATATTCTGAACCACCTGGACCCTGTAAGATAAATGAGCATAGATACTTTTAAACTGGTCATAAGTTCACACATGCAGTGTAGGCATACGTACAGAGGGTAATCGTCACTATAAAATCTGAGGATTGAGTAGCACTGTGGGCCTGATGGGATGGTAAGTCACTGGACCTGTAACCTGGATACTGATCCTTGTGAAATGACTTTAATAGGTAACATTTGTAACCAGAAAAAGTAATTATTAAGAAGTTAGGAGGATGAAACTTGGAGGTGAGAAACTTGTGGCTTCTAGCACCCTGGCAGAGCTAGAAAAGGCAGTCGGCTGTGACCCTCATCCAAGCATGTCTCCCACAAGAACACTGGTGGGGGTGAAGATGCTCAAAGCCACCTAGTAATCTCAGTTTAAAATTGTGACTTTGAGCATACCACATTTAATTGTTACCTGTATGAATTTCTGTGTCAGAGAGTTCATTTCCCCCTGGTTTTCAGGCCTCTGTACTACCAATTTGTACTAGAGAATGAATTAAAAAACAGTTAAGTGAAAAATATGAATAAGTAAGTTTTCTTTGAGCATACATTCAGATTATTATCCCTAAACAGTAGAATAAAAAATGTGGTATACTCATATAAATTCTACTGACGAGGAAGAACAAACTTCTACCACATGCAATAACATAGGGGAAACATTACATGGCACAGAACTACATAACACATGATTCCAAGTTTTATAAAGATCAATGCAGATAGAATAATATATAGTGGTAAAGTTTATGATATTAGTTATTTTTGGTCGGAATAGTGTCCAGGAGAGAATCTGAGAGAGCTTCTTCATGAGAGTGATGTTTTATTGATTTAGGACTGGTTAAATGGGTACATTGGTTCTGTGAAAATAATTAAACTTGTAAACGTTTGATAGCTACACTTTTGTGTGTTATGTAAATCTCAAAAAATGCTTAATAAGAGATCTAACACCGGTGGCATGGGACTATTGGACTAGGAGTATAATTTGATAGAAGGCAACAGTAGCAAACAAGAGACCAGTTGTAAGAGGATTGTTCCATACTCATGAAGAGATTTGTAAGATGGCCCTAACAGATCTAATGTAGGAAATAATGGAAGACAATAAAGAAACTTGCTATATTAATTAGTTTAGTTCACAAATTTAAAAAGTGCATAAATTTGATATTTTTGTATACATATAGTGTATGTATTCAAGACACGTTTACAAACCTTAAACATTTTAAAAATGTTATAAACACATCATAATTGTACTATGAAGTACTATGTGATATTTCATTTTATGTATACCTTATATACTGATAAAATCCAGGTAATGAACATTTTCGTCTCCTTATGATTATTTTGGTTTGCAGTGTTCAAACTCCTCTCTTCTAGTAATTCATAAAATATACTATAGGTTATTGTGAACTATAGTCACCTGCTTTGCTGTAGAACATTGGAATTTATTACTGCCATCCATTTGTGCTTTGGTGCCATTATCCAACTTCCTTCTCCTCCCCCTCACCTCCCCCTGCTTCTAGTAGTCAGATGTTATGAAGTTCAACCCCCCTATCAAATGAAGGGACCTCTGCATTTTTGACAAATAACCACCCAGTTTCTTAGAACCCTTTAGAGAATTTGTAGCTCACATTTGCAGCTAGCATTTGACTGTTGTTGATAACACATTCTATCCATACACTATGTTGACCTGTGTCTTCTCAGGCTTAAAATTGTTCTTCCCCAGGTAAAACCCAGTGGTATTCTATCACACATAGAACAAAACCCTGAGTTTCCTCTCAAGTCTTGCCAGTCTGAGATCTGGCCTCTGCCTCCCTTCCTCATCTTGCCTACCCCCTTCTCCATTCTCTGACAGTCTTCAGAACATCTAGCTGGATTCTGCCACATGGCATTTATATTTGCTGTTCTTTCTGCCTAGAATGCTTTTCCTGTACACTGTTCAGCCCAACTTCTGGGTACTCAGATTCAAATGTTACTTCCTGAAAACTCATTTTCCTGACTCCCTATTTAGTGATGCCTCCACCCAAGTTACTCTCATTGCACTTCCCAGCCTTTGAATTTAATGGGAATTTTATAACTTTGCCTTTTAAATGCCTTATTTCTCCACTGAGTGGTAACAAGGACCATCTGTCAGTCTATTGAAGTAGCCCAGAGGAAAGATGATAGGGGTGTAAGTTAAGGGGACAGTATGGAGGAAGAGTGTGGCAGAGGGAAGCAGCTCACATGGTGACCAGGAAGCAGAGAGAGACTGCTGTCACAAGATGCAAATATATACATCATAGCTGCATCCCCAATGAACCACTTCCTTCAGCCACACCCCACCTGCCTCCATTTACCACTCAGTTAATCCCACCACTGTGGGGAGCCACTCTAAATGACCCATGCCTTCCAGTCCTCAGGCAAGAGGCTCTGACTGATCACTACATTTCGTGGTGACTTGGGTGTTGTCCCAGCTCAGGAAGTCAAAAGCATGTCTCCAGATGTAGGTGTCACCCCTGGGGTTGAATTACACTCACCTGTCCCTTGTAACCCTGCTCCTTCTGGCCCTTTTTGGATAGAACTTTCTAAGAACTTTCTAAGTGTCCCCCCAATAAAAGCCCACTTCCGAATGTGCTTGCTCTCTCTGTCAATCTAGAAATTCACCCTGAGCGGCCCTACATTGGGCGCCACTTGCTGCCCCCGACCTGTGTGGGTAGCTGAACTTATGGTCATTTGTGTGAATTTCCAGGACAACAAATAAAACACACACACACACACTTTACCTTTAAACAATCTTTAGGACAGCTTCTCTGTTCTTACTTCAGGCTCCCCAAATGGGAGAGCAAGAGAAAGTCACAAGAGGCTGGAGAGAGGGAGCGAGCACGTTTGGAAGTAGGCTTTTATTGGAGGGGACCCTTGTTCTTAGAAAGTTCTATCCAAAAAAGGCCAGAAGGAGCAGGGTTACAAGGGACAGGTGAGTGTAATTCAACCCCAGGGGTGACACCTACATCTGAAGACAAGCCTTCAACTTCCTGAGCTGGGACAATGCCCAAGTCACAATGAAATGTAGTGATCAGTCAGAGCCTCCTGCTTCAGGACTCGAAGGCGTGAGTCCTTCAGAGTGGCTCCCCACACACCATGGATTAACTCACTGATTAGTTTAATTAGGTCATTTCTCCTCCAGACCTTCTTGCATTGTCTCCCATGTGAGCTTTTGGAAGACACCACATCTAAACCATAAAAATTAACATTTCTGAAAACTTTGTATCAGCTCATAGAACTTTGTCCAAGTTAACTCCAGAATGAGACCCTTCCCTGGAGCTCCATGACACAAATATTTCCCTGTTCTTTTTGTGTGATGTGTCCTTCTGTTTCTTATTCTCTGTCTCTCCTCTGTGGACCTCCTATCAGTTCCTGTGCTAAAGGGAACGGTTGTCAGGTCGTCTTCTGAAACACATTTCCCGAGGCCTTTGAACACTGACATGGCCCAGAGTAGTGGTTATGGCATCTATCTGCAACTTTGATGTATTGTCTTCCCACTCTTCCTTTCAAATCCTTCAGCATTTACCTAGGGATCACACAGACCCAAGTATGGATCTCTTGATTTCACTCCTCAGCACTCTGAACATGACACACACATCCACTTTTCCTAAATGAATGTTTTAAAACAAACATTTGTTATGACCTCCCCTTTTCCTCTTCTTGATATGGTTCCACATGGCATCAAGGTCCTCTTATGTCATGTGCTTTTCTGTGCATTCTGGCACCACTCTCAGATTAGCAGGGATGCTTACGTCTGTGATTTTCGTTATTGACTAGTATTATGATTCTGCTAGCCCACAAGTACAGTGTCCTACTTGTTAAACATTTTACCCTGAATCTCAAGTTATTTTATCTTCTCTTGTTTTCCACATATTATTTTTGCTCTGAAATAAGCTAACCTGTTCCGATCTTTCTTAGGTTTGGGCGGAAGGTGGTCTACCTGTGGTGCATACTCCAGCTGGGCATCGTTGACACAGCAGCAGCCTTCGCCCCCACCTTCCTCATTTACTGCATATTACGCTTCTGTGCTGGGTTGTGTGTTATGACTATTATGATAAATTCTTTTTGTCTCAGTAAGTCAAAAATTTTTGAGTCTTTCATTTTCTCCATGCCTGAATTGACTGTGAAATTACCCTTTGCCTGGAATGACAATTACGTACATATTTTCTTCCAGTGTCAGAATGGACAATGTCCCAAAGGAAGTCTGTGGGAATAGTCCTGATATTGTCTTCCTACAGTATTGGGCAGATGTTCCTTGGAGGACTGGCTTTTGCCATTCGAAAGTGGTACACACTTCAACTGGCTGTGTCTGTTCCCTTGCTTGTCCTCTTCTTCCCCTCCAGGTATGAACAATCTCCATATTCTTTACAAGACAGGCCAAGGTGATAACAGAAGAGCTATGTCACTGGGTATCTGTATGGTCCCAATACTGGTCCTAACTCATGTCCCCATTAACATTCTTTGTGCCATCCAAGGTGCGAGAGAGGAAATAGAATGGGAATTTGAGTGGAGTTGGCACTATGCAGTCACCATTTTTGTATAATAGGCAGAAAATTGTCATGAAATAATTGTAAGAGAAAAAAATAAAAAATTTTATTATACTTTTATGAGGGCGGTATAATAATACTTAATAGTGGATTTCATTGTGACATACTCATAAATGCACATAATATAATTTCCTATATCTCATTTTCCCTTACCTCCATTTTCCCTGCCCTCTCACTCCCTCTGAATGTCTTCCTCTACTCTTATGGTTTCTCTTCTACGTGTTTATTTTCTTAATTGGTGCACTATGATCATATATAAGTGTGGCGCTCATTGTGATTTGTTTATACATGCACGTAGCACAGTTTGGTTAATTTCAATGCCCAGCACCTTTCTTTTGCATCCTTTCCTCCCTCATCCTTGCCTGCCTTCCTCTGCTATATTGTTCTCCCTTCTATTTTCATGAGCTCCTTTTATTTTATTCTTTCTTATCTCTACCTTCCAAATATGAAAGAAAACTTTTAATCTTTGACTTTCTGAGTCTGGCTTATTTCACTTAGCATTATGCTTTTCAGTTCCATCCATTTTCCAGAAAATAACATAATTTTATTCTTCTTTATGGCTGAATAAAACTTTATGTGTGTATATACCATATTTTCTTTATGTGTTCATCTATTGATGGACACCTGGTTTTATAACTTGGCTATTGTGAATTTCACACTTATAAACATTGATATTAATGCATCAGTATAGTATGCTAATTTTTTTTGATAAATTCTGAAGACTGGAATTGTTGTGTTGGGACATTTAGGTCTTCCGTTTATATTGAGTTAATTTTTTGTGTATGACATTAGGCAAGAATCCATCTTCATTTTTCTTCATGTGGATATCAAGTTTTCCTAGCCTCATTTTTCAAAAAGACTGTCATTCCCTCTCCCCCCCATGGAATTGTCTTTGCATTCTTGTAAAAAATCATTTGACCATACACGTGAAGATTTATTTTGAGGATCTCTACCCTATTCTATCCTGTATGTATATATGCCTGCACCATATTGGTTTTTTTTTTGTTTATTTGTTTGTTTTGGTACCAGGGATTAAACTCAGGGGCACTTGACCACTGATCCATATTCCCAGCCCTATTTATTTTGATACAGGGTCTCACTGAGTTGCTTAGTGCCCTGCCCTTGCTGTGGCTGGCTTTAAATTCATGATCCTCTTGCCTTAGCCTTCTGAGCGGCTGGGATTACAGGCATGCAGCACCGCATCCAGCTTGTTGTAATTATTGTTGCTTTGTAGTAACAAATATGTTTGTTTTGTAGTACATTTTGAAATCAGAAAGTATGTGTTCTCCAATGCTGTTCTGTTTCAAGAATATTTTGTCTATTCAGAGTTCTTTGAGATTTCATATAAATTTTAGAGTGTATTTTCTATGAAAGTCTTCATTGGAGT
Source organism: Callospermophilus lateralis (assembly GCF_048772815.1). Taxonomy (NCBI): domain Eukaryota; kingdom Metazoa; phylum Chordata; class Mammalia; order Rodentia; family Sciuridae; genus Callospermophilus; species Callospermophilus lateralis. Next base: position 202,880,846 of record NC_135306.1, on the reverse strand, counting down.
TATGATAGGGATTGCATTGAATCTGTAGATAACTTTTAGTAGTATTGCTATCATTGATTTCAATCCATGAACATGGGATATATATTCCATTGGTTTAAAATTTTTTTTCTTTCAGCCATTTTTTTTGCAGTTTTTATTTTATAAGTTCTTGGTTAATTTTTAAGAATTCATTCTGATTGTTGATAATGTAAATGGAATTATTTTGTAATTTTCTCTTCAGGTTGTTTATTATTATTGCATATAAATATAATTGACCTTCTATGTTGATTTTGTATTGTGCTATTTTGCTGCATTTCCTATACATTAGCTAAAACATCTTTTTTTTTTCTGGAATCTTCAGGATTTTCATATAGAAAACCATATCATCTGCAAACAGATAATTTTACTTCCTTCTTTTTTTATAGATACCTTTTATTTATTTTCTTTGCCTCATTAATCTGTCTATAACTTTCAGTACTATGTTGAAAATAAGTGGTGAAAGTGGGCATGCTTGCCTTATTTCTCATCTCAGAGAAAAAGTTTTTAGTCTTTTACCATTGAGTATTATGTTCATTGAATTGTACCCTATGAAAATATTATGATATGTAAATTATATATCAAAACAAAAAAATTGGAAGGCAAATGGATGATTTATGCCATTTGATCCTTGTTTACTGATGCCTATAATTATTTTCACACATTAATGGCCAGATATGTCCCTCATCTTAGTGAAAGATCAGTCCAGTGGAAGAAGAAGATTTGGTTATAAATTACACTTCCATAATGAGAAAGTATGTATAAATGGAAAGGTAAAGGAATCTCAAGGTTGTGTGGAAATTAAGTAGTTGAATATTTACTGTACCTTTCTTATCTTCTTTAATCAGGAAGCTGGTGGAGTCCTTCCGGTGGCTGATTGTCACAAATCAGCTAGAAAAGGGTGTAAAGGAACTTAGAAGAGTTGCACACATAAATGGAAAAAAGAATATTGAAGAGATCCTGACCATAGAGGTGATCTGGAAGGGGAAACTGGTTGCTGGGATGAAATGACATGGCCTTATAATCATACTAGGCTGTGTCTCTCTGTCCTTGGGTGGGAGGGCTCTCTCTCACCCAGTGAGGAGGTCCATGGAACAGGGTAGAGGAGAGTGTGGCTGTGGAATTGCTAACCAAGACCTCTGGAGACCAAGCAGGAAGCAGGTCTGATTTTATTGTGTAGTTACCATGTATATATACTCAGGCAGTAGCTAAGCAGATTACAGGCAGCCCCCAACGCAATGTCTGCTAACTGCCCTTGCAGTGACCAATTGAGGAGTGGGCCATGGAGCAAGCACAGGGACTGCAACCCATGGCCTCAAGCTCAGGGCTGTGCCACGGGGTAAACGGGTTGCTGTTCACACTTAGCATGTGGGGAGTGGCCTGCCACTCAGATGTCCTTAATGTATGCCATGTATGCAGTATTCCATATACTTGTCCCCGCATCTGGGGCGACTAAAGGGCCGGAATGGGAATTCTGTGTGTGAGCTCTTACATCTCTGTCCTTTTTCTCCATGGATTCATTGTAGAGAAGAGGCACTGAAAAAATTGTATCTTTGTTTTTATTAAATATTTGGACTTAGATGTTGCAATTTACTGATGGAAGTACACTAATTGTATAGTAATTCATTTATCTCTATTTAAATAAATCACAGTCCCTTTTAAGGAAAATCAGAAAGCCAATAAGACAAAGAGTAATTGAGCATGCAAAAGATAGCACTAAAATTATCATTCTAATTCCATCCATTTATTTAACAATTCAACAAATATTTATTGTGCAACAAATGTCATATACTCTTCTACACAATATAGACATGTCAGTAAAATTCTGTTGACATTTAATATTGTTCTCATTAAAGAGTACTGAGGTTGCACCTCTGTGAAAAATCTTTGGAAAAAATCTTTTTCCCCCCCTGAAGTTTTCCTCCTGATGGGAGACAGATCCTGATGTGGCTCATTCAAGAATACTCTCATTAACACATTTTAAAATACTTATGCATCTACTGTGTGCCAGCATGTTGATATATAATAATAAACAAAGTCACATGAAAAGAATTTTTGAGAGAACACAGAGGAAGTGTTCACCTTAGCTTAAATGGGCCAAAAAGTATTCGGGGTTAACTGATAGAAAGGAAGCTAAAATGCATTTCAAGCATCACGCAAACTGCTTGGTGGAGGGAAAACTGATAGACTCCCCTACATTAAATCTGAAACAGAGCAAATGCCCTGCAGAAGAAAATTTTTATAAAGAAAAACAAAGGATAGATTCTCTGGCTACAAAATTATTCTATCCTTCTGACCCACTAAATAAATTGACACACGCTCAATTTCCCCCAAAGTCTTATTTCATTATAGCATGTGCTTGAAGTCCAGAATATATTTTTTTAATGGCTGGCAATTGAACCAAGGACTTCACACTTGATAGGAGAGCACTCTACCACTGAGATCCACCCTGGCCCCCAGAACCTGAACACTTAAATGAGGTCCACGTGTGGTTGAGACTACTTACCTATTGTGTTCTAATCATAGAACTTGTACTTGTAAATCTATGAAACCCAGGAGACCAAACGCTGTCCCAAACTTTTCCAACGTGTACTGATGATAAAAGCATAGAGTAACTTCTGTAGACATCCCTGTTCCAAAAGGGGATTTGAGACACAACAGAGTTTATAGCAATTATGAAATCAAGGTAGGCAAAGTTTAGAAATTCTGAAAGTACATCTCAAGGCTTGGAAAATTGAAGAAACATGGCTCTCACAACCTCTTGTCCCTTGGCTCCAACCTCTGAATTTCTTTCCTCTTATATTTTCATTTAAAGGGTGTTGCAAGCTAGCTTATCAGTGATAGCATTTTTGGGAGTCTTTCTAATTTGATACTATTTCTGTTCTATCAGTCAAGTTGTCAATGTTTTTTTCTGACAAATATTTCACAAAATCATTGTGGATCTCCTATAAATTTCATTGGAGTTTACAAAAAAATTGTAACACTTCAACAAACATCTTTGACATAAGCCTTTCTCTGCTTTGGGTTCCTGAAATGGCTGAGAGAAAATACATCTAAGTATCTCAGAAGTTCTATTGTTTGTTTAAGATCTGATCCCCCTGAGATCTTGAGAAACATTGTACAGGAGGTGATGTACATGCTAATTACCCAATTTGTCCATGTATACAAAACATACATTGTACTCCATAAATATGTACCATTAATATGCCAATTAAAGTTATAATTAATTATTAAGAAATATTGTTCTTTCACATGCTGGATCTTATCTGTAAATTAGGACTTATTTCTAGCTATGTTTTCCTGACAAGGTTCCAAATGGTAGTCTCATTTGCCAAATGGGAAGGCTGGAAAATCCTAGTACCTTTTATTTAGTTTTACTTCAACTTACCTTGCTCTTCTTGCTTTTATTATTAGTAAGAAATCAGAAGATTTCTACACACTGCCCAACCTCTATATCCATTCCAAAAATTCAAATCATTTTTTTTTACAGTGGCATTTCAATCCTAGTACCAACATGAAATGAGTTCTCTGTTGTTATGGAGTAAATTATCCCTAAAAATATAGTGTCTTAACAGCAACCTGGGCAGTGATTACCTAGGTCTTGTGGTTAACAGTCTCTCATAGATTGTGATCAGGACATTTATTGGGAGTATAATATCACCTAAAGTCTCCCTGGAGGAAAATTTCACTTTCAAGACCAGTAACATGATTTGGGGAAGGATTAAGTTGCTCTCAGACTCTTGGAATAAGGACTTCACTCCCTGTCATATTGGTCTCACCGAAATACTAGCATTTAATTTAAATGTAGAGCTGGATAGGGGATCTAGCAAGGTAGAAGTCACAATTTTTCATTATCTACCCTTGGAAGTAGTAATCCATTACTTTTGGTGTATTCTGTTTACTGGTAGCAAGTCATTATCTGCAATCCACAGTCAAGAAAAGGGGATTACAGAACCATGAAAACCAAGAGGTGGGGATCAGTGAGGGCTACCTTTCTTTTTTCCATGTTTTTATTGGTGAATTATAGTTGTACATAATGATGAGGCTCATATGGGCACAAAATATAACAATATAATTTAGTCCATATCATTCCCCAGTATTTCCTCTTTTCCTAGCCTCCTACTCTCTCCCTTCTAATCTACTGATCTCCCTTTGATTTTTAGGAGGTATGCCCCCACCTTTGTTTTCCTTCTTTCTCTTTAGCTTCCACATATAAGGGAAAACATACAACCCTTAACCTCTGAGTTTGACTTATTTTATCTTACATAATTGTCTCTAGTTCCATCCATTTTCCTGCAAATGACAAAATTTCATTCTTATTTATGATGAAATAATACTCCATTGTGCATATAGACCATATTTTCTTTATCCATTCATCTGTTGATAGACACCTAGGCTGGTCCTATTGTTTGGTTATTGTGAATTGTGCTGGCATAAATATGGCTAAGCATGTATCACTATAGTATGATGACTAATTCTTTAGGCTAAATTCTAAGGAATGGTATAGCCGGGGCATGTGATGATTCCATTCCTAGTCTTTTGACGAACCTCCATACTGATTTCCATAATGGTTGTACTAATTTTTAGTTCCACCAACCACACTCTCTCCACCATATGTTATTGTTTGTATTTTTGATGGCTGCCATTGTAACAAGGGTGAGATGACATCTCAGTGTACCTTTCATTTGCATTTCCCTAATTTTTAAAAATGTTGACTATTTTTCAGTTACTTGTTCATTTGAATATTTTGAGAAGTATCTCTCTTCAGTTCATTTGCCTACTTATCAATTAGCTTATTATTATTATTATTATTATTATTATTATTATTATTATGTGTATAGTTATTTATGTATTTTGGGAATTAACTCTGTGTCAGAAGAGTAGCTGACAAAGATTCTCTCCCATTCATTTCACATTTTAATTATTATTTTCTTTGCTGTGCAGAAGTGTTTTAAATTTTGGCCATCCCATTTATTAATTCTGGGCATTATCTCCTGACCTTTGGGTGTCCTATTGAGAGTCAGTGACAATGTTGAAGTGTTGACCCTGTTTTCTTCTAGGAGTTGCATAATTTATGGTATAATTCCAAAGGTTTTTGAACAATTTTTAGTTGACTTTTATGCAGAATTCTCATAAGGGTTTAGTTTCATGCTTCTACACTTGGATAACCAGTTTTCCCAGCACCATTGGTTAAAAAGGGTATCTTTTCTCCAATGCATGTTTTTGGTACTTTTGTAAAGGATTAGACGACTGTAGATGTTTTGATTTATCTTTGTGTCTTCTATTCTGTACCATTGGTTCATGTGTCTGTTTTTATGCCAGTACAAATTATTGTTACCATAGCTCTGTAGTATAATTTGAAGACAGGCTTTGTGATGCCCCAGCATTGCCTTTTTTGGCTTAGAATTACGTTGGCTATTCTGGATCTTTTGTTATTCCAAATGAATTTAGGGACTGTTTTTTTCCAGTTCTGTGAAGAGTGTCATTGGCATTTTGATAAAGATTGCATTGAATTTATATAGTGCTATTTTTAGTATGGGTATTTCAAGAATATTAATTCTGCCTATCCATCAACATGGAAGTCTTTCCATTTTCTTGTGTCTTTTTAAATTTCATTCTTCAATATCCTATAGTTTTCATTGTAAAGATCTTTCATATCTTTGGTGAGATTTATTCCTAAGTTGGATTTATTTTGGTTTTGATTTTGTTTTATGTATGTGGGGTTTGTTTGTTTGTTGTTTGCTTTTTGAAGCTATGGTGAATTGAATTGTTTTCCTCATTTTGTTCTCAGAAGGTTTATTATTGGTGTAAAACTATTTATTTTGTATGTTGACTTCATAACCTACTACTGTGCTGAATTTGTTTATTAGTTATCAAAGTCTTCTGATGAAAGTTTTGGCTCTTCTAAATTTAGGATTGTATCGCCTCTAAACAGTGATAATTTTACTTCTTTTTCTTATTTTTATTTTTTCTCTCATGTAATTTCTCTGATTAGAATTTCTAATATATATTGTGTAGAAGTTGTGGGAGTATAAATCCTTGTCTTGTTTCAGATTTTAAAGAAAAGCTTTCAATTTTCCCTCATTCTTCATGATATGGCATAGGGTTTGTGATGTATAGTATTTACAATATTGAGGTAAGTTCCATCTATCCTCATTTTCTTCCTTTTTTTGTCAAAAATAGATGCTGAATTCTGCTGAATTATTTCTCTGCATCTATTGAGGTGACTATGTGATTTTTGTCCTTAATTTTATTTATGTGGGAAATAACATGTGTTGATTTGTATATGTTAAGGTATCCTTGCAAGATTGGCATAAAAATCAACTTGGTCATGATTTACAATCTTCTTAATATATCATTGAATATGCTTTGCCAATATTTTATTAAGAATTTTTGCATCTTAGTTCATCGGGGGAGTTGGTCTGTAGTTTTTTTTTTCCTTGATGTGTCCTTATCTGGTTGTAGTATGAGAATGATAGTGGCTTTATAGGATAAATTTGGAAGTGTTCCATCCCTTTCTATTTCATGGAACAATTTGAGGAGATTAACATTAGTTATTCTTTAAAATCCTGGTAGAATTCAGATGAGAGTCCATCTGGTCCTAGGTTTTTCTTTGCTTGAAAACGTTTTATTACTGCTTCTGTGTCATTGATAGTTATCATTCTGTTTAGGTTCTTGTTCAAAGCTGTGAACAATTATTTACCTATGAAAAACAAACTTCCCCTTTATTCAAGTTTATACTCTGACCATCTTGATCTTTTTTCTTTTTCTTTTATTGGTTCTGTTTTAGTTATGCATGACAGTAGAATTACTTTGGTATATTTATACAAGCATGGTTTATATCTTATTCTAATTAGGATCTCAGTCTTGTGGATGTACACAATTATGAGATTCACTGTGTTGTATTCATATATGTACACAGAAAAGTAATGTCAGATTTATTCCACTGTCTTTCCTATTCCTATTCCCCTCCCATCCCTTCATTCCCCTCCCATCCCTTCATTCCCCTTTGTCTAACCTACTGAACTTCTATTCTTCCCCTCTTCCTATTTTATTTTGTGTTAACATCCATGTAACAGAGAAAATATATGACCTTTTGTTTTTTTGGGATTGGCTTATTTTACTTAACATGATAATCTCCACATCCATCAATTTTCTGGCAATATCATAAAGTCATTCTTTTTATGGCAGATTTATATTCCACTGGGTATAGTATATATGCCACAATTTCTTTATCCATTCATCTGTTGATAGGCATCTAGTTTCATTCCATAGTTCTGCTATTGTAAATTGTGCTGCTATAAAATTTGATGTGGCTGCATCACTATAGTATGCTGATTTTAAATCCGTTGGATATATACTGAGGAGTGGAATAACTGGTGTTTCCATTCCAATTTTTTTGAGGAGTCTCCATAATGCTTTCCAGAGTGGTTGTACAAATTTGCAGTCCCACCAGCAATGTATGAATGTTTCCCTTTCCCTCCATCCTCACTAACATTTATTCTTACTTGTATTCTTAATAATTGCCATTCTGAATGAAATGAGATAAAATCCCAGTGTAGCTTTAATGTGCATTTATTTGATTGCTAGAGATTTTGAATATTTTTTAAAAATAAATTTGTTGACCATTTGGGTTAGTTTTATATCCTGGAAATTAATGTCCTATCTGAAGCACGGGTGGCAAAAATTTACTCCCATTCTCGAGGTTCTCTCTTCACACGCTTGATTGTTTCCTTTGCTATAAATAAGCTTTTTAGTTTGGTACCATCCCATTTGTTGATTTTTAAATTTTACTTCTTGTGCTTTAGGAATTTTGATAAGGAAGTCTGTTCCTAAGCCAGCAAGGAGTGTTGTGCCTACATTTTTTTTGAGGGGGGAGGGTCAGGTGCAGTGTTTCTGGTCTGATACCTAGCTGATCACCCTTGATCTTAGAATCTTTCTTTTCCATAGGCAGAGTTAATATTGATAAAAGTCACCCCATGACCCAACATGATCTACACATTCAATACGATACCCATCAACACATCAATAACACTCTTTACAGATCTAGAAAAGAATAAGGAGTCCTAGAATTCATATGGAAAGACAGAAGACCCATAATAGCCAAAACAATTTTGAACAAAGAAAATAGCACCGGAGGTATCACAATATCTGATTTATACTACAGAATTGTAGTAAGAAAAATGGCATGGTACTGGAAAAAAACCAGATGTATATAACAATGGAATAGTACAGAAGACCCAGCAAGAAACCCATCCATTAATTCATTTTATCCTTGACAAAGACACCAAAACATGTTGGAGAAAAGACAGCTTCTTTAGTAAGTGGTGTTGGGAAAACTGGATGTTCATATATAAAAGACTGAAACTAGATATATCTCATCCTTCACAAAAATCAATTCAAAAATGGACAAAAGACCTAAGAATAAGGTAAAAAAATTGCAAACTGGTAGAAGAAAATATAGGGGCAACACTCCAAAATATACGTGCAGCCAATGACTTCATTAATAAGACTTCTATAGCTCAGAAAATAATATCAGAAATCATTGAATGGAATAGCATCAAATTAAAAAGTTCCTGCACAGCAAAGAAATAATAGTGTGAAAAGAGAGCCTATGGAATAGGAGAAAATCTTTTCCAGCTACTTTTCTGATAGATAATTAATATCAAGAACTCAACACCAAAAAGCAAATTGCCTATCAATAAATAAACTGAAGCAAATAAACTGAAGGAATTTCTTAGAAAAAGTACAAATGGTCAACAAACATGAAAAAATGTTCAATATCTTTAGCCACTAAGAAAATGCATATTGAAACTATATTGAGATTTTATCTCTCTACAGTTAGAACAGCAGTCATTAAGAATACAAATCCCAATAAATTCTGGTGCGGATGCTGTGGCATTGAAACTCTGATACACTGTAGGAATGTAAATTAGCACAGAAACTATGGAAATCAGAATAGAAATTCATCAAAACTAGAAATAGAACCATCATATGACCAGCTATAAGAATGAGTAGCTCAGTATTTATTCAAAATAAATAATATCAGCATTCTCTAGTGATACATTCACACAAATGTCTATGGAAACACAAGTCATGAGTCAAGTTATGGAGCATGTATTCATCAACAGATAAATGGTTAAAGACACTGCTATATTTATACACAACAAGGTTGTATTCAGCCATAAAGAAGAATGAAATTTTGTCATTTGTCAAAAAATAGTTGGAATGTGAGATCATTTTGTTAAGAAAAATAATTCAGACTCATAAATTCAAGGTATATGTCTCCTCTCATATGTGGCAGCTGGAGAGAAAAAGGGGAAAAAGGAGAATCTCATGAAAATTGAATGGAGACTGTTAGAGTAAAGAAGAGGATCACAGGGAGGAAAAAGAGGTGTGACTTGGAAATAAAAATAATTAAGCTATAAAGTTATATGCATGTAGGAATATGCCACAGTGAAACCTACTATTCTGTATGATTGCTATTAGCACCAAAAAAATTTTAAATTAAAAAATTATTCCCCATGTGTGCTCTCAAGCTGATGGTTTTAGCTTGCTACTTGAGCACTTTGAGGGTCTCCTTATACACTGCTCTTTATATACATCTTCTGGTTTTCACATTCCACTTTATATTGGTAGTCAATCACCACCAGTCTTCCATTGTCTTTCTTAAATGCATTCATAGCACTTTACAAGAGCTATTGAATTCTCAAGTGTGAACAATTATTCCTTTTCTTGAAACTTTTGAAATCTTGGGGTCATATGCATACTGGTGCACTCTGTTCCACCACCAACCATCCCAGTTTACCACCATTGAAAATTTTAATACCTAAATTACAACTGTATGAACCAGCTAACACCATTATGTTGTATTTATTGGATGATCTAGCTCTAGATTCTCATTATAGCATCAATTTATTGGACTACTACCAGACAATTACAAGTATTGTAAATCTGGTTTCCTAGGAACTGGGAAATCTGAGATTTGTGTGCAGGAAGTTTATTGAGGTGTTCTTTCAGGACATTATCTGTGAAGAGAAGAAATGGAATTAGGCAGAAATAAAAGTCAGAGTATAATGCAGTTGTAATAGAGGACCCAGGAGATCTTGTAATAAACACTGGAACTAGGATCGCCTACGAAAATTTCTCTGCCTTGAAGCAAGGAGCATAATATTGATATGCTTGAATTTTTCAGTTATTGGATAAGGACAAAGATATGGCATTGGGTGAGGAGGTTTTGTTTATCCAAGGGCAATTCTCAGTGGGGGCCACAACAACCAGCATCAACACTCCCAGAAGCTGGAGAAGTGAATGAGAAATGTGAGTAAAAAAGATACAACAGCATCCACTAACCAGAGATTAGCAAACTATGTCCAGGCTAACACCTGTTTTTGTAAATGAAATAGTATTGGAATGTAGCCAAACCCACTTGATCGTGTATTATTAATGACTGTTTTTTGCTACAGCATCATAATTAAGCAGTTGCAATAAGAACCAGTGCTTATATGGCCTAGAGCTCAGGGGTAAAAATTGTCTGTGGTATCCTGTGCTAAGTCACTATAGTTTTTTTTGTTGTTGTTGTTGTTGTTGTTGTGATTGTGGGGGGTTGGTGTTTTGTTTGTTTGCTTGTTTTTTTTTGTTTGTTTGCTTTGGGGCATTTGGGGGAGTTGATTTGTTTGGTCCTATGGATCAAATTTAGGGCACTTAACAACTGAGCCACATCCCAGGCCCTTTTTATATTTTATTTTAAGACAGGATCTAGTTAAGTTACCAGGGCCTCACTAAATTGCTCAGGCTGGCATTGAACTTGCGATTCTCTTGCCTCAGCCTCTTGAGCTTCTGGGATTACAGGCATGTGCCACTGTGCACAGCTCACTGTAGTTTTATTATCAGAAATAAATTATTACTATTTGAAAATTATTAAGTGCCTTCTTTTGTGCTGAATACATTTGATATTTACATGTGTGACATTGAGTGATGTTTAGATAACCCCTGTAAGAGAACAAGAGGCTACTGTCACCTTTAATTGATGCATAATAAATCTACACATTTGGGGATATTTTGTGATATTCTGATACATGGATATATTATGTAATGTTCACCTTGGAGTAAGCATATCTATCATCTCAAACATTTATTGTTTGTAGTGAGAACATTTGAAATTCTTTATTCTAGCTTTTATTGAAATACAGAATATGTTATCATTATCAATAGACACTCTGTTGTACAACAGAAGACCAGAAGTTATTTCTCCTATGTAATTGTACCTAGATACCTGTTGACCAAACTTCCCCAAAATATTAAGTAACATAGAAGTGTCAAGCCTAAAAGTTCTAACCCTGACACCAAATGTTTTTGCAACTATTATATTTCACTTGGAATTTCACCAAATTTCATCTGCTGTAACATCTGGCCTGGGTGCAAATCATACTCCATCGACAGATTCCCTACTTTTTACACTATTGTAACTCTGTACACTCCAATCATGAGTGCAGTCAGCATGACTATAATACTTAGAAAAAGTTTACTTGGAACCAAATCATAAAGTGGACCTAGCTTTTATAAAATTCATTGATTTACAGAGGTAAACTCTAATTCTAACAATGAGGGAACAAATCTCATTTCCAGTGGACAGGAAAGAAATTTCAAACCCTTACACAAGTACCTTTTCATTGTTTTTGATGTACAGTGCAAATCTTTTGTTAATGCTTTTTACCTCTCATAAGCTCAGTTTTTAAACTGGCTTTATTCCTAGATAGTTTTCATTTCTCCCCACATTTCTTGTAACTCTCCCTACAAGAGAGATCACTTAACATCCATATTCCCCATGAGGCAGAGGTTTCAAAGATAGTAAACTTACTTATCTCATCCTCTAGTACTTACCACTATACCTGCCCATTACTGACATATTATAAATGCCTGTTGTTTTTGTTGTTTCAGTATGTGAAATCCACCATACAGAAGGAGTTAGATGCAGTCCAGACCAAACCATCAATTTTTCAATTGTTCCATGCACCCAAAGTGATTATGAGAACCTGCTGCTTGAGCTTTTCCAGGTAAGTACCATCTGGTGTTTAGTAACTTCAAAATGTTTAAGATGCAACCACATTCCTCCTTTCAAAACTTATTAGCCATGAGGAACAAATATAGTAGAGTAGAGAAAGGTTTCACTTTCTAGTTTCTCTGCGGCTTTGAATTGAATCAATGGGAATACTGTGTCTCAGTGAGGTAGATGTTTAAGGGAACTCACTATAATTCAATACTAGACAGTCAGAGACTCAGAGAGGCCCAGAAATACTATTATTTCAAATGAAGGACATGAAAGTGTACTTCAGTGCCAAGCCAGTGGTGGCTACTGCTCTGGATCACCACAGAGGGGTGATAAAGAAAGAAAAAGCAGAAAAAAGTGGCATGGAGACACCAATAGAATAGAAAGGAAGCCTGAACTTAACTTACTCTGGATCTACAGTTGGAGTTGGTTATTGAAAGTGCTCCATGTTTCTCAAGTTGGGAGAAGAGAGCCAAAGTGGGATGCCAACTCGTGGAAGTCACACTAGATGTGGGGAACCACTTTGCTACAGGAACCAATAGAAAACCAAAAGATTGGCACAGCATCCTGGCTGGCATCTACCATATGGCTAGGATGCATACCATTGAAACAGGCATACAGAAGATTTCAACCAGGAGAATTCAGTTCAGATAAAGAGGGGAGTGCAAGTTACTTTCCCATAGAGTCTGGTGACTCATTTAATCAGCCAAAGATATTTAGGAAGCCAAACAGGCAGGCATGATTACATTCAAGGATTGAGTCTTGGAAGGCCATAGTCTTGGGTGGTGGAGTGTTCTGCGACCTGCTGTGCCACTTCCACCCAGGGAACTTGGTTACCCTATGAGTGAAATTATCAAGAAGTGTCTGGGATTGGTACAACCAGAATAGATTACCATCTACTTCACCCTATGGGTTTCTTTTACTAATATCTCCAGAATATGACAAAGTTCCAATTATGGATAGATCCCAACTGTGGGAACTTTCCATTTAGATCTTTGAATCATCCCTGCCCTAAGCGTGCATTGACCTAGTCTTTCTAGACAATATTCCAACAGATGGTATTTCTCTTTCCATATTACCTTGTACTAATGAACAGAAAACCTAAGTCATTTCAATAAGCTTTGATTCAGGCTACTCCATATTTGGTTCTAGGTCTAGCAATTGAGACAAAAGGAGGAAGACTTAATAATCCCCAATCTTTGCTATAAGATATACATACCCTGGGAAGAAATGAAAGGAAGGGAAGTCTAACATATGTAGTAAATACCCATCCTTGTTCAGTTTCAACCACTGCAATGAAGACAATTCTTTCATTCATTGTTAACAATTTTTTTGTTCTTCCAATTGTATTTGCAGTTTTGTTTATATGTATGCATATGTGTATATGAATGGATGTATGTATATAAATCTTACTTTTTTATATTTTATCAGATTTTTATTTTATGATTTTGTTTTTTAGGGTTAGTGATTTTTTTTTGCTATTGCTACTCTCTCTCTTATATTCTCCCTCTAATACTAAAATTCTTCTGGGCTCTCCATCCCCTGTGCTGTGTCTTCCTCTCTGTCCCTAACTCTTTCCACTTTATTTTATTTAAAAAATTTTTTCTCCTTCTTTTTGGGATTCAATTTATACATTTCTTCTGCTTTATTTCTCTCCTTTAAAATATTTTATCTTTCTTTTCCTTTTTTTCCCATTTTTTCTCTTAATGGACTGATTTTTTTCTACTCTTTTAAAACCATCTTATATAATTTATGCCCCAACTATTCATATTGTTACAGTTATTAGTATTGTGGAAATCATAGTTGACACCTATTGCTTACTTTAGCGCTTATCTTATCAGATATAAAAATGAATAGATATGTTATGGCACAACTTCATCTGACTAGGTCATTACACTCTTAAAACCAGGAAACACATATCAAACTCTTCTCCCTAGTTCTCTGCACTCTTACTTACCAGTATTAAGATGAAAAAGAACTCCACACCAAGGATCAAAGAAGAGAGACTCACTGTTGCAAAGAATAAACTTCCCTAATTTCCAGTGTCTAACTCTATCTGTGTTCATTCCTTTATGCCTTCCAATTGAACAATGTGCTCAGATTTCAAATTACCTTTTTATGCATAGGGTTATGCAGTTAAAGCTTTAAATTTTACTGGAAAATGTATGTATCTGCTATATATTCTTTTGTGGCTTAGTAAAAATTATAGCAATAAAGAGCCCATGGTAATTTTATGGTAATTTAAGATCACTGCCTTAAAAACATTTTTTATATTATTCCATTCCATAATTATCATTGACCACATGCCATCTTGGGCCAATATAATCACCATGTAGGAGTCTCCTTCAAAATCTTAGGGAATGTTCCTTAGGCTCTAAATGTTATTAGATGTCTCTTCTCCTTTCACTTCAGATTTTCAAGTGCTGTATCCTTTTATGGCCTCGTACTCAACCTGCAGCACCTGGGGAGCAATATCTTCCTGTTCCAGGTTCTCTTTGGAGCCATCATGTTCACAGCCAGATTTGTTTCCCTTTGGACTCTGAATTACATAGGTCGTCGGACAAACCAGACACTGTTCTCTTTCCTGGCAGGAGTCTCCATTCTGGTCAACACATTTTTGCCCCAAGGTGAGAGAGACCAAGGTTTGGGGAAAGAAAGTGTTTTCCTCATTCCTTAGGAATTACATCATCTTAACCTGCCTGATGCCAGAAGAATGTCATTAAAAGCCAAGGATTCTTTGCAGTTAATATGAAAATTTGAAATGGATTATGGCAAGCTCTTGGCAGGACTTAGGCTCCAACTGTGCCTATGTTCTTAAGGTATGGTTCAAACACAAAGCTGCCCTGACCACATCCAAGATGAACCTGAACAGCAGTTCCAATGGTACAAACAGGGTCTTTAGAAGAGGAGCTAATCATGTGCCTCTGGCCTTGCAATTGCATCTCCAAGTGGGGCATGTGATACTCTCCCTGGGACTCTTCCTGATTTTTAAGGCCTCCCTAACTCAATACATTTTTAGGGAAGGATTCTTGAATTCAGTGACAGGCAGAAAGCAAGAGCACAGCAGGAGTAAGGGGATAATTTAATCTTAATATGTCTTCTAATCTGTTTCATAATTTGTACTTAGAGAAGAAATGAATGATAATTTCTACTTTTATGTTATGATTATAATGTACCAACTAAAAACAATATACAAATAAAAGGAAGACCAGTAGAATAGAGGAAGGGGATCAGGGAGATGGAAGAGGAGAGTGAAAGGGGAAGTACTAGGGGTTGAAATGGAACAAATTATGTCATATGCACTTATGAATGTATCAAAATGAACGCCACTATTATGTATAGCAATAATGCACTAGGAAAAACACTAGAAATAGATTAAGAATTTAACCCAACCTATTTTACTAACTTACCCAAATGATCTCATTAATGATTGTGGGAATTTCAGGGGTCACCATGCTCCACCATGTTCCCAGAGCAGGAACATATTTTGTAGGATTTCAGACTGGAAGTCTCCATTCTTCTCCCCAACAGAAGTTTCCTGACTTAAAGGAGAACAATCTATATTCTTTTAAAGTCCTATTTTGATTACGAATTTAAAATAATCTGTTTAACCTTTCTGAATTCAGTAATTCAAAATATGTGATTAATTCCCAGTATGACATTATTCATGTCTGAATAGGATTCCTAATGCTAGGCTTTAAATTCTGAATTATTACCTAGAACTTGCCTCTCTACACATTGTCCAATCCCTTTGTCACTATGTGGAGGAGGACCTGTCCCACATCACACATTGTTCCCATACTCTTAGTTCTAAGCTGTTCAAGACACGGGTCATAAACTCCTCATATTTTTTTTTTGTTCACATATAGTTCTAGGCCCTCCAGAAAATGCCATGAAAAAATTGATAGAGTTAATAAAACAATATTTCCTGATTTCTCTATTTCCACCATTATGAGCAATACTCAAATGTGCAGAGAAAATTGAAGCAAGAGATTTAGATCCTTTGGTTCAGTGTTTCAGCCCAGCATTCAGCAGCTCATCAACCTCTCCATCATCTCTGAGGGGTTGCATTTTGTCTGTCATTTGTTTCTCACCTGCAAACCCTACAACAGAATCTCTGCACAATTAGTTAGGGATAGACAGATTTCTTCAGCCAAGATTTTTTTATTCTCCCTGATCTCTTCTCTCCAGAAATGCAGACTCTGCGTGTGGTTTTAGCAACTTTGGGAATTGGATCTGTTTCTGCTGCCAGCACTGGTTCTGCTCTCCACCAAATTGAGCTCCTCCCCACTGTATTCAGGTACAAGAGCTAAACGACCTTCTGTCTGCTTTCCAAACAGACTTTCTGAACTGATTGACACTTACTGCAGGGAGAAAACTGAGACTGTTTAGGTGTTCATTCCTTTATGCCTTCCAACTTGTAAAACAAATTTTAAAAGCAAACTAATAATCCACAATTATTTAAAACAGACTTTATGCCTGGCAATGTGCCAAGTCCTTTACTGCAGATTTTCACTTAATCTTAAGAGCCACCCTAGGATTGGTGCTGTGGATATTCTAATTTTAATAATGATGAAACTGATTAATTAGAAATCAATAGAGGCCAATGTCACAATTAAAAGCTGATTCAAAGTCCATGTGTTTAATAACTCTGCTGTATTGTCTCCCAAAATGAAATGGAGTTGACAAATGTAAACATATATATACAGATTTGTATAAGATTTTCTTTGTGTTGTTATTTTCATCCTAAGGTCAACACTGGGAGGCATCACTACAGTATTCCACAGAACAGGGGCAATACTGGCTCCTCTCCTGATGACCTTACTGGGGTATTCTCTCCGTCTGCCCTGGATCATCTATGGAGTCATCACCCTCCTTGCTGTCCTTGTTATCTTGCCCCTTCCAGAAACCAGGAATCAGCCTCTTGTTAACACCCTCCAGGATGTGGAAAATAAGTAAGCAGCTGCCCTGGTCGTCACCTGAGTAGGAAGTGGCTATGTTCTATAGCTCTGTGATGAGGAAGCTAATGACCATTTGCAGCCATCTGTCCTTCACATAGGCTCAGATCTTAACTACTTCTGTTTGACCCATGTCTTTTATTCAGGAGCAGCTCTCCTCTACCCACAAAGCTGTATCACTCCTCTTGAGACTAGATTACACAGACCATCTTGCACCAGTCCTTTAGCAGCAAAAAGGTCAAATTAGTCCTACTGTGAATGGCACACACTCTCCACTCTTATGGGAAGCATACTCCCGACTTTTTCTCATAAATATGTTAACACTCAAATACTTAATTCTTATACTTGTGGTATTATCAGGCATCAGTCCCATGAGTGCTTGTTATATTATTGGGAGGAAATAAACTTGCGTCAAAGATACAAACTTGATTACTGCTTCAGTCCGGAAGGATTGTGGGACTAAAACAGAAAAATCTTACTTACAATGATGGCTATATATCTAAAGGACGTGGATCCTATAAGATCTAATCCAATTTAATGCCATGTATAGTGGAAATTTTGAGAGAGAGAAATTTAAGAAATGGGATGTTAGAATTTGAAATGAAGAAAAATGAGAAAATGCGGTTAGAATTTTTTAATTTTCGTTTGATTTTTCCCCCAGAAAATGTCATTGACCAAATGTCTAAAAGCAACAAGGGTAAGAATAGCAATACTCAACACTGTCTTCCCAAGCATTCTCAGATATCAAGACCTTTCCCAGCACAATGGTGTCTAGGGAGTGTTGGATTAGAATGATATCAAGTAGAACTTGTTACAATGTTTATCATCTAGCATGCAGAGTATGTGCACTTATTCTACATCTTTGCTTCTTTTTTTATTTCTTCTTCCCAGCACAAAATATTCAAGAAAAGCAAAGCAGGAAGATACTTCCACAAAAGTAACACAGTTTTAATGACTTCCCAAGAGTTGATCCAAAGAAGAACAAAATAAGGGAGAAAAAGTCAAGATTGTTCCATATGCCTATAAAACTAGTCATAAATATAGTGGACAAATGGATGCCACATAAAATCACTAAATATACAATTTTTTCAAAATAAATAATGAGTTTATGTAATTTCACCAAAAAATTGTTGGTTTGAAGGAAGACATTGCAAAACAAGTTTGAAGTTTATCTTGAAATTAATAATAGAAAAAGAAGCCTTGTTTCTATGACCCAGCAATCCCATTACTTGATATATTTCCAAAAGAGAGTTTTTATGCCAAAGATATACCTGCACTTCCATGTTTATTGTAGCACACCTCAGAGTCCTTCAAAGGATGAATAGTTAAAAAAAAGTGTTTTATATTACATGAAATGGAACACTACTCAACCACATAAATGAAGAACATTCTGACATTTGCAATAACAAAATGGATGGGAAGGAAATTATATTAAGGGAGGTACACACATAGAATGACAAATAATATATAAGTCACTCATATGTGAAACCTGAAAATGTTGATCTCAAAATACAGTAGGATAGTGATCTCTAAAGACTAGGGCACTAGGGTAGGGGAAGTGAATGGAGGATAATCAAAGGATACAAAGTTACAATTAGGTAAGATAAGCAAGTAAAAGAGGCCTATTAAGCAACATAGTGACTATAGTTAATGACAACAGATTGTATTCTTGAAAAATGCTGAAAAGAATGGTTGAGTGCTAACACCACAAAGAAATGATAACTGTGTGAGGTATAATGCATGGGTTAATAAGCTAAATTTAACCATTACACAATATACATGAACTGCAAAACATCATGATGCACAAAATAAATACATATAATTTTGTATGTCACTTTGAATAGATAAAATTTGAAAGCAAGAAAAGGAAAAGGAGTAACAAAGGGGTTGGCTCATATATCATGAAACATGTGCTAAAATTATAAATTATAAATTATAATTTATAAAATTACAGGGATCCAGACAGTAGTAGTATATGCCACCACAAATCATAATCATTCCAAAAAACATACTCTTGTATGAATAGACACTTAATATATGAAATTTTTGGCACCAAAATCACTTATCAATTTAAATATTCTGTAATAATTAATATTAATTAGTTATCTGCGAATAAATTCACAAAAATATTTTCAATGACTCCATTTGTAGTAATATTTTATTGTGTTTCCTCTAGACTCTTCTGGTTTCACACTTTAAACAACTAATATGAGTCACTTTAAAATATTATAAATATCATCATGTATTAAATAACAATTGATATGATTGATGACTTTAACATATACATGTATATATGTGTTTAATATATAATTAGGAATAAAATTATACTTCAATACATAGATGGGAAAAAAGCAAGAGTAAATAATTCTCAGAAGGAAAAAGCAACATAAAAATAAAAAAAGGTGTCTAAAATTGTGATCAAATAAATATATACTAAAATTAAATATTAACATTCATTTGCAAAAGTAACAAAAATTTTTAAACCTATTATTTATTTTCCATGTAGTTGTGGTACAGTAAAATGGTAATGCATACAACACATGACCTCAATACAAATTGCAAAGCCACAGTGATCAAATCAGCATGGTACTGGAATAAAATCAGAAACACACAGCATTGAAACAGAACAGAAAATCCAGAAATTAATTCTCATATTTAGAGACATCTGATGTTTTACAAAGGAATCAAGAACATACCTTGAAGAAAAGACCATTGCTTCAACAAATCATGCTGGAGAAACTGGATATACACATATAGAAGAATGAAACTACACCTCTACCACTCACTGTACACAAAAACCAACTCAAAGTGGATCAAGGACCTAAATGTAAGTGCTGAAACTATGAAACCACTAAAAAAAGTCATAAGGAAAACACTTCAAGACATTGAAATTGGAAAAGCATTTTTTTTGGATAGAACCCTGATGCATAGACAGTGAAAGCAAAAACTAGACAAGATAATATCAAACCAAGAAGTTTCTGCACAGCAAAGGAATCAATAAAAAAGTTAAGACAACCTACAGAATGGGAGAAGATATTTATAAACTACTCATCAGAAAAGGGGTGATGATTTGATGATAACCACTCAATAACAAAGAAAAACTGATTTTTAATAGGCAAATGATCTGAATAGATTTTTTTCTCAAATGGCCAACAAATAGATGATAAAAAATTCAACATTACTAGTCATCAAGAAAATTCAAATCAAAACTACAATGAGATATTATCCCATGCCAGTTAAAATGGATATTATAAAAAAGACAAAAATTACAAATGCTAGCCAAGATGCATAGAAAGGTTAAGTTTCATACACTGTTGGTACGAATATTAACTGGTATAGCCATTGTGGAAAATGGCATGGTGAGTCCTCAAAAAACTAAAAATAGAATTATCCCATGATCCAGTAATCCCACCTCTAGGTATATATATTCAAAGGAAATGAAATCATTCTATCAATGAGATATCTGCATGCTCATGTTTACTGCAACACTATTCACAAGAGACAAGCTATGGACTTGACAAGATGTCAAAGGGGATCATTTGAATGGAATTTTAAAAGGGGGGATCTGGGGGAGCGTGGTGGTCTATGAGGCTCACTGCAAACAATGTAGCAGTGATGTCCCTGAGGCAGGTGAGTGCCACAGATGGGGCCTGGCCAGCAGCAAGGTGGCCTAGGCTTTTGCCTTTCTCCAGTTCCCTAGAAGCGGGAGGCACCCAGCACTGAAGCAGAAAACCAGAGGTGTCTCTTCCTGAACCTCAGCCTGAGCCAGAGGAAGATGGGCAACTTGGGTGGCTGGAGGGGGGTCCAGTGCCCAAGAATAGGAATTCTATTCACTCAGACATGGAGATAATTTAATCGGCAAGAGCACAGTTATCATTGTTGAGTTGGCTAGTGCAGGGAAAAACTAACATCCTTTACAAATTTTCTGTGAATTAAGTTGTAAATAGTACCATAAAAGGTAATGTACAAGAGAGGATGGTGATACGCACTACCAGCGTTGGATATTGATGGCCAGATGATCAATTCATTTTCCCTGGAACACTTATTATTCTAACATAGAGTTTGTAATAGCTGTTGTGGAGATAAAGAGGGCTTCTATAACTAGAGAAGAACTCCATAAAAATGTTCAGTGTTTGGGCTGGGGATGTGACTCAAGTGGTAGCGCACTCGCCTGGCATGCGTGTGGCCCGGGTTTGATCCTCAGCACCACATACAAACAAAGATGTTGTGCCGCCGAAAACTAAAAAATAAATATTAAAATTCTCTCTTTCTCTCTCTCTCTCTCTCTCTCTCTCTCTCTCTCTCTCTCTCTCTCTCAAAAAATGTTCAGTGCATCAGAACCTAAAAATAACTAGGATTATTAATTTTTATTAATATTCAAGATTTTAAAGAATTCATGGCTGTAGCAGAAATCTCTCACTTTTTGAAATAAGTGGTGTTAACTTTTCTTCCTATTGAAAGGTTTAGATCAGTTTATGATAAATATATCTAAACCATTAACTTTTGCAGCCCTTTGGTAAAGCCCAGCCTTTCATTGATTAAACAGCCTATGGAAAGGGCTGGGTATATAACTTAGCTGGTAGAGTGCTTGCCTTGCATGCACAAGCCCTGGGTTCTATCCCCAGCAACACACACACACACACACACACACACACACACACAGAAAAAAGTTTGATCTAAAAGTTTTTGATATATATATTTATTATAAATAGACCTAATTTTTTTTGATAGGAAGAAAAATCAACATCATTTATTTGAAAACAAAGATGTATTCTTAACTTCCAAGTTGTTTTCTCATTATTTCCTTCCAAAGTAAGATAATAAAGCTGTGATTGACATTTTTCCCATAATGAATCTACTCAGGACATGGTTTAGTCTGTGGCAAATAAAAATGGAGAGGAATATATTTTTGGCTTTAAGAGATTTACTATTAGTACAACCCTCTGTAGTTGAAGGTTGAACCCTTTTTGTTCCATTCAGTCAAAATAAATCTTAGCATAGATATTGTTTCCAGTACTTGGAAATGTAATAACTATTTATTATATAAAGTATTTCACACACTATTGTGTTTACACCTCAAATTCAAGTTAATGGCTTTTATTTATGTTCTAAATAAAAGCAGATAATAAGAAAATTAATAACTTCCTTAGTTATAACCCTAAAAAGATAGGTACTGGCATTGGTGTGAAGTTCCATTTTGTTCTTTTCCTCAGGCTTTCTATAATATACCAATCAAAACCCCAAATCACTTAGTGACTCTTCAAAAAGAAGGAAATAAAAAGGAAAAACTTGAGAAAAAGATGCACATATACACAATAGAATACTATTTAGCCATAAAATGGATGAACTCTGGTCATTTGCAGGAACTAGAGAAAATGATGTTATGTGAAATAAGGCAATTACTGGAATAAGAAAGACTGTTAATGAAAGTTTTCATTCATTTGTGGCAGCCAAAAATAGTTAATTATATAGCAGTAGAGAATATAGAAGTCACTAAAAGTTAAGAAGGGGGAAGTCGGTCATCTTTCTGTCACTGTGAAAAAATATCTAAGAAAATAGTTGCTTGTTCCTGTTGCTTTGTCAGCAAGGCAGTTCACCATGGCAGGGAATGCTTTGTAGAGCAAAGCTGCTCATCTCTTGGTGACTGGGAGCAGAAAGTGATAGAAATGAGTTGGGATCCCAATATCTCCCTTAGGAGCACAGTCCCAGTGACCTAATAGCTTTCAACTAGGTTCCACATCCTAAAGCCACGATCCCAATAGCCACCTCTTCACACCTGCATCTACTAGACTGCAAGCCTTCAACACATGAGCTGTGGGGGAACACCTAAGTTATGAACTATACTGGGGGAGTAGCTCTAATGTCCTGCAGTGTGATAGGACAGCTACAGTCTATGCAGTCTATGGCAATTAAGTATATATTCCAATATAACTAGAGGACAAGGATTTGAATGTCCCAACACATAAATCTGACAATATTCAAAGGGATGGAAATGCTAACTGCCATGATTTGATTGTTACATGTTGAATATATGTATGGAGTTACAGCACTGTACCCCAAAAATGTTCACAAATATATACTAATTAGAAAAAATAAAATTAATTTTTAAAAAACAGTTGCTATAATTTTCCAGATCTAATTTAAAATGATCTGTTTTCTTTCTTTTTATTCTCCAAGTATGGAAAAGTTCAGTGATGACTTTTCAAATGTTAAAAAACCCTTGTAATTCTACAATAACACAAACTTGGTCTTGATGTTTTTGTTTTTTTTCCTTTTTGGTAGAATTCACCATTTACCTATCTGCCACTGTAGTTTTATTTTATTTTATGTTCATTTGTCTTTTTTTTTAAGGTGGGGTTAGGAGTGTTTTACCTACAAACTTCATTTCTTTAGTAGATATGTCAGGCTATTCAGATTGTATACTTTTTCATAGTGTTTTTTGTCTTCACTAAGAATTTTAAAAATGCAAATATTAACCATGGTAAATTATTACTGGAATTATTTTGAAGTCAGAGACAGGATTAAAGTTTTTCTGAATGCAAAGAACCATCCTCTGTTATCATACACAGAATGGCTTGGCAATTAGATTGTGCTTTTAACTCAAAAATATTTCTTTATGAATTCAACCTAAAATTATAATTTAAAACATCACTGAAGCGTGAATTTATAATACACAAAAGTCCCTCAGATGACAAAGAATGTTGAATCACAAGTGATGACAGCTGCTTTATATAATTTCTGTGCCGTCCAATGTTTATACAAAAGGCAAGAACCATAGTACCACACAAAATTTCAACGAATTGCATTTTTTACTCTTGTGAGAATTCACTCAAGGAGACCAACATTCCCTTCCAGGGGGTAGGGCCCCAGTGGGCTAAGGACCTCCCACTAGGCCTCACACCTTAAAGCGTCTACCACCTCCCAGTACTACAGCCAAGTTCCTAACAGATGGGGAGACAGACAACACCCAAACCATAATAAAATCTATTGCCAGGTTTTAATTAAGTTTCTGCTATTTGTTTGTTTGTTTTGTTCTTGAGTTGTTTGAGTTCCTAATGTGGTATAGACATCAACCCCTTGTACAATGTATATCTGGAAAAGACTTTCTTCCATTCTGTAAGTTGTCTTCAGGCTGTTGATTGTTCCATTTTCTGTGCTGAAACTTTACAGTTTGATTCAATGCCATTTGTCTAGTTTTGCTTTTGTTGCTTGTGCTTTGTGGATCACATCCAAAAAAACCCCTCTTGCTCAGTCCAATATATTTAAGTATTTCATGTATGTTTTTCTCTAGAAACCTCCTAGTCTTAGATATTACATTTATTTCTTTAATTTATTTTAAGTTGATTATTTGTGTGTGTGACAGGAGATACAGATCTGGTTTCATTCTTCTGCATGTGAATATCTAATTTTCTCAGCATCATTTATTGAAGAAATTTTTTCTTTTCTTTTTTCTTTCCTCCTCCTCCTCCTCCTCCTCCTCCTCCTCCTCCTCCTCCTCCTCCTCCTCCTCCTTCTTCCTAATGTGTGTTCTTGGCATTTTTGTCAAAGATCAGTTGACTGTTGATGCATTGGTTTATTTCTGAGCTCTTTTTTTGTTCCATTGATCAATGTGTCTGTTCTTATGCCAGTAATAGGCTGCTTGGCAATTCAGGAGCTTCTGTGTAACCTAATATCTAGAGAACAGTCTAATAGAATTCTTTAAGTGACTTCCATGCAATAGATATGCTCATGGATTAATATCAGTTTTTAGTAGTGCCTACATGTGTGAAAAGACAATTGCAAAGATTAAATATGCAGAAGTTCATTATGGATCATCATTAACACATGAATATATACAATTGGCTTTGAGAAGTAGCATTAACTTTGTACTCAAATAAATAAAATGTCTCAAAAGAAAAATAATTTAATTCTCATAGGCAGGTTTGTATTACAAGAACTCACATGCAATTGTTTTTATATGTTAGTCTTGTCAAAAATCTAATTTGGAAGAAATCATTGTTGCCATGCTGCTTAGATCTCCAGGCCTCAGTGTCAATGTAGGACTCCCGGCCACTTGTCTACATAGGACCTCTGGGTGCCCAAGTAGGACCACCTGCATTAGCACCCATGCAGAACATCTGACCGCAGCCCACAGGGATGAACTCTGGCCACCACTTCCGTGTTGACCTCCATCTACCAATGTGAGGTTCCTCCAGTTGCCTCCATCTAGGAACACTGCAACCATAGTTGTTGTCTAGAGACAGCTGTGAGCCACAATACTGATTACCACAGAGCTGCATCTCTGAACACACTGATCAGTGCTGTTGGCCAGCCTCACCTGACCTGACACTCCATTGCTGAAAGCAGCCGCCTCCATCTTGGGACACCTTGTCACAATCTTTAGTTGGGGCAATTCCCAGTTTGGAACACTGGTCAGGGCTTAGAAGCAATATCAAGGTACAAAAGTTCCCAACTCCTCTCTCCTTGGCAGCTGCTAATCTGGCACAGGGCTTGCAGCTATGAGGCTGATCTGTAGCTCCTAAAACTGGGTCCTGAATTGCCCAGTATAAAACAGCTCTCCTTGATATGTGTGTAACCACAGAATGGAGCCCAATAGACCTCTGGAGAGAAAGGTGCCTGATGAGGAAGTAGAAAAGAAGGGGGTCAGTGAGATACAGTTTAGAGATAAAATTAAAGATCAGGAATTGTGAGGTCCACAGGTCATATAAGGAGATAAGTCCAGGTGCCCACATCACAAGAGCAGGCCCCAAGGGAGATCCTTGGGGTGCAGTCTCCCATCGGGGATGGGCAAGTGCCATACCCCACCTCCAGGAGCCACACCCCAAAGAACAATCCTCCTACCCTAATAAACTTCATCATCCTGAGGGCGGAGAAACCTGCAAACAACAGACAACCTCACCTATTGGGTGACAAGGGAAGCTGGAAAGATACTAATCCCCAAGAAAAACAATCCTTGTATCTTCCTTCATGATTTTTCCCCTCTCTCTTCTCCTGTTCTCACATCCCCAACATATGTTAAACCAAGTACTTTTCATGAATTAGTCTACTGAGGACTGGGATGTCAGAATAGTACATTACAATGGTGTTGTATATTCTTTTATCTCCTGTTTTTACATTTTTAAATTTTCTTGATATTTATGTTTGTTTCTGTTTTTGTACTGTTTTCCCACTTACTTGTCTCCCCCAAATCATTTTATCTATCTTGTCCTGCTACTAACTGACTTCTTTAGATTTCTCTTTCATGTTTTCTAAGACCTCCTACCCCCTCAACATCTCATCCTACACCTCACCCATGATTATCTGTTCACCACCAGAATCTGTAGGCCCATTTGCAAACCTACTGTTTATATTGCAGATAATAATTTTACTTACCATTTCTGTTTATTGTGACAAAACCATATATGTCTCAATACCAGCTATTTGGTTTAAGGTTGTAGATTGTTTGTATTTGGATCCATTCACATTGTTCTCCTACATGAAGGAGAGGTTTTGGAAACCTGTAGGAACACTATAAGCCTATAGGGTAAAAACTGCAACACCTTGGATCCACAGTGCTCGAAGGGAAAACACAAGAACAATATAAAAAATAAGGGAAGAAGGTGCCACCAACAAGCCAAGATATTACATCATTAGAATCCATGGCCAGCAAAATAGAAGAAATTATAGAGAAGGAGTTCAGGAGTACATAATTAGAATGTTCTGTGAATTTAAGGGTGATATAAGAGAGAAAATACAGGCAGCAAAAGATTATTTTAATAAAGAGCTACATAAGCAAATACAGGAAGCACAAGATTACTTCAGTAAGCAGATAGACATTCTGAAAAAAAAAGCCAAACAGAAATTCTTTAAATGAAAGAAAAAAATAAGGCAAATTAAAAGTTCAATAGAAAGCATCACCAACAGATTGGACCACTTGGAAGAAAGAACCTCAGAAAATGAAGATAAAATATATAATCTTGAAAAGAATGTTGACTACACAATGAAGATGGTAAAAAACCATAAGCAGAACATTTAAGAATTATGGGATGACATAAAAAGACCAAATTTAAAATTTATTGGGCTAGAGGAAGGCATAGAGTCCCAAACACAAGGAATGAACAATCTATTCAATGAAATAATACCAGAAATTTTTCCAAACATGGAGAATAAATTGAAAAATCAAATAGAAGTGGCATACAGGACACCAAATATACAAAATCACAACCGATTCACACCAAGTCATATTATAATGAAAATGCCTAACATATAGATTAAGGAGAGAATTTTAAAAGCCACAAGAAAAAGGAATCAGATTACACATAGGGGAAAACCAATGAGGATATCAGCAGATTCTTCAGCCCAGACCCCAAAAGCCAGAAGAACAACACATACCGAGTTCTGAAAGAAAATGGATGCCAACCAATAATCTCATATCCAGAAAAAAGAAGATTTAGATTTGATGATGCAATTAAAAACCTTTCATGATAAATAAAAGTTAAAAAAAATCTACAACTGGAAAGCATGCACTATAGTTCATCCTCAGCAAAATATTCCATGAGGAAGAAATGAAAAACAACAATGAAAACCAGCAAAAGGTTGTATTACACTAAAGGAAATACTAATTAAAGGAGAAACAAATCATGGTAAATACCAAAAATAAATATGGCCAGGAATACAAATCATGTCTCATAATAACCCTGAATGTTAATGGCTTAAATTCACCAATCAAAGATATAGACTGGCTGGATTAAAAAAAAAAGACCCAACAATATGCTGCCTTCAAGAGACTCATCTCATAGAAAAATATATCCACAAACTGAAGGTGGAAAGTTTGGAAAAAATATACCACTCACATGGACTGTGAAAACAAGCATGTGTTTCCATCCTTCTATCAAATAAAGTAGACTTCAAGCCAAAGTTAATCAAAAGGGATAAAGAAGGGCATTTCATACTGTTTAAGGGAATCATACATCAAAACAACATAATAATTATAAATATATATGTCCCAAACAATGGAGCATCTACATTTATCAAAGAAACTCTTCTCAAGATCAAGAGTCAAACAGACCACAACACAATCATTTTTGGTGACTATTTATTTATTTATTTTAAAAATACACTACAATAATTTTTGGTGACTTTAACACACTTCTTTTACTGCTGGATAGATCTTTAAAACAAAAGCTAAACAAAGAAACTATAGAACTCAATAATACAATCAATGATTTAGACCTAACAAACATATATAGAATATTTCATTCATTAACGAGTGAATACACTTTTTTCTCAGCAGCCCATGAATTCTTCTATAAATAGATCAGATATTATGCCACAAAGCAACTCTTAGCAAATACAAAAAACAGAGATACTACCCTTAATATTATCAGATCATAATGGAATTAAATTAGA
Source organism: Callospermophilus lateralis (assembly GCF_048772815.1). NCBI lineage: Eukaryota > Metazoa > Chordata > Mammalia > Rodentia > Sciuridae > Callospermophilus > Callospermophilus lateralis. Next base: position 202,852,436 of record NC_135306.1, on the reverse strand, counting down.
AATTAATGATAAAATAAAAAGCAGAAGCTACTACAATACCTAGATACTAAATAACATGCTATTGAATAAACAATGAGTTGCAAAAGACATCAAAGAGGAGATTTAAAAATTCCTGTAGGTAAATGAGAACACTGATAAATAAAACATATCAAAATCTCTGGGATACTATGAAGGCAATACTAAGAAGAAATTTCATTGTATGGAGTTCATTTCTTGAAAGAAGAAAAAGTCAACAAACAAATGATTTAACTTTGCATCTCAAGGCCCTAGAAAAAGAACAAATCAACTCCAAAAGGAGTAGAAGACAAGAAATAATTAAAATCAGAACTCAAGTCAATTAAATTGAAAAAAAAAAGAAACCATGGAAAATTGACAATACAAAAGTTGGTTCCTTGAAAAAATAGATAAAATTGATAAATCTTTAGCCATACTAAGAAACAGAAGGAGAGAGAAAACTGAAATTACTAACATCCAGGATGAAAAAGGAAATATCACAACAGACATTACAGAAATACAGAAGATAATTAGAAATTATTTTGAAAATTTGTACTCCTATAAAATAGAAAATATTGAAGGCATTGGCAAATTTCTAGAGTCATATGATTTGGCCAAACTGAATCAGGATGATATAAGCAAGTTAAACAGATCAACTTCAAGCAATGAAATAGAAGATGCATCAGAAGCCTACCAACCAAGAAAAGCCCAGGACTAGAAGGATACACAGCTGAGTTCTACAAGACCTTCAAAGAAGAACTAATACCAATACTTCTCAAATTATTTCATAAAATAGAAAAAGAGGAAACATTTTCAAACTCATATGAGGCCAATATCATACTAATTCCAAAACCAATGCAAAAAATTCTCAATAAAATACTGGCAAATTGAATACAAAAACATATCAAAAAGATAGTGCATGACAATCAGGTGGGTTCATCTCATGGATATAAGGTTAGTTCAACATACAGAAATCAATAAATGTAGTTCATCACATCAATAGACTTGAAGATAAGAACCATGTGATCATCACAATAGACACAGAAAAAGCATTTAACAAAATACAGCACACCTTCATGTTCAAAACACTAGAAAAACTAGGGATAACAGGAACATATTTCAACGTTGTAAAAGCTATTTTACAAGCCCAAGGCCAACATCATTCTAATTGGAGAAAAATTGAAAGCATCCCCTCTAAAAACTGGAACAAGACAGGGATGTTCTCTTTCACCACTTCTTAAAACAGACCAATGTTTTGCAAAAGACATCAAAGAGGAGATTAAAAATTCCTAGAGGTAAATGAGGACATTGATACTCTAGCCAGAACAATTAGAAGAAAGAAATTAAAGGCACACAAAAAGGAAAGGTGGAAATAAAATTATCAGTATTTGCTGACAATGTGAGTTTATACCTAGAAGATCCAAAAAGTTCCATCAGAAAACTTCTAGAACTAATAAAAAAATTCATCAAAGTAGCAGTATATAAAATCAACAGGAGATCCAACATGGCGGCAGGCAGAGAGGCAGCGCTTTCAATACACCCCCAGTGATGGGGTCATAAAGTCGCATGGATAACGCTTGGATTCTACCAACGGAGAATCTCCTAGCAAAATTCCACTGAAGAGAAACCGGCCGGGAGCTATTAGGATTTTTTTGAAGTGTCTGTGTGACCCGGACGAGCAAAACCCTGCCACCAGACGCGGAGACCCAGATCCACCAGCCACAGTCCGCTCCGCGGGCGCAGTGGTGGATCCATCCACCCGCCCATAGCCAAAGTGACTGGGACCTGCTAACCTCTGAGACGCAGCTTGGCAGGAAGAAGTCTTTAGCCAAGCCTTCACGAGCCAGAAGCTGAGGCCAACCAGGACGGACCAGTCCCACCCCTCCCTTCGGACACCCGGGACACTCCGGCAAGGAGCCTGGGGCCTGCCATAGCAGAGAGGTGACGTCATCGGAGTTCGGCTGGCGGAATTCCTTCCCAGCAGAATCCACTTTAGCAGGTGCGTGACTCCCCATTCTGATACAAGCAGCCAGGAAACTTCATTGACCTCTCAGGGGTCGTGTCCGTAGGGAAGCAGAGGGGATCCCCGACCCCCAGCCCCCCATATCACCAGCGGTGACTCCCAAGGTCTTAGCCGCCAGTTTACCACAGCACTGGGGCTTAAAAGGGACACGCGGTGGGGCTGCAAGTGTAACTAGATCTCTGGGGAATCACTTCTGGGGAACAGGACCTGGCTGGCTGCCTGACAGGAAGAAGGGGGTTAAGGGCTGGAGAAGTGAAACAGCTATGGACTGACAAGTCTGAGAGACCCCCAGGAGACGCCTTACACAGATAGCTATCGGCAGGTAGAGAGCAGAAGCTCCGCTCAGAGGGCACAGCTCCGCCTACTGGAAGAGAAGAAGGTGGATCTCTAAGACTTTAATTTTTTTGTTGTTGTTGTTGTTGTTGCTGTTGTCGTTATTTTTTCTCTCCTTCTTCTCTCTCTGTTCCTTTCTCCCCTTTTCCTTCTCTCTTTCTATCCCATTTCAAGTTTTATTGTTCTTTTCATTCCCCTCTAATCTATCTCTCTCTCTATCCTTTTTTTTTTAAGAGCACCTTCATTCCCCTACCCCCCAACTTTCATCCCAAGTGTTACATCTTCCATTTCTTGTAATTGTCTAAATGCAAATAGGTGAATGTATCGAGGCTGTCTATAAGACTCCTAAATACCTAGCTACTACCAACACCCCGATCCAATTGCCGGGTAGTATCTAACTTCAGTGAAGCAATCTTCTAAAGTAGCCAAGACATACTAATCATCGTACCACCATAGCACCTAACCTAAACATATAGTCCTAAGAACAAACAACAAATCACTATATGCATACAGAACCTAGAAGCCTTATATGAATTGAATGAATCAGCTGTAAAGTACAACAAAGCCCAACATTTCTAGGCATAATCTCCCACCACAAAAGAGAGACAACAGAGATATACAAAGCCAAAACAAATGTATAGGAGAAAGCAGTTACAAAGCAGTCAAACAGAGCTGGAAAGCAACGTGAACAACATGAAAAAACAAGGGAAAAAAGGATTACAAACAATGCAGGACAACCTAAATATACAGGAGGACCTAGAAGAATCAGAAACATGGACAGGGAAAGAAATCAAGGCATACCTAACTCATATGGAACGGAATATTAGAGAAGACATTAGACAGCAAGTCCAAGCATTGAAAGTATATTTTGAAAAGGAACTAATCACACAAATTCAATCCGCAAAGAACGAGCTTTACCAGGAGATAGAGGTTTTTTAAAAAAATCAAACTATAATCCTAGAAATGCAAGAAACCTTAAATCAGATTAAAAGCGCTAATGAGAATATTACAGACTAGATCAAGTAGAAGTCAGAATATCAGATAATGAAGACAAAGTTTATCAACTTGAAAAGAATATAGTCAACACAGAAAAGAAGCTTAAATCTCACGAGCAATCTATCCAAGAGATATGGGATCTCATCAAAAAACCAAACTTGAGAGTCATTGGGATAGAATAAGGCACAGAGGTTCAGTCCAAAGGAATGGATAACTTATTAAAGGAAATAATACTAGAAAACTTCCCAGAGATGAAAGATGGAATGTATTGCCAAATCCTGGAAGCCTCCAGGACCCCAAACATCCAAAACCATAATAGACCAACTCCAAGACACATAATTATGAAGATAGCTAACATACAGGACACGGAGAGAATACTAAAATCTACGAGAGATTGGCTAGCTTCACTTAGCATAATATGCTCTAATGCCATCCATTTTCCTGCAAATTCAATGATTTTGTCATTTTTTAGTGCTGCATAATACTCCATTGTGTATAGATGCCACATTTTTTTATCCATTCATCTATTGAAGGGCATCTAGGTTGATTCCACAGTCTAGCTATTGTGAATTGTGCTGCTATGATCATTGATGTGGCAGTATCGCTATAGTATGCTCTTTTAAGGTCCTCAGGGAATAGTTCAAGGAGGGCAATAGCTGGGTCAAATGGTGGTTCCATTCCCAGCTTTCCCAGGAATCTCCATACTGCTTTCCATATTGGCCGCACCAATTTGCAGTCCCACCAGCAATGTACAAGTGTATCCTTTTCCCCACATCCTCGCCAGCACTTATTCTTCTTTGACTTCCTAATGGCTGCCAATCATACTGGAGTGAGATGGTATCTTAGGGTGGTTTCGATTTGCATTTCTCTGACTACTAGAGATGGTGAGCATTTTTTCATGTACTTATTGATTTATTGTATGTCCTCTTCTGAGAAGTGTCTGTTCAGGTCCTTGACCCATTTGTTGATTGGGTTACTTTTTATCTTATTGTTTAATTTTTTGAGTTCTTTGCATATTCTGGAAATTAGGGCTCTATCTGAAGTGTGAGGAGTAAAGATTTGTTCCCAGGGTGTAGGCTCCCTATTTACTTCTCTTATTGTTTCTCTTGCTGAGAAAAAACTTTTTAGTTTAAGTAAGTCCCATTTGTTTATTCTTGTTATTAACTCTTGGGCTATGGGCGTCCTATTAAGGAATTTGGAGCCCGACCCCACAATATGTAGATCGGAGCCAACTTTTTCTTCTATCAGGTGCAGGGTCTCTGATTTGATATCAAGCTCTTTGATCCATTTTGAGTTAACTTTTGTGCATGGCGAGAGAAAGGGATTCAGTTTCATTTTGTTGCATATGGATTTCCAATTTTCCCAGCACCATTTGTTGAAGATGCTATCCTTCCTCCATTGCATGTTTTTAGCCCCTTTATCAAATATAAGAAAGTTGTAATTTTGTGGATTGGTTTCTGTGTCCTCTATACTGTACCATTGATCCACCTGCCTGTTTTGGTACCAGTACCACGCTGTTTTTGTTACTATTGCTTTGTAGTACAGTTTGAACTCTGGTATCGATATACCTCCAGATTCACACTTCCTGCTTAGAATTACTTTTGCTATTCTGGGTCTTTTGTTATTCCATATGAATTTCATGATTGCTTTATCTATTTCTACAAGAAATGCCATTGGGATTTTGATTGGCATCTCATTAAACCTGTAGAGAACTTTGGGTAATTTCGCCATTTTGATGATGTTAGTTCTGCCTATCCATGAACAGGGTACATTTTTCCATCTTCTAAGATCTTCTTCTATCTCTCTCTTTAGGATTCTGTAGTTTTCATTGTATAAATCTTTCACCTCTTTTGTTAGGTTGATTCCCAAGTATTTTATTTTTTTTGAGGATATTGTGAATGGAGTGGTTTTCCTCATTTCCATTTCAGAAGTTTTGTTGCTGACATACAGGAATGCCTCTGATTTATGCATGTTGATTTTATATCCTGCCACTTTGCTGAATTCATTTATTAACTCTAGCAGTTTCTTTGTAGACCCTTTTGGGTCTGTTAAGTATATTATCATGTCATCCCCAAATAGCGATAATTTAAGTTCTTCTTTTCCTATTTTTATGCCTTTAATTTCTTTTGTCTGTCTAATTGCTCTGGCTAGTATTTCAAGAACTAAATTGAATAGAAGTGGTGAGAGAGGGCATCCCTGTCTAGTTCCAGATTTTAGAGGGAATGCCTTCAGTTTTTCTCCATTTAGAATGATGTTAGCCTGAGGCTTAGCATATATAGCTTTTACAATGTTGAGGTAAGTTCCTGTTATCCCTAGTTTTTCTAGTGTTTTGAACATAAAGGGATGCTGTACTTTGTCAAATGCTTTTTCTGCATCTATCGAGATGATCATATGGTTCTTATCTTTAAGTCTATTGATGTGGTGAATAACATTTATTGATTTCCGTATATTGAGCCAGCCTTGCATCCCAGGGATGAATCCTACTTGATCATGGTGCACAATTTTTTTGATATGCTTTTGTATTCGATTCACCAGGATTTTATTGAGAATTTTTGCATCTAAGTTCATTAGAGATATTGGTCTGTAGTTTTCTTTTTTTGAAGTGTCTTTGTCTGGTTTTGGGATCAGGGTTATGTTGGCCTCATAGAATGAATTTGGAAGAGCTCCTTCTTTTTCTATTTCTTGAAATAGCTTGAAAAGTATTGGTATTAATTCTTCTTTGAAGGTTTTGTAAAACTCTGCTGTATACCCATCCGGTCCAGGGCTTTTCTTGGTTGGTAGTCTTTTGATGGCCTCTTCAATTTCTTCCTTTGTTATTGGTCTGTTTAAATTGTGTGTGTCTTCCTGACTCAATCTGGGCAGATCATATGACTTATGAAATTTATTGATATCTTCACTATCTTCTATTTTATTGGAATATAGGGTTTTGAAATACTTTTTAATTATCTTCTGTATTTCTGTAGTGTCTGTTGTGATATTGCCTTTTTCATCCCGTATGTTAGTAATTTGAGTTCTCTCTCTTCTTCTCTTCGTTAGCATGGCTAAGGGTTTGTGGATCTTATTTATTTTTTCAAGAAACCAACTTTTAGTTTTATCAATTTTTTCAATGGTTTTTTTTGTTTCAATTTCGTTGATTTCCGCTCTGATTTTAATTATTTCTTGTCTTCTGCTACATTTGCTGTTGTTTTGCTCTTCCTTTTCTAGGGTTTTAAAATGTAGTGTGAGTTCATTTATTTGTTGGTTTTTTTCTTTTTTTTTTTGAGGAATGAACTCCAGGAAATGAATTTCCCTCTTAAAACTGCTTTCATTGTGTCCCATAGATTCCGGTATGTTGTGTCTGTATTGTTGTTTATCTCTTTGAATTTTTTGATTTCCTCCTTTATATCTTCTGTAACCCATTGATCATTCAGTAACATATTGTTCATTTTCCAGGTGATGCAGGATTTTTCCTTCCTTCTTTTATCATTGATTTCCAGTTTCATTCCATTATGGTCAGATATGGTGCATGGTATTATCTCCACACCTTTATATTTACTGAGTGTCGCCCTATGGCATAATATATGGTCTATCTTTGAGTAGGATCCATGTGCTGCTGAGAAGAATGTGTATCCACTTGATGATGGTTGATATATTCTATATATGTCGGTTAAGTCTAGGTTATTGATTGCGTTATTGAGTTTTATAGTTTCTTTGTTCAGCTGTTGTCTAGAGGATCTGTCCAATGGCGAGAGCGGTGTGTTGAAGTCCCCCATAATTATTGTGTTGTGGTCTATTTGACTCTTGAACTTGAGGAGAGTTTGTTTTATGAACGTTGCAGCACCATTGTTTGGTGCATACAAATTGATAATTGTTATGTCTTGATGGTGGATGGTTCCTTTTAACAGTATATAGTGTCCTTCTTTATCCCTTTTGATTACCTTAGGTTTGAAGTTGACTTTATTCGATATGAGTATGGCCACACCTGCTTGCTTCTGAGGGCCATGTGAGTGGTATGATTTTTCAGTCTGTGTATGTCTTTTCCTATCATATGAGTCTCCTGAAGGCAGCATATTGTTGGATTTGTTTTTTTAATCCAGGTTACTAGCCTATGTCTCTTGATTGGTGAATTTAAGCCATTAACATTTAAGGTTACAATTGAAATATGGTTTGTACTTCCAGACATGTTTATTTATTTATTTATTTTAGATTGGCTAGTTTTCCCTCTTTGGTTATTTTTCTCCCCCTTTACTGAGATACCTCCCACTGTTAGTTTTGGGCACTATTTTTCAATTCCTCTTCTTGTAGTATTTTGCTCAAAATGCTTTGCAGTGCTGGTTTTCTGGCAGTGAATTCTTTTAGCTTTTGTTTATCATGAAATATTTTAATTTCATTGTAAAATCTGAAGCTTAGTTTTGCTGGATACAGTATTCTTGGTTGGAATCCATTATTTTTCAGAGTTTGAAATGTTCCAGGATCTTCTCGCTTTCAAAGTCTGTGATGAAAAATCAGTCGTTAACCTAATTGATTTACCCCTGAATGTAATCTGCCTCCTTTCTCTCGTAGCTTTTAGTATTCTCTCCTTGTCCTGTATGTTAGCTATCTTCATAATTATGTGTCTTGGAGTTGGTCTATTATGGTTTTGGATGTTTGGGGTCCTGGAGGCTTCCAGGATTTGGCAATCCATTCCATCTTTCATCTCTGGGAAGTTTTCTAGTATTATTTCCTTTAATAAGTTATCCATTCCTTTGGACTAAACCTCTGTGCCTTCTTCTATCCAAATGACTCTCAAGTTTGGTTTTTTGATGAGATCCCATATCTCTTGTTTAGATTGCTCATGAGATTTAAGCATCTTTTCTGTGTTGACTATATTCTTTTCAAGTTGATAAACTTTGTCTTCATTATCTGATATTCTGACTTCTACTTGATCTAGTCTGTTTGTAATATTCTCATTAGCGCTTTTAATCTGATTTAAGGTTTCTTGCATTTCTTGGATTATAGTTTGATTTTTTTTTAAAACCTCTATCTCCTGGTAAAGCTCGTTCTTTGCGGATTGAATTTGTGTGATTAGTTCCTTTTCAAAATATACTTTCAATGCTTGGACTTGCTGTCTAATGTCTTCTCTAATATTCCGTTCCATATGAGTTAGGTATGCCTTGATTTCTTTCCCTGTCCATGTTTCTGATTCTTCTAGGTCCTCCTGTATATTTAGGTTGTCCTGCATTGTTTGTAATCCTTTTTTCCCTTGTTTTTTCATGTTGTTCACGTTGCTTTCCAGCTCTGTTTGACTGCTTTGTAACTGCTTTCTCCTATACATTTGTTTTGGCTTTGTATATCTCTGTTGTCTCTCTTTTGTGGTGGGAGATTATGCCTAGAAATGTTGGGCTTTGTTGTACTTTACAGCTGATTCATTCAATTCATATAAGGCTTCTAGGTTCTGTATGCATATAGTGATTTGTTGTTTGTTCTTAGGACTATATGTTTAGGTTAGGTGCTATGGTGGTACGATGATTAGTATGTCTTGGCTACTTTAGAAGATTGCTTCACTGAAGTTAGATACTACCCGGCAATTGGATCGGGGTATTGGTAGTAGCTAGGTATTTAGGAGTCTTATAGACAGCCTCGAGACATTCACCTATTTGCATTTAGACAATTACACGAAATGCAAGATGTAACACTTGGGATGAAAGTTGGGGGGTAGGGGAATGAAGATGCTCTGCTAAAGTGGATTCTGCTGGGAAGGAATTCCGCCAGCCGAACTCCGATGACATCACCTCTCTGCTATGGCGGGCCCCAGGCTCCTTGCCGGAGTGTCTGAAGGGAGGGGTGGGACTGGTCCATCCTGGTTGGCCTCAGCTCCTGGCTCGTGAAGGCTTGGCTAAAGACTTCTTCCTGCCAAGCTGCATCTCGGAGGTTAGCAGGACCCAGTCACTTTGGCTACAGGCGGGCGGATGGATCCGCCGCTGCGCCTGCGGCGCACGGACTATGGCTGGTGAATCTGGGTCTCCACGTCTCGTGGCAGGGTTTTCCTCGTCTGGGTCACACAGACACTTCAAAAAAATCCTAATAGCTCCGGCCGGTCTCTCTTCAGTGGAATTTTGCTAGGAGATTCTCCGTTGGTAGAATCCAAGTGTTATCCATGCGACTTTATGGCCCCATCACTGGGGGTGTATTGAAAGCGCTGCCTCTCTGCCTGCCGCCATGTTGGATCTACGGGACATTAATTTCTTGTGAAAAGTTTAACTGGAAAAGATCTCCCATTGTGTGGGTTCTCTCTTCATTCTTTTTTTCCCTTTGCTGTGAAGAAGCTTTTAAATTTCATGCTATCCCATTTATTATTCCTGGTGTTTATTTCCTGAGCTTTAAGAGTCTTTAGAGGAAGTTGATGCCTGCACCTGTATGTTGGACCTTTGAAACTTTTTTTTTTCTTTTATCAGTTGCAGAATTTCAGTCTGATTCTTAAGTCATTGATTCACTTGGTGTTGACTTTAGTGCAGACTAAGAGGCAGGAATCATGTTTCATTCTTCTATATATAGCTATCCAGTTTTTCTAGCATGATTTGTTTAAAATGCTGTCTTTTCTCCAAACTGTTCTTGTGGCCCTTTATCAAGAATCAAATAACTATCAGTGTATGTCTCTGTGTCATCTAGTCTATTCCATTATGCATGTCTGTTTTTGTGCTAGTACCATGCAAGTTTTGTTACTGTAGTTCTATAGTATAATATGAATTAGGAAGTTAGGATACATCTAGCATTGCTCCTGCTCACCTTAGAATTGCATTAGCTATTTTTAGTCTTTTATTCGTTCATATGAACATTAAAACTGTTTTATTTTCTAGTTCTGTGAAGAATGTCATTGGCATCTTGATGGGAATCACATTGAACACGTAGATCACTTTTTGTAATATGCCCATTTTAACAATATAAATTCTGAGTATCCAAAAATAAGGGAGGTCTTTCTAACTCTATTTTTTTTTCAATTTCTTCCCTCAGTTCTATAATTCTCATTGTAGAGTTCTTTTATATCTTTAGTTAGAATTGTTCCTAGAATTTGATTTATTTTATTTTACTTTATATTTTATTTTAGTTTTTTTTATTAGGCTGTTGTGAATGTTTTCCTTCCTTCTTGTTTAGTGAATTTCTAGTTGGCATGCAGAAATCTCTTGATTTTTTATATGTTGATTTTGTATCTGAGTTAGGAGTTTAGGGATGTCAAGGTGGCAGAGGTAGGATGTAAGAAAAATTAAAAATCAACGTGCTCCTGGAGAACCAATGAGTCAAAGAAGAAATTAAACCAGAATTTTTTAAAATATTGAGATAAATGGAAATTGATACACAAAATACCAAACTTATGGGATGCAGAAAAAGACATTATTTTTTAAAAAAGAATTTGTAGTTGTAAATGGACAGAAGGCCTTTATTTTATGTGTTTATTTTTTATGTGGTGCTGAGGATTGAACCCAGTGCCTTGCACATGCTAGGCAAGCACTCTGCACACTGAGATACACCGCCAGCCCAGAAAATGACATTTTTAAAGGGAAGATTTAGCAATAAATTCCTAATAAAGAGAAAGAAAAATTTTTGAACAAGCAGCATAGCTTTCTATCTAAAGGATTCAAAAAGGAGAATAACTTAAGCTAATGGTGATGGAAACATGTAATAACCAAGTTCAGAATACAAATACATAAAATTAAATCTAGAAATACAATAGAAAGGATTGATGGCTTTGAGTTGGTTTTTGAAAAGACAAACAAAATTGACAACTCTTAACTAGACAAAAACAAATAAAAAAGAGAAAAGATTCAAATAAAATCAGATATGAATGAGGAGATTTTACAACTGATAATACAGAAATAAAAAGAAGCATAAGAGACTACTACATTATTCCAACCAGTTGGATAACCTAAAAGAAATGAAATAAAATCCTAGACATGTGCAACCTACCAAGTCTGAATAGGCCAATGATGAGTTTGGAGATTGAAATAAAAATGTTTTTAGATATCTCATCAAAGAGAAGTCCAGGACCTGAAGTAATTATTGTTAAATTCAACAAACATTTAAAGAACTAATACCAAATCTTCTTAAACTTTTCAAAAACCTGATGAAAAGAGAATACCCCCAAACTCATTTTACAATGTCAGCGTTACTCTACACCAAAGAAAAACAAGAATACAAGAGAGAAGGTCAAGGTCAACATCCCTGATGAACATCAGTGCAATAATCCTCAACAAAATGATAGCAAACTAAATCCAATAGCACATCCAATGCAGGGAGTTTTACCATGATCAAGTGGGATTTATCCCAGGAAAGAAAAAAGTACCCATGGAAAGTGATGGATATGTTATTTTGCAATCATTTCACTATATGCATCAAACACATTGTGTAGTACACCTTAAACACAAGCAAAAAATAAAACTTAAAATTTAAGGCAAAAAAAAGAGAAATACAAGTGTGGAAGACATGAGATTTTTCCACTTGAGAGAATAACAAGCCCAAACCAGTTGTTGGTTACACTTTATTCTGTTTTTTAAAGTTAATGGAAACCATTGAGTTAAAATAAAGCAAAGTACAATGTTCAGTGTAAATTTTTGGTTTTTCATTAAGTTCCAATGATGGAGAGAAATTATTCCTGTCGGTTTTCCAGAAAAGAATCATGAAGAATTCTTAGGTTAAAGGTCATACATAATCAGAAAGTTAAAAAGAGAGAACAAGTTAGAGAAGATGCCACCACCCCAAGTGCTAAGAATTAAAATGGAAAGATCTGAAATTACCAAGTTGGGCCCTTGTACATAGTGCTTGTTTCTCTTAGCATGGAGGAAGCTCACCATGACCTGATCTATGAGGAAAAGCATTTCTAACACCGGGTACTAGCTTCTCTGAAGAAGAGAGGATAATGGGTGATGAGGCTGACTCTGTACTTTTTGGGAAAATATCCAAACAGGAGTTGGTTACTTCTAGAAGAAAGAACTACAGCCACTGTGTGAAGAGTCACCAAAGAGCCACAGACAGGAAGGAAGCCCACAGAAAGCAGTCAGGAAACCCTCTGAGCTCCTTTCTGGTGATGCCTAACAGGACCCAACCAGCAAAACAGAAAGTTGCTTTGCTTATTTCCAGCACCAGAATCACAAATCAAAACTAATGGGTGGATGTGGAGCAGAGACAGTAATGAAAAATCTGACTCAATTAGTAACAGAGGTTCTGCTTCAGTGCCAATATAACCACTGCTAACTCAGTGATTTTGAGTTCCAATAAATTGGAAAACAAGAATAGGAGTCATGCCAAGTAAGGTCATGGTAAGAGAATAACTCAACTGATATGAAAATTTAATTCTCCAGGTTTTTATTCAAAGAACATATTAAACTACTCAGAGAGTAACATGAAGAAGTTCATTGTCCTTACAATCGAATATCCATTGAAAGATAAATAAGAGTCATGAGGGTTAGATATGGAGAATTCACCAGATCCACTGGGCACTAGAAAAAAATATTTAATGGTTCCTATGTGGATGACAAAGGACACAAAACATTCTACTGTAAAAGTGAACTTTGAGTCAGGCATTGAAGGATAAAAGTGACTTCCTGAAACAAAGAAAAGTTGGGTGAAAGAGTGAGGAAAGACTATTTTAGGTAGAATAAAAAGTAAACAATGATGTTCTTGGAAAGAATACAAAGTAATTGTGAAACTTAATGTGTTTAACACCTAGAGATCAAAAATTTTTCTTAATCTGCTATCTTCATGATTTTGAATATTTCTCTACTGAGGGGCTTGAAATTTTACATGTACATCCTGAAATAATTCCCTAATCATCAGAAGTGTTCAGCCATGACGTTCATGGCTCATCACAGGCCCAGATAAAGACAGAGCCAGATGACCCTGGACTGAAACCTCTGAAACCATGAACCAAAACAAGCCGTTCCTACTTTAAGTTATCTCAGGTATTTTGTCACAGATGACTAATACGTCAGGTTAGTTGAAAAGTTAACTAATACATCAGTTTGTGAAAAAATTAATAAACATTCTTTTGGTTTTATGCTAAAACTGAAAGAATGTGTATCAATTAATGAAATCAAGGGAGTTGTGGGTATAATAAAAACCACAAGTGAAAGTCACATGGGAAGAAGAGACTGATGCAGGTTCTAGGATGAGGGTGAGCCAAGTACATGTGAAGAACTTAAAAAAGTATTACCAGTGTGTGGGTTGCTGAGAGACACGTGGCATGAGGCTATAAAGAGAGGCAGGGGCCAACACCACAGGAACTAGCCACCAAGGAAAGGAATAATTTGTATGAGGTTGCATATTAAAGTGCCCAATTCACTAAGACCTCAGATTTAGATACAGACCTGGGGAGAATGTCATATGATTGTGGAGGCAGAGATTGGAGAAATGAGTCTACAATAAGGGAGGAAGTAGGAAAAAAATAGAAGTTTCTTTGGATTAGAAAAAGGGGAATACATGGAAGAAAGAAGGAATGGAAATAGGAAAGATAGTAGAATGAATTGGACATTACTTTCCTGTGTTCCCATACGATAACATGACCAATGTAATTCTACATCATGTACAACCAAAATAATGAGAAGTTATACTCCATATATGTATAATATATCAACATATCCTACTCCCATGTGTAACTAATAAGAATAAATAAAAAATAAAGCCCCAAACAACAAAATATGGTGAGAGTGCTTGAAAAAGCAACATTTACACACTGTTGGTGGGAATATAAATTAGTGTAGCCACTATAGTGGTTCCTCCAAAAACTTAAAATAAAATGAACATATGATCCAGCCATACCACTCCTTTGTGTATCTGAAGGAAATGAAGCCAGCATACGAAAGAGACATGTGCATACCCATGTTGTGGCAGCATTACTCAAAATATTCAAGATATGGAACCAGCCTAGATGTCCATCATCAGATGAATGGTTAAAAATGTAAAATGTAAAAAATGTTTTGTAGCTACAAAATGGAGTATTACTCAACCATAAAGAAGAACAAAATCATGCCATTTGTAGGAAAATGAATGGTACTGAAAATCATCAGGTTAAAAAAATAAGTCAGACTCAGACTAACATCCCATGTTTTCTCTCATGTGGAATAAATAAAGAGTAGAAGGATTGCTAGGGAATGGGAAGGGAGTCTGGGAGAGGGGATTAAGGAAAGGTAATAGGGAGGATGGATATGATCAAGTATATCAGAGTCATGTATGAAAGTGTCACAATGAAACCCATTATTTTATATAATTAATACACATTAATAATTATAATAAAATGAAAATACATTGACTTTTAAAATCCCTTCACCATTTACCACTGAAAGTGAATTTCTCAGAGTGGTGAAGTGGAGAAGGTGATGGTGCACAGAGGAGTCAGTCAGTGGTAACCTCACAGTTTTACTGCCTTGCTGATTCAGTCAGGTAGCATTCATGAGCCTCTTTTCTGTTCTAATAGCAGAAACATGGTAAGTAGAAGAGAAATTTCAAGGAACTTATAGGTCAGTAAGATGAAGGTACATAAATATACGTTGATATTATTAACATGTGTACACATATTCTTGTTTTGAATGCATATATATGTGACAAAAATAGATATATAGAGCACTTCAAGAGAATCATCAATGATTTTAACCTCTTTTGATACTCTGTCCCTTTTTATTGCTTGATTTTATTGATATCATTATAAATTGAACTCCTATTTATCTAGTCACCCAAGAAATATACTTAGAATTGAGTTCTTAACTTTCTTTTATTCACTCAAAAATTTACGCCAGCAAAATCAGTTAATTCTGTCTACTAAATATATCTTCATTACCATGGTAAAATCAGAATAAAATTCGTAGCATTTTTTGACCTGATATGGTTTCAACACAAAGGGAAGAAATAATGTTCAGGTTCTAATTTTGTGCAGTGAAGTGTTAACTCAGTGGTTTGGGATCCTCAAACCCTCCCCATTCCAGGCAAAGGAGAGCCCTGTTACTGCTTTGTGGGAGATATACCTCTTCAGAGTATCTTACCTCTTAAAAGTGATGGTGCATAATTTGGGCTTTGGGCCATGAAAGTTTATTAGTTCTTTTCCATCATTATAACAAAATGCCCAAGGATGTATGATCCAGTCCATGGATTTGGAGAATGAGAATCCTAACGGAATGGCTCCAGCTCTAGTGAGTATCCCTCAGGTTGTGTCCCTTCATGCAGATGGCATCATACTGAAATCACATTCCAGAGAGAGAAGTCACATGGTGAGACAAGAAGGCAGAGAGCAGGGAGGGGCCAGTCCTTGGCTAGCAGTTAGGGGAAAGAAGGCTGTGCTTCATTGCTCCTCATGTGTTTTACCCCTTATGCTCCACACATGCATTTTCTTAGTATAGAATGTTCAATTCAGTAGGGGATGGCTCCTTGAATAAAACCTGATATAAAAAACTTTGAGGAGGAAAAATTTATTTTGGACCAAGATTTTTTTTTGTGGTCAGCTGGTTCCAAGGTAGAAACATCATGGAATAAGGGCAAGACAGAGAAAAGATGCATGACACATGGCAGCCAAGTGGGAGGAGAGGCCAGGGACAAGACAGTCCCCAAAGGCATGCGCCCAGTGATCTGCTTCCTCCATTCATGTTCCACATGTCTGCAGTTACCATCAATAGTCCATTCAAAATATTTCATGAAATATAGCCATCATGATCCGCACATTTCTGAAAAGCCCCACCTCTGATCCTTTCTACATTGTGGACCATACTTTGGACACATAGGCTTTAAGGGATACATTTCAGATCTGAACCATAATAATCCCCAAGAGTACACCTCCAGTGACCTGTTTCCTCTGACCATGCCACCTGCCTACAGGTAGCACTTGCTAGCAATTCATTAAGCAATCAGTGAAGATATCCAAGTTTTTGTGATTTATCATTTTCCTAAGGCCCCACTTGTGAACATTGCAACTCTTTACATATTTATGTCTTTAGATATTTATTTTGTCATGTTAATCTTATTATAGTAGTTAACCTCCATGGGTTTTTCTTGGGTACTATTGGGTAAAACTATGCACAGTAGGGACTTAAAAATCTAAGGCAAACCTCCTGTCCATCAAAAGTTGAGAGTTAGCACCTACCAAGACTCTCTAGAAACTTCCCCAAGATTCCAATACAAAACTAGGGAAAAGAGGTTTCATCACCCTTTTCTTTCTGCTGACCTACCAAATCCCATAACAACATCTTTTCTTTCCTTTCTAATAAATTTTTAAACTTTTACTATATTTTTTGTTTTGTCTGAAATTTTCTCCTGAGAGAATACAAACATCTAGAAATAAAACACAACCTCTCAGGTTCTCAGGACCCCTGCTAACACAACCCTGAAAAAGAGCATACCAGGAGGAATGGCCTAAGGAACACAGTGAGTCCCTGTTTCTAAGTAAAATGTAAAAAAATGTCTGGAGATGTGGTTCAGTGGTTGAGAGCCCCTTAGTTAGACATTTTTTCTGCATTATAGGTAATTGTTTTAGTCAGCATTTTCATTGGTGTGACTAAAGAACTGACCAGAACAATTGTATACCATGAAAAGTTTATTTGAGATCTTATGTTTTCAGAGGTGCCAGTTAAAAAATATCTGGCCCCTATCTCCTATCCACCATAAATAACCATGATGTTCTGCCTCACCTGAAGCCAGGAGGCTGGCTTTGTACATGTGATCCTCCAGCCTCAGCCTCCTGAGCCACTGGGATTACAGGCATACAACACTATGCCAGGCTCTAACATAATCAATTTGACATTAAAATACTTGGTGGTCTTCTTAAGGAATGATGTTATATTGAGAGGAAGCACTTTTGGAAACAAGCTTTTATTAGAGGGACTCTGTTCTTAGACGGTTCTAACCATAAAAAGGCAGATGGGTCAGGACTACAAGGGAACAGGTGAGTATAACTCAACCCTAGGGGCACACCCACAAAGAAGACCTCCTTACTATCCCAGAGGGTCTCTGCCCAAGCCACAGTGAATACAATGATTGGTCAGAGCCTGAGGCATCAGGACTGGAAGAGGTGGTCATTCAGTGTGGATTCCCACATCTTCCTCTTTCTTTCTTTGAAAAAGCAGGTGATGAGTCACAATCTTGAGTCTCTGAATTCTTGTTTTGAAGATATAACATTCTACAATTACAACACAAGAGAGAATTGGTAGCAAAGAGAAAAATTCAAGGATATACCATATAGAGTGTTTAAGAATGTTTCCAGGGTTAAAGTCATTTAACTCTCTAAGCATTTTATCAGTTAAAGAAGTAGGATCTGAAAAAAAAATCAATCTTTCTTTTTTTGTATATTGCAGGAACAACACATAGGTAATGTGATTAGCCCTATAGCCAGAATAATTAAATCCAGTCATATGGGTGTCTGTAAATCCTCCCGTAATGTATGAGTCATTATTAAACACTAGGATGAATTTTCCAGTCCACACCCTGAGTGTACTAAATGTGGATCTGGAAAATACGTCCAGTAGGTTTCTCCCTGATTTCCCTTTACCTTACAGCTCAATAGAGCTTGTACTGCCACAAACATCATCACTGGAGATTTAGCTTTTCCTTGATGTTGAATCATTTGTTCAGCCTCTAGTGTCAGATTCCTCAGCTCATTTCATGAGGGTAGCTTCACTTTTGGGTCTCTCTGGGCCATCTTCTTTCCCCTTTTCCTTTGAGAATTCTTCTTGACAGTAAGAGTCAGGTCTGGCATCTCTAGATTGATCCTCAGTTGTTTGAATCTTGGTTCTAGGTCCTCCATGTCTGATGGCACATTCAGATACCCAAGCACCTTCTGTGAAAATATAAGCACGGTCTGTACCCCATATAATCACTGGATCTGGTCCTCTCCACTGGCCAGTCTGCAAATTCTTCCACCAAACACAGCCTGAAGGGCCTGTTGCTGTGGAAGACATGTGTCACTCGGCTGCAGTGTGACCTTCTGAGTCACAGTTTTAAAAATTTAAAATGAACAGAGCATGATTGAGGTTATTTTGGGGGGTCCTAGTTCTATGTCCCCCTTTCTGTTTTTGTAATTGTTGCTTAATAGATAAATAAGCTCATTCAGCAATAGCTTTATCTTGAGGGTTGTAAGGAATACCTCTTTTATGGTCAATATGAAACTCTTGGCAAAATTTTTAAAAAGAAGAGTTAACATAAGCCAGTGAATTATCAGTTTTAATCTATAAAGGACATCTTAATACTGCAAGAGCCCCTAGGCAATGAGAAATAACATGTTGGGTATTTTCTTTTGCATGGGCTATGGCAAAGATAAATCTAGAATAAGTATCTACAACTACATGTCCATACATTGTTTACCAAATTGAGGAATGTGAGTTACATCCATTTGCCATAATTGATTTGGTTTTAGTCCATGGGAATTTACCTTAGATTGTAAAGATGGAATGTGTATAACACCTTGGGGGCAGTGACGTACAATTTGATAAACTTGTTTTCTGGTAATATGAAATTTTTAATGCAAGCTAGAAGCTTTTTGATGATGCAAAGAATGTAAAGCTTGTGCACAGTCATACAAAGACATTTGCCGACAAACAGCAACCAATTTATCCATCTTATCATTACATGATGTTAAAGGTCCTGGAAGATTAGTGTAGGCCCATCTGAGGTCTATAAAACATGGGTATTCTCATATTTTTTGTACCATCTTTTTCAGGGTATTAAATAAATTGAATAACTCTTATGATGGTGCATACCAATTAGTTGAAGTTTCGATATTCTTAGTGACTCCAACTGCATATAAGCTGTCAGAATAAATATTAATTGGATCATTTGCAAAATGATTTAAAGCATAAATGAGAGCTTGAACTTCTGCTCATTGGGCAGAAATATTTGAGGTCTGCATTATGTATGAGTGTGACTATAAAAACCTGCTTTACCTGAGCTTGAGCCATCAGTGAATACCGTTAGTGCTCTACCTATTGGTTGTGCATGAACAATCTTTGGAAAAATAAATGCAGCTACCAAGGCAAATTGAATAATTTTATCATGAGAATAATGTCTTTCTATATTACCAGGAAAATTAGCAAATGCTACTTGCCAAGTATTAGAAGTTTGGAAAAACCAATCATTTGTTGAGCAGAAAATGGGATGATTATAATATTAGGTTCTGATCCAACCAGCTGTAAAACTCTCATTCTTCCCCTAATAACTAATTGAGAAATAGAATCATGAAAAGGAGTTAATGACTTTTGAGGAGAGTGGACTAAATGAATCCATTAAATAACTTCCAATTATTGCCATATCTCTCCTGTAGGAGCATAATCAATTGGGAATATTAATAAATATATAGAATCTTGTGGGTTATTTCTAGTATGCTGAGCATTTTAAATAACAATTTCAACTTTTGTCAAAGCTGTTCTCACTTCTGTTGTGACCTGATGAGAAGAAGTTGGAGAATAATCTCCCTGTAATATTTGAAATAAGGGTCTTAAATCTTCAGTAGTTAGCTTCAAAGCTAGTCTTAGCCAATTAATATCAAATAATAGTTTTTTGAAAATCATTAAGAGTGTGTAGTTCCTTGACTCTTATTTGTAAATTTTGAGGATGGATTATGTGTCCTTCAATTAGAGGACTTGGATATTGGAAAGTAGATGTCCTCTGTACCTTTTTAGGTCCAATGCACAAGCCCATTGCTGTGAGTGAAGTTTCTAATTGGGAAAGGACTTTTAAAAGTACTTATGGTTAGCATGAGCTAAAAGTATATCATCCATAAAACGAATAATATATGCATCAGGGAATTTCTTCCTCACAGACATAATGGCCTGTGTCATAAAATTTTGACATAGAGTAGGGCTGTTACACATTCCCTGAGGCAACACTTTCCATCATTATCTTTGAAATGGTTCTTTAGAATTTATTGCTGGAACACAGAAGGCAAACATTTTACAGTTGTCTGAATGCAAAAGTATAGAAAATAAACAATCTTTAAATCTATTACTATTAAATGATAATTCAAAAGGGTAGCTGTAGGAGAAGAAAGCCCTTGTTGTAAGGCTCCCATGGGCTCAGTAACATAATTAATTGCCTGAGATCTTGTAATAACCTCAAGTTGCCAGATTTTTTCTTAATTACAAGGATGAGAGTATTCCAAGGACTGAGCATAGGTGATAAATGGCCAGCTTGAAGTTTTTCCAGAACTAGCATGTGGGCTATTTTAATTTTTCCTCTGTTAAGGGCCACTGACTAACCCAGATTGGCTCTTCTGTGAGCCAACTGACTTTTTCTGCTGTTCTCTAGATTAGGGATAAAGTCAGGGACCCTACCAAAAATTTTTAGTTGGGTGAATTAATTAGTCTTTACTGGGAGAACTGGGTTATAGGTAAATATCCTTCTTGTAAATTTCCCTCATTTTCTCTAGAAATAACTTTTTGATTAAGTCCCTTAGATGGCATTTTAGAATTTGGAGTTATTAATAGCAAACCTAGGCTTCTTAGAATATCTTGGCCCCACAAATTTGCTGGCAAGGTGTCTAAGACATAAGGCTTAAAAATTCCAGAGTTACCATTTTCATCTTCCCATCAAAGATACTGAGCATTTTGTGCAGGCTGAGAGATCTGATTAATCCCCTCCAATATGGAAAGGGCAGATCTTAGGCCAGAATCTGCTAGATAGAGTAGATCTATCAGCCCCAGTATCCATGACACCCTGAATTTTTAATGATATATTTTAATATCCAGCAGAGGGCGCTCTTGCTGAACTAACTGAACCCAATACATCTGGTCCAGGGACCAGCAAGTTGAGCTCTCATCTGGGCCATTTGTGGAGTGGGAAGGCAAGAATATTAGCTGAACCCATATATATCTCTTGAAGAGAGTTCAGTAGTGGAATTTGACGGTACAATGATTTTGATTTCTCCTCCAAAGTTTGGATCAAACACTCCTGGCAGCACCTGGATTCTCTTTGTAAATTGTTTTGCCCCCAAATCAGGCCTATGGTATGTGTTGCTAGTGGCCCGTGAATCCCAGTAGAAATTCGTTGTGGCCCCATTTCAGGGGTTAGGGTTATTCCCATGGCTGGCTGTAGCTGTAATGTCTCTGAAGAGCCAGCTGGTAATAATGACAAGTGGACATGGCCTGCCCTGATGACTTCTGAGTCTGTGACTTTTCTTCCAATGCATACTGTAATGCCCTTACTGTTTTACTGGGCCAGGACAGGCCTTGCCCCAAGTTTCCTGGTAGCGAAGAAGGCAGAAGTGAGGTTAGAAATGGTGGTGAGCTGCCCCATCCATATCTGTTGGAATTCCCCCATGCCATGTGATTATCTCTCTGGTAGCAACATCTACACAAACCAGGAGAAGTCTCTGCCCTATTGCGCAGACACCTGTAGTTTCAAGCCATATGCCCAGTTCTACCACAGTTGAAACACTACCCTTGAGAAGGCATCTTGAAGACTGAGGTCATAGTATCTGTTTCAGAGCCACAGCAAGCGTTAAACCCTGTAGCTGCATGGGACACTCATCCACACAAAGGCAAATAAATCTGGAAACAGTCCCCCTTTTTCCATGGGGTCAGAGTATCTCCTGACAAACTTTATTAGCATTTTCAAATGCTAACTGCTTGACCAGAAACTCAGAGGCATTCAACTCTCTTAATGTTCTGTTTGTTGCCTGGTAGAGTTATGCCATGAAATCTGAGAACCACTCCTTTGATCCCTGGTGTATCTGATTAAAAGCCAAAGCTAATTCATCTCTATTAAGTAGTTCCCTCCATGCCTTTTTGGTACATGCAGCAATTTGATCATAAATTGCCAGATCATAATTTAGCTGCCTTTCCAAATTTGCAAAATTTCTAATTCCAGTTAACATGTCTAAAGGGGCATCAAAGCCTAGCCTCTGATTTCTCTCAGCCTGTTCAGTGCAATTATCAGTCCAGTGAGATCACCAAAGCAGATAGTCACCCCTTGATAAATAAGAATTGGCCAGAGAAATACAATCATGTGGAGGTAAGGGTTCATTACATAAGGATTCAAGCAGACACTGAATGAAGGCTGAATTGGGACCATAAGTACAGCAAGCATTTTTGAGCTCCTTTAGAGTCTTAAAAGGAACTGCAGTCTGCACACGGACATGCTGGTTTTTCTGGTTAACCTGTTCAAACATGGGAAAGCTGAAAACCTGTAATATCTTCCCTCACTTACAGAACTGTCTTAAGACCACGTTGGAGTGGCAAAAGTGTGTTACCACCAGTTCAGAGTAGTTATTGAACCTTGTTCTCTCACAGGAGAGTGGCTGGGTCCAAATGGCAGGGGTGGGGCCACCCAGACTTAATCTACTAAAGCCCTCCTGTAACTCATTCTCACCCTCTGACTGGAGTCTTCAGACTGCGGCTCAGCTTTGTCAGTATCTTCCTGTCCATTTTCCTTTCCTTCATCTTCATTTTGACTCACAGAAACATGACCAGGACTGGTTACCTCTCTAGGATATGCCCCTGGGTGCACTTGTGAATCACTGGTTCTGTCTCGTTCAGCTGTGACTGAATGTTTGGTTTTAGGTTTAGCCCCAAAGTCATCGTCTGAGGTTTTCAAGCTGCAGACTTAGGGAGAATCGACTGTGCCCTCAGTGTGGCTACAGATAGAGAAAACCTCCTAGGAGCTCCATCTGGCAACATTTTTGCTCTAAACTTCTAATTGTCTTCTGGAGCCCTTTCAAAAAGTCTTTCAAAGATCATTGGTCCTTGTCTCAGTCCTCAAAAAGACACATTTCTAGAGCAGTTCAGACTTTTTGAATATTTTCTATTATACTTTGAGACAGCTTGGCAGAGAGGCAACCTTTAGACAATTTTCTATTGAATCCCTCCCAAGTACGCAAATCTGGGGAACCTTCTTCACAAAACCACGGGCATACATCACTGTTTTCAGGAATTGAGCCAGCGGGGCTCTTTTGACCTGTTTCCCTACCTTGTTAATTAAAATCTCCAGGATCATCAGATAAATATGTTTTTCTGAAGACATGGAATTGCCCATGATATTTCTTTAAAGACCCTGGCTCTTAGTTTGACAGCTTCTTCTACAACCTCAAAATAGAATTTGCTGAATTTCTAAAGCATGCTCCACTGAGTTTACATGGAAATTCACCCCGAGTGATCCCTGGTCAGAAGCCACCTGCTGCCCTTTACCAGAATGGGCAGCTGAATTAAGATTGCTAATGTGAATTTGCAGGGATGCAAAATAAAACACAGACACAATTTACCTTTACACAATCTTCAGGATGGCTTCCCCAGCTCTCAGACTCAGGCTCCCCCAAAGGGAGAGCAAGACAAAGTCACTAGAGAATGGGAGCATGTTCAGAAACAAGCTTTTATTGGGGAGACTTTTATTCTTAGAAAGTTCTATCCATAAAAAGGGCAGAAGGGGCAGGACTACAAGGGAACAGGTGAGTGTAACTCAATTCTAGGGTCACACTCACAAAGAAGACCTCCTTACCATCTGAATGGATCTCTGACATGCCACAACGAATGCAGTGGTTGGTCAGAACCTGAGGCATCAGGACTGGAAGGCATTTAGTGGGGCTCCCCACAGGGCCCAATGTTTATGGTCTGATGTTTCTGTAGAAAAATTTGAAATTGAAAGAAAATTTAAAGTAAATAAGGGTTTGTTCAAGGAATTGTGAGGGGACTTGATATAGTTTCCCCCTCTGTTTGGTAGCATGGTTTTTAATCCCTTGTGTGTTCTTTCTATGATGCCTTGAGTCTGAGGGTTATAGGGGATCTCAGTGAAGGGCTGTTTATGCCAATCATTGCAAACTGCCTGAAATATCTTGCTAGCATAGGCTGGCCCATTGTCAGTTTTAATAGACATGGGAACACCCATGATTTCAAACCATTGTGATAAATGGGAAATGACCTTTTTTTGTGGTTTCTCCTGTGGAGGCTGTGGCCATTATACAGCCTCAATAGTTATCAATGACTACATATTTTAAATTTCCAAAAGGTGAATTATGAAGGACATCCATTTGTTATAAAGCATTAGATTTTAACTCTCAGGGATTCACTCCAGCAGGTTGTAAAGGGCCAATGGGAAGGAAATGTGCACATTTTTTTTTTTTTTTCAATTTCTGACTAGCTGTTTGCAAGCCTCCTTATTTCTGCTTTTATGCAACTGTCATGGTTGAGGCCAGCAGAGAGGCTTGAGCTGCTTTTGTCCCTCTATTCTGGGTGGCCAAAATCCAATTAACCAGTGTGCCATTTTGTACTGGTGCAACTGCTGCTCTATGCTCCTTATTTCGTCCATCCCAGATCAACTCCTTGGCTAGGGCTGCCCTAGCTTTTTCATGAGACATGTTCCCTACTACCACCTTGCTTACTCTGTCAATAAACTGTGGTAGGACTTCAGTGGCTTTTTGCCTTAGACCTTGTATACAAAATGTATCTCTGCCAGCTGGTAACTTCCTTCAGGCTCTTAAAGCATAGAGCCACACCTGATCAAAATAATTTGGTGGATCTCTGGTTTGTGCCACAGGGGAACTGTATATTCCTGCTCCCTGCAAGCATTCAGCTGGGATGTTAACATTTGTGGTGTTGTTACAATTCCAATGCTGTTCACATTCATTATAGAAAAATGCCTCCCATTTCAAAAATGTTGTGGGCTCAAGAGCCACTCTAGCTTTGTCTTTCAGTCTTGAGGGCAATTAAGTTCAAGACTAAGTGATTTGAGCATTTGATCTGCAAATGGCCCACGGAGCCCATCCTCTTTTACTGCCTTCTTTAACACTTTCAGTATACCCCAATGTGTGTGGATACCAAATGGCAGGTGCTGGGGCATGAGGGCAGTGTCAACTGGGAAGGATTTTATTCCCTTACTCCATTTTTCATCTCTTATCTTATGTAGACCTTCAAAAGGATCTCTGGAATCTTGGAATGGATTTCTGGGAGACCATGGCTTAGGCCTGTCTGGTGGCCTGATTATTTCACAGTCCCTTTCTGGCTTTTGCATTGCCTCATAAGGAGGCACTTGTCATTGACTCAGGGAAGGATATAACATTTGCCTGTCAGTAGAAGGTGCACTTGCACCATTTGTGGTTACCTCCTCTTGCACCATGAAGGGTAGTGGTACCATTTCCTGTCTCTCTCCCTCCTGCATATGTTGTGGTTGCTGGCTTTGAAATAGATTTTTGCCCCCACTTTTTTCCCCCTTGTCTATCTCTCAGAGCCTCATCTTTCCTCAGGGCCATCATTAAATAAAAATGGTCTGTTGTAGGGCCCTCTAATCTTTGGTGAGTGGCTGTCACAATAGGACACTTCACTTCATCTTGCTGCTCATTTGCCATTATCTTGTTCCATATCTTAAGATCAAAACCACCTCCCAATACTACAGCCAAGTTCCTAAAAGAAGAAACTCTGGGGAGAAAGACAACACCCAAACCATAATAAAATCTATTGCCAGTTTTTATTTAGGGTTTTGTTATTTGTTTGTTTGCTTTGCTCTTGAGTTGTTGGAGTTCCTAATGTGGTATAGACATCAGCCCCTTGTCCAGTGTATAGCTTGAGAAGACTTTCTCCCATTCTGTAAGTTGTCTTCAGGCTGTTGATTGTTTCATTTGCTGTGCTGAAACTTTACACTTTGATGTAATGCTGTTTGTCTAGTTTTGCTTTTGTTGCCTGTACTTTGGGCATCATATCCAAAAAACTTTTTGTAGATGGACATAATGCCTTTATTTTATTTGTTTATTTTTATGTGGTGCTAAGGATCGAACCCAGAGCCTCATACATGCCAGGCAAGCACTTTACCACTGAGCTAGAACCCCAACCCCATATTTAATATTTCATGTATATTTTTCTTTAGAAACTACCTAGTCTTTGGTATTACATTTATGTCTGTAATTCATTTTGAGTTGATATTTTTGTGTGATAAGAGAGATCTGGTTTTGTTCTTCTACATGTGGACATCTAATTCTGTCAGCAGCATTTATTGAAGAAATTTTTCTTTTTCTTTTCTTTTCTTTTTTTCTTTCCTTTCATTTTTTACTTAAGTGTGTTCTTGGCACATTTGACAATGATCAGTTGACAGTCGATGCATTGATTTATTTC
Source organism: Callospermophilus lateralis (assembly GCF_048772815.1). NCBI lineage: Eukaryota > Metazoa > Chordata > Mammalia > Rodentia > Sciuridae > Callospermophilus > Callospermophilus lateralis. The sequence continues at coordinate 202,826,078 of NC_135306.1, read as the reverse complement.
TGAGTTCTTTAGTTCCATTGATCAATGTGTCTCTTTTTATGCAAATAATATGCTGCTTTGCAATCCAGGAGCTTCTGTGTAACCTAATATCTAGAGAAAACTCTAACAGAATTCTTTAAGTGACTTCATGCAATAGATATGCTCATGAATTAATATCAGTTTTTAGTAGTACCTGCTTATGTGAAAAGACAATTGCAAAGATTAAATATGCACAAGTTCATTATGGATCATTATTAAAACATGAATATGTAACATGAATTTGAGAGGTAGCACTAACTTTGAATTCAAATAAATAAAATGTCTCAAAAGAAAAATAATTTAATTCTCATTGGCAGGCTTTTAATACAAAAATTCATACTCAATTATTGTTATAGTTTAGTCTTGTCAAACAACTAATTAGGGAGGATTTTACACCTGCCATGTTGCACAATGTCTCTAGGCCTCAGTGTCAGTGCGGACTCCCAGCTACTTGTCTACAGAGGACCTCTTGGTGACTGAGTAGGACCACTTGCATTAGCACCCATGCAAGAAACCTGGCCACAGCCCATGGGCTGGAAATCTGGCCACCATTCCTGTGTGGACCCCCATCTAGTAATGTCGGGATCCCCCAGTTGCCTCCATCTTGGTACATTGCAACCGGAGTTGTTTTCTGGAGACAGCTGCCAGTCAGAATACTGCCACAGAGCTGCATCTCTGAACATGCTGCTCAATGCCACTGCCCAGCCCCACCTGACCTGACACCCCATTGCTGAAAGCAACCACTTGCATCTTGGGACACCTTCATCACCATATTTACCTGGGTGAACTCCCAGCTTTGAACACTGGCTAGGGCTTAGAAACAATTTCAAGGTGCCCAAAGTCCCCAACTCCCCTCTCCTTGGCAGCTGCTAATCTGGCACAGTGCTGTCAGCTATGAGGCTGATCTGTAGCTCACAAAACTGGGTCCTGAACTGTCCAGTATAAAACATCTCTCCTTAACATGTTTGCATCCCCCAGAACACAGCCCAAAAGACCTCTGGAGAGAAAATTTCATGATTGGGAAGTAGAAAGGGTGGAGGAGAGAAAGATACAGTTTAGAGACATAATTAGAGACCAGGAATTGTGAGGTCTACAGACAATATAATGTGATAATACCAGGTGCCCACATCACAAGAGTGGTCCTAAAGGAGATCCTTGGGGTGCAGTCTTCTATCAGGGATGGGCAAGTGCTAAACCCTACCTCCAGAAGCCATGCCCCCAAAAGCAATCCTCCCACCCTAATAACCTTCACCATCCTGAGGGTGGAGAAACCAGCAAGCAACAGACAACCCCACCTATTGGATGAGAAGAGAGGCTGGAAAAATACTGATCTCCAACAAAAACAATCTTTGTATCTTCCCTTGAAATTTTTTCTCTTCCTCCTGCTCTCATATCCCCCAAATTTCTGAAACCAAAGAGTTTTCATGAATTAGGCTCTAGAGGCCTGGGCTGTCAAAATAATATATTGCAATGGTGTGTATATTCTTTATTTCCTATTTTTACATTTTTAATGTTTCTAAATATTTATGTTTGTTTATTTTTAGTATTCTACTGTCTTCCCACTTACTTGTTTTCCCCAAATTAATTTTTCTATCTTCTCCTGCTACTAACCAACTTCTTTGTGCTAGAAAGGAAGACACAAAAACAATACAAAAAAAAAAAAAAAACAAGGGAAGATAGTGCTCCCTAAAAACCAGATATTACATTATTAGAATCCAAGGCCAGCACAATAGAAGAAATGACAGAGAATATTACTTCAATAATGAGATAGATTTTCTGAAAATAAAATCAAACAGAAATTCGTGAAATGAAAGAAAGCATAAACCAAATTAAAAGCTCAACAGAAAGCATCACCAACACTTTAAATTACTTGGAAGGCAGGACCTCAGACAATGAAGGCAAAATATGTAATCTTTCATGCTTTCTAAGATCTAATAACTCTATATCCTTACCTCCTTCCTCCTCAACATCTCATCCTACACCTCATCCATGTTTCTTTATTTGCCATCAGAATCTGTAGATCCTTTTGCAAGCCTACTGTTTTTAATTATAGATAATATTTGAACTTACCATTTTTGTTTATTGTGACAAAACTGCAAATGTCTTAATAGCAGCTATCTGGTTTAAGGCTGTGTATTCTTTGTATTGGGGTCTGTTTTCATTGTTCCCTCCTTGAAGGAGAGATATTTGAAACCTGAAGGGACACTATTAGCCTTCAGACACTATAACACTTCAGATCCACAGTGTCACAAGGGAAAACACAAGAATATCATGAAAAAACAAGAGAAGATGGTACCCTAAAGAAACCAAGATTATTACATTATTAGAATCCAAGGCCACAACAACAGAAAAAAATGACAGAGAAGGAGTTCAGGATGTAAATAATTAAAATGTTCTCTGAATTAATGATGATGTAAGAGAATAAATACAGAAAAAAAGATCATTTAAATAAACATAAGCCAAGACTGGAAGCAAAAGAGTACTTTAATAAGAGATAGAGGTTCCGAAAATAAACTCAAACAGAAATTCTTGAAATGAAACAAACAACAAACAAAATTAAAAGCTCAACAGAAAACATCACCAGCACATTAGATCACTTGGAAGACAGGATCACAGACAATAAAGACAAAATATATAATCTTGAAAAGAATGTAGACCACACAGTGAAAATAGTAAGACACCATGAGCAAAATATTCAGGAATTATGGGATGACAAAAAAGTCAAAATTTAGGAATTATTTGGGATAGGGGAAGGCATAGAGTTCCAAACCAAAGAAATCAACAATCTGTTCAATAAAATAATATCAGAAAAATTTCCAAAAATGAAGAATGAATTGTAAAATCAAATACAAGAGGCTTACAGGACACCAAATGTACAAAAACACAACAGATCTACACCAAGGCACATTATAATGAAAATGAGTAGCATACAGGAAAAGAAGAGAATTTTAAAAGGCACAAGAAAAATGAGTCAGATTACACAGAGGGGGAAACCAATTAGGATATCTGCAGATTTGTCAATTCAGATGCTGAAAGCTAGAAGATCCTGGAACAACACATACCAAGCTCTGGAAGAAAATGAATGCCAACCAAGAACCTTCTATCTAGCAAAATGAAGATTTAGATTTGATGATGAGATAAAAACCTTTGTGATAAGCAAAAATTAAAAAATTACAACTAGAAAGCATACATCACAGAACATTCCTCACAAAATATTCCATAAGGAGGAAATGAAAAACAACAATGAAAATCAGCAAAGCTATGTATTACACCAAAGAAAATACTAATCAACGGAAAAACCAAGTCAAGTTAAATACCCAAAATAAACAAATATTACCAGGAATATAAATCATGTCTCAATAATAACCCTGAATGTTAGGGGCCTAAATGCAATAACCAAAAGACATAGACTGGCAGTCTGGATTTAAAAAAAGACCCCACAATATGCTGCCTTCAAGAGACTGATCTCATAGGGAAAAAATCCACAAACTGAAGGTGAAAAGTTGGAAAAAACCATCCCACTCATGTGGACTGTGGAAACAAGCAGGGTTTTCCATCCTCATATTAAATAAAGTAGACTTCAAGCCAAAGTTAATCAAAAAGGATAAATAAGGACATTCACACTGCTTAAGGGAACCATTCATCCACAAGACATAAAAATTTTAAATATATATATGCCCCAAACAATGGAGTATCTATATTAATCAAAGAAACTCTTCTCAAGTCCAAGTGTCAGATCACAACACAATAATTCTGGGTGATTTTAACACACCTCTTTCACTATTGGATTGATATTTCAGACAAATTTAAACCAATAATTGATAAAAATCAATAATATAATCAATAATTTAGACTTAAGAGACATATATAGAATATTTCATCCATCAACAAATGAATACACTTTTTTCTCAGCAGCACATGAATTCATCTCTAAAACAGACGATATTTTATGCCACAAATTAACTCCTAGCAAATACAAGAAAATAGAGACACTATATGATCATTTGTATATGATCATCTCAAAAGAGGCAGAGAAAACATTTGACAAAATACAGCACCCCTTGATGTTCAAAATACTAGAAAAACTAGGGATAACAAGAACATATCTCAGTGCCATAAAATCTATCTATGATAAGCCCAAGGCCAACATCATTCTAAATGGAGAAAAATTTAAAGTGTTCCCTCTAAAACCTGGAACAAGACAAGGATGCCCTCTTTTATCACTTCTATTTAAAAGAGAACAATGTGTTGCAAAAGACATCAAAGAGGAGATTAAATATTTCTAAGGGTAAATGAGAACACTTATACTCTATCCAGAGTAATTAGATAGTTGAAAAAACAAAACAAAACAAAAAAACCTTAAAGGGACTTAGATCAAAAAAGAAGAATTCAATTTGTCATTATTTTCTAATGGTATAATTCTATTCCTAGAAGATCCAAAAAGTTCCACCAGAAAACCTCTAGATCTGTTAAATGAATGCAGCAAAGTAGCAGGATATAAAATCAACTCCCCTAAATCAAAGGCATTTCTGTACATCAATAACAAATCCTCTGAAAAAGAAACTCGAAAAACCACCCTATTTCCAATAGCCTCAACAAACAAACAAACAAATAAACAAACCTTGGGAGTCAACTTAATGAGAGAGGTTAAAGACCTCTACAATGAACACTACAGAATGGTAAATAAAGAAATTAAAGAATTTCATAGAAGATGAAAAGATCTCCCTTGTTCTTGGACAGGCAGAATTTCTATTGTCAAAATGACCATACTACCAAGACCACTATACAGATTTAATGCATTTCCAATTGAAATCCAAAAGACATTCCTCATAGAAATAGAAAAAGTGGTCATGAAATTCACCTGGAAAAATAAGAGCTCAGAATAGCTAAAGGAATTCATAGCAAGAAGAGTGAAGTGAGTGGCATCATTGTATCAGACCTATATTATACTACAGAGAAACAGTAACAAAAAGGCACAGTATGGGCACCAAAATAGTTTTGTAGACTCATGGTGCAGAATAGATGACACAGAGACAAAACCACATAAATGCAGTTATCTCATATTAGACAAGCCCACCAAAAACATATATTCGAGAAAGAACAGCCTCTTCAACAAATAGTGCTGGGAAAACTGGAAATCCATATGCAATAAAATGAAATTAAGCCCCTATCTATCACCATGAACAAAACTCAACTCAATGTGTATCAAGGACCAAGACCCTGTGCCTAATAGAAAAAAAGTAGGGCCAAATCTTCATCATGTCTAATTAGGCCCTGATTTCCTTAGTAAGAGTCCTATAGAGCAAGAAATAAAATAAAAAATCAATAAATTGGATGGATTTTAACTAAAAAGTTTCTTCTCAGCAAAAGAAACAATCAGTGAGGTAAATAGAAAGCCTAAAAATCGGAGCAAATTTTAATCACATGCACATCAGACAAAGCACTAATCTCTAAGATATATAAAGAACCCCAAAATCTTAACACTGAGAAAGCAAATAACCAAATCAATAAATGGGCTAAGAAATTGAAGAAAGATTTCTTATAAGATGATATACAATCAATCAACAAATTTTTGAAAAACATGTTCAACATCTCTAGCAATTTGAGAAATGCTAATGAAAATTAAGATTTTATCTCACTCCAGTCAGAATGGCAGTTATTAAAAATACAAGCAACAATGATTGTTGGTGAGGATGAGGGGAACAAGGCACACTCACACATTGCTTGTGGGACTGCAAATTGTTACCACCAATCTAGAAAGAAGTTTGAAGATTCCTTTGAAAACTTGGAAAGGAACCACCATTTGACCCAGCTATCCCACTCCTCAGTTTATACCCAAAGGACTTTAAAACACCATACTATAATGATGTAGCCACATCAATGTTTATAGCAGCATAATTCACAATAGCTAAATTGTGGAGCCAACCTAGATGTCCTTCAGTAGATGAATGGATGAAAAAAATGTGGTATATATACACAATGGAATATTACTCAGAATTAAAAGAAAATAAAATTATGGTGTTTTCAGGTAAATGGATGGAGTTGGAGAATATTATACAAAGTGAAGTAAGCCAAACACAAAAAAGCAAATGCTGAATGTTTTCTCTGATATGAGGATGCTGATCCATAATGGGGAAGGGGAGGGGGAGCTTGGGAGGAATGAAGGAACTTTAGGTCGGGGAAAGGGGTAGGAAAGAGGGTGGAATGAGAAGGACTTCATGACCCTAAGTACATGTATGAAGACACAAATTGTGTGACTCTACTTTGTATACAACCAGAGACCTGAAAAATTGTGCTCTATATGTGTACAATTAATTGAAATACTTTATGCTGCCATATATTGCAAATTAGAATAAATAAATAAATTTTTGAAACTAATTAGGGAAATGAATTATGGAAAATAACAAAAAATATGGAAATTTGCTTTTTCTTTTGTTAAAAAAATACCTATGTAATAGCTTCAACTTTGCTTCTTGGCCTACAGATCTTAAACTATTTATTGTCTAAAGGTCATTTCCTAGACCTTAGAGAAAACATCTGCCAATCCGTGATACAAAATTCTTCACATCTGAGTTTTGAGCCCTGCCTCATAATCACTTCCAGAACAGAGGCTCATTACCATTTCCTCAATGGGCAGTTATTAAGCAACTGAGGAATCAACATTTGATCTTCAGGATAAAGTTAATTCTTTTGTTTATTCCTTTAAAATCTCTTCTCCAGGTATGTACCCTCTTGAGTATCTGACTATGTTAAGAAAGCACTGATTGCACAATGATCCCATGTTCCTCTGCCCCTCTGTTCATAGTTGTGCTTGTTATTACTCTGCCTGGAATGATATTTTCCTATTTTTTAATTCCACCTACCCTTCTTTTACTCTGGAGGGTTCGCTCATCCTTGGATACCTGGTTGAATCCTCTTCTCTACAGCTGAGACTTCCTTACTTTGCATTTACTAAGTACTACAAACACCATCTAATTGATTCTTCTACAGCATGTTGTACATCCTGCCCTCACAAAATGAACTATTTCTTTTTTGAAGAAATATGAGACCATTATGAATCCTTAATACGTTCTTTGAACTCTGTGTTCCTAGCAAGCACAAATGATGTTCTGAAAATATGTTAAATAAATGAAAATAAGATTAAGAAAGTAAACTGTATTCCTTCCTTTATCAGAAGGAATACTATTTCTCACATGCCTCCACTCTCATCCCCAAATCCATTTCCCAATTTCCATAAATTTAAAGTCATTCTGAACTCCTGGTTAGATGTCCATTGATGTAAATCTTCAGTTAATAAAATTTATATTTTATATTAAGCATTCCATCTGGATTTAAGTTAACTCATAATTGATTGTTTTAACTAACTCTTTTAACCAAAATGTAACACTAACTAAAGACTCACCCTTTATTATTTCTAACAAACAAACAAAAAAGCTTGAACCTGTATCAACATTTTCACTTTAGAGGAAAATTGCTGTAGCTCCTTATCATTTTGGCTGTGTGGTCTATGTTCTTTTCAAGATGATCTATTTGATCTTTATTGTTTGATGTCCTATCTTCTAAGTGGTCTACTCTGTTGGGGATGCTTTCATTTGAGTTTTTAATTTGGTTTATTAGTTCTTTCATATTTTTAGAACCGCTATCTCCCTGTTGAAGTGATCTTTTGCATCTTGGATTTTTTTATGTAGTGGGGTGTCTGTTGATGTGTGGGGGGGGTGCTGGGAAATGGCCTTGTGCAGTGGATAGGTAGCATCCGAGTGACTTGCATGGGAGCTGAGCACTGTCTGAAGTTCTGCAGAAGTGCTGATAACTGTTTCTACTAATCCGCTTGTGAGTCCTGTGTGAGCTAGAACTGCAGGCTTTGGGTCTGGAGTCTGGAGACTTACATGAGACCAGAGGCTCTGATTTCTGTGCAGGTGGTTGCAGCACTAGTGATTTCTGCTAAAATCCACTGTATAGGGGTCTTCTCACACTCTCTGAGATGTTGTATTCTACCTAGGCAAGACCTTGTGGAGAAGCTGCCTGTCTGCTTTCTTGGTTTCATGTCATAGAGCAGCCAGAAACAGGCTTTATTTTCCTCTATGATCTTGGAATTTGGAGTCCAAGAAGCTGCTGTGAAAGCTGGAGGCCTGCTTCCAGCCCAAATAAGACTTGTTGCAGATAGGGAAGGAGGAGAATCTGTTAGGACCAGGGCTGACCTGGGAGTTCTGAGCCTGGCACAAAAACTATAATATACCGCTATAGACCCTTAAGCAGGTATACTTTTGTTTACTTATTTTATTAAACTACAAGTTCCTTCTGGTTTTCTAGTTGTCCCCTGAAGTCAGGGACATTTCCAGAAGGGAAATTTAATATGTGCATTTATCAGTTATTAGAATAAACATTTTAAATAATTCCCCCTGTGATTCTATTGAAAAATGTCTCTGCCTGAACTAAAAAAAAACCCCAAGAAACTGTTAACACTACTTTTCTAAAGCATTGGTGAAGGAAATGTTGATGGATAAGTGATGTTAGGATTCATGCTGGGTGTGTGAATTAGTGGCAGGAGATAAGTTCTATCTCCATAAAGATATTCTTTGCCAGCAATAACCTGTTCAAACCTGATAGTCTTTAAGGAGCCCCTACATCAAGCTGAAAGCATAGGAAAATTCCAAATCCTTCAAATGGCATTCTTCTTACCTCTATCAAGATAATGTGCCCTCACATTTTTTTGAAGAACTGCACTAAAAACTTTCCTAGTTATTGCTGACAGAATTCACTTCCTGGATCATCATTTTTTTTTTTTTTTTTTGCTAATGTCACTGGGATCATAATCCCAAATGCCCTCAAGTGAATTTTCATCACACTCAATTCAAAACTGGAGGCATGTGACTGTTATAATATCCTCCACACTCAGGAGCAGCTCCTATATCTTTTTTTCATAATTTATTTTTTAGTCATAGTTAGACACAATACATTTATTTTATTTATTTATTTTTATGTGGTGCCAAGGATTGAAATCAGGGCTTCACACATGCTACACAAGTGCTCTACCACTGAGCCACAACACCAGGCAAGCTGGGGATTTTTCACACACATGAATGAGTAAAAGGAACCAGATCATTCCACACAGACCAGCTAAATAAGTAATTCTGTGCATGGCCCAGGGTTTTGCACTTTGGGAATTTACTTGAGTGATTGACATATTCCAAAGTTAAGAGCCATTATGCTAAATGATGAAAGGAGAGTAAAAGGATGGTGAAGCAGGAGTCCTACTATAATGTACAGATATCAAGAGAGCATCCTGGAGAAAGTTATGTTTCAGGTGACACTGAATGGATGTTTATCAATTGTTGAACTACTGAGAGTTGATTGTGTAATAACTAACAAAATATGCTATTCAGATGAGATAGGAAGATTGCTTAAAACCCAATAGGGGAGAAAGAGTCTGGAGCAGTTTAAAATCTGATAGAATTTTAGTAATTTTTTGAGTGTGGTATTCCCAAGAAAGCAGCCAAAGAAAAGGATGGGAAGAAATGGGGCCATACTAGTTTCCTATGGCTGTCATAAAGTACTACAAGTTTAGTGACTTTAAACAATGTAAATGTATTCTTTCATGACTTTGGAGATGAGTAGTCAAAAATCAAGGTGTCATCAGGGTGATGCTCCCTTTAAAAGCTCTATGGGAAGACCACTCATTGCCTCTTCTTAACTGAAAATTCTTGGATTCCTTTGGCTTGTAAAAACCTCAAATTTCCACCTTCATCATCTCATGATGTTCTATGTATATATCAGTGTCTATTCCAATAAGGACAACAGTCATTGGAAGGGTATAATCTAATCAGTATTGACTTCTTAACTTGATTATATCTGCAAAAAACCTATATCCACACAAGGCCACACTCATGGTCCCCAAGTTTAGGATTCAACATATATCTTTAGATTGTACGGTTAAATTCACAACAACCCACCCTCTGACATCCCCAAATTCATATTCTTTCCATGTGCATTCATCCCATTTTGATATCCCCAAATGTCGTGACCCATTACAGAATCAACTCTAATTCCAAAATTTGAACTAAACATCAATTCATAAAGTCCCAAACTTTATCATTTTATCATCTAAATTAGAAATGGGGGAGAGACATGAAAGACTAGGGGAAAAGTTATCTGCTTCCAAAATACAATGATGAACCAGACAAAGGGTAGATATTCTCATTCCAAAAGGAACAGAATGAGGGCCTGGGATTGTGATAGAGCACTTGCCTAGCATTTATGTGGCACTGGGTTCAAACCTCAGCACCACATATAAATAAATAAAATAAAGGTCCTTCTACAACTGAAACATTTTTTTAAAGGCAGAGAATGAGAGGAATGAAGGTATAACTACTCTAAAGTATATTTTGGATACAGAAGAGTAAGTTCTACTAGGTTTTAAGGCCTTAGAGTAATTATCTGGGGCCTCAGTCCTCTGTCCTCTGATCCCTTCATTGCACCAGTCCAAACCCTACCTTTCACTTTAGTGGCTCTCCCTTTGTTCACTTCTCTCTCTATTTTTTCCTGCTCATGTTCCTTTCCATCCAATCTGACAGTTTTCCTGCTGGTCAAATCCCCACCCAACCACCCCCCAGGAAACCCCTTGAGGTTTTGCACAGGTGTCAAGAAGATTTACATCATCAGACAAAAGTGTTATTCACAAATCCTGCCCAGATAACCACATCTTTATTCCTGGCTTCTGCTGAAAGGCTGATTATATCAACAAGTCATATACATACTCTTTAACAAAGATTGTTCAGCCAAATCCTGGGTTCTATTTCCAGAACATGCTATGTGAACAAGCTCAGATTTTTTTTAACTATCATGTGCTGGTTCCTTTTTGGTTAAAAGGTCAATCCTTTTTTTATTATTAGTTTTTCAGAACATTACAAAGCTCTTGACATATCATATTTCATACATTTGATTCAAGTGGGTTATGAACTCCCATTTTTACCCCATATACAGATTGCAGAATCACATCGGTTACACATCCACGTTTCTACATACTGCCATACTAGTGTCTATTGCATTCTGCTGCCTTTCCTATCCTCTACTATCCCCCTTCCCCTCCCCTCCCCTCCATCTTCTCTCTCTACCCCATCTACTGTAATTAATTTCTCTCTCTTGTTTTTTTCCCTTTTCCCTCACTTCCTCTTATATGTAATTTTGTATAACAATGCGGGTCACCTTCCATTTCCACGCAATTTCCCTTCTCTCTCCCTTTCCCTCCCACCTCTCGTTCCTGTTTAATGGTAATCTTATTCTCATGCTCTTCCTCCCTGCTCTGTTTTTAATTGCCTTCCTTATAACAAAGAAGACATTTGGCATTTGATTTTTAGGGATTGGCTAGCTTTACTAAGCATAATCTGCTCTAATGCCATCCATTTCCCTGCAAATGTCATGATTTTGTCATTTTTTAGTGCTGAGTAATACTCCATTATGTATAAATGCAACATTTTTTTTATCCATTCAGCTATTGAAGGGCATCTAGGTTGGTTCCACAGTCTAGCTATTGTGAATTGTGCTGCTATGAACATCGATGTAGCTGTATCCCTATAGTGCGCTCTTTTAAGGTCTTTGGGGGAATAGTCCAAGAAGTGGAATAGTTGGGTCAAATGGTGGTTTCATTCCCAGCTTTCCAAGGAATCTCCATACTGCTTTCCAAATTGGCTGTACCAATTTTCATTCCCACCAGCAATGTACAAGTGTACCCTTTTCCCCACATCCTCACCAGCATTGTTGATGTTTGACTTCATAATGGCTGCCAATCTTACTGGAGTGAGATGGTATCTTAGGGTGGTTTTAATTTGCATTTCTCTGACTGCTAATTTTTCATGCACTTGTTGATTGATTGTATGTCCTCCTCTGAGAAGTGTCTGTTCAGGTCCTTGGCCCATATGTTGATTGGGTTATTTCTTTTCTTATTGTTTATTTTTTTGAGTTCTTTGTGTACGCTGGATACTAGAGCTCTATCTGAAGTGTGAGGAGTAAAAATTTGTTCCCAGGATGTGGGCTCCCTATTCACCTCTCTTATTGTTTCTCTTGCTGAGAAAAAACTTTTTAGTTTGGATTCGTCCCATTTGTTGATTCTTGTTATTAAGTCTTGTGCTATGGGTGTCCTATTAAGAAATTTGGAGCCCGACTCCACAGTCTGTAGGTCAGAGCCAACTTTTTCTTCTATCAGACGCAGAGTCTCTGATTTGATATCGAGCTCCTTGATCCATTTTGAGTTAACGTTTGTGCATGGCGAGAGAAAGGGATTCAGTTTCATTTTGTTGCTTATGGATTTCCAGTTTTCCCAGCACCATTTGTTGAAGATTCTATCCTTCCCCCATTGCATGCTTTTAGCCCCTTTATCAAATATAAGATAGTTGTAACTTTGTGGATTAGTCTCTGTATCCTCTATTCTGTACCATTGGTCCACCCGCCTGTTTTGGTACCAGTACCATGCATGTTTTTGTTACTATTGCTCTGTAGTATATTTTGAAATCTGGTATCGCTATACTGCCTGATTCACACTTCCTGCTTAGAGTTGCTTTTGCTATTCTGGGTCTTTTATTTTTCCATATGAATTTCATGATTGCTTTATTTATTTCTACAAGAAATGTCATTGGGATTTTGATTGGCATTGCATTGAACCCTATAGGTTCTCTATAAGAACTTTTGGTAATATTGCCATTTTGATGATGTTAGTTCTGCCTATCCATGAACAGGGTATATTTTTCCATCTTCTAAGATCTTCTACTATTTCTCTCTTTAGGGTTTTGTAGTTTTCATTGTATAAGTCTTTCACCTCTTTTGTTAGGTTGATTCCCAAGTGTTTTTTTTTTTTTTTTGAGGATATTGTGAATGGGGTGTTTTTCCTCATTTCCATTTTAGAAGTTTTGTTGCTGATATACAGGAATGCCTTTGATTTATGCATGTTGATTGTATATCCTGCCACTTTGCTGAATTCATTTATTAATTCTAGTAGTTTTTTTGTAGACCCTTTTTTGGGTCTTCTAGATATAGAATCATGTCTTCTGCAAATAGTGATAATTTAAGTTCTTCTTTTCCTATTTTTATGCCTTTAATTTCTTTCGCCTGTCTAATTGCTCTGGCCAGTGTTTTGAGGACTATATTGAATAGAAGTGGTGATAGAGGGCATCCCTTTCTTGTTTTAGATTTTAGAGGGAATATCTTCAATTTTTCTCCATTCAGAATGATGCTAGCCTGAGGCTTAACATAGATAGCTTTTACAATGTTGAGGTAAGTTCCTGTTATCCCTAGTTTTTCTAGTGTTTTGAACATAAAGGGATGCTGTACTGGCGCAGTCTGGCTGGGCACAAGATCACGAGCCACTCAAACAGGAACAAACTTTATTTGAAAAAACCGCCAATACCACGTCTGTGCCCGGGAAGCTTCCCGATCCACCCACGCGGCGTTCCGCCGGTCCCTTCCCGGAACTCCAGTGCAAGCGCCTGCCCCGGAATTCCCTCCTATTGCACTTTCCCAACCAATGGGAACTCTCCAGGAGTCCCACAGCAGGAGTCGGTATCCATATGAATGTAATTTTTAACATAATCATATCATCTCAATGGCTAGCTGGCATCACCTTTCAATCAAAAATGCCATGCATCATATTAATTGGCTGTGGCTCCCAGCATCTCCCCCCTTCTGTTTAATTAAGCAACAAGTAATGTGGCTAGGGACCGTGCCTGTTAGGTTTGTCCAATTCAACATATGGTTCTTACCCATCATTGGAAAACTGACCTTTAGGCATCAGCCTCCTGTCTTAGGTTGATACCACTGCAATTGGATCATACCCGTCACTGACTACCGGTCCAGCATATAGCCATACTTGTGGATAGGCCTATGCACCAGTGGGGGGGTGAGGTTCTTTGCCTCACCTCTGTTGGCCCCCAGATTTGGCCTTGGTGCCAGTGGGGGGGTGAGGTTCTTTGCCTCACCTCTGTTGGCCCCCAAAATTAGACCATCACTAGTAGAAGGGAGGAGGATACAGAAATGCCACAACACCAAATCAATTGACGACTCCTAGGGAAAATTGCATCACTGGTGACACATCAGCAAAGATACGCCAGCATTACCATAATTTGTTGTATCAACAGATAGATCACAGTGCATACAAGTGATACATAGTCCAGGCAAGTTTTGTAAGCAGTTCAAAGTGGAGGGATCTATCAATATGTCCATTTCCTCCCAAGATCATTGATGTATCAGTTTATACAGTTTGTTGTGATAATTATCGAAGAAGTTGTAGTTTGGTTTCATCTTTGTCTTCACCGGCACTGGGATGAAAAATAGGAATTCTGACAATGATGTTAAAGAGAGAAAGAAAAAAAATGTAACATTTTAACAGGTACTAAGAAAACATTTTTTTTTTAGAACAATTTACATTATCTTGAACAGAATTATTAAATATAATGAAAAGGAAAGATGAAAATAAACAAACAGATTTGTTAACCTGCTTATTTGTACACATATTAAAATAAATTTTAACAGCTGTTTACCCAATTTAAATTAAACCATTAAAATTACGTGAATAATAAAATGTACTTGGATCCATTTTTTTATGAGCACTCCTCATATATGATCTATGGACATACGCACATATAGACATATAACACAAAACAGAAGTGTGCACATATAACATACAACACATAAGACAATAGTAAAGGCCTTGTAGTTTCACCTAGGTGAAATCTCCATTGCAATGTTAAAAACTCCACAGTCAAAAAATAAAACTGATCGCAGATGTAAAAATGGCCAAGCTGGAGTTCTGGATATCAGCTGTTATGGATTTGAGTCAAATCATCTTTTTTTCGATCTGTAGAAATAGTTTTGGTTAGTCTTTCTGGAATCCAAATCGGCTTCTGTTCTCCCTGTGGAAACACGCAAACAGAGCCCCGACTCCAGACAATTACTGGGTCAGGACCTTTCCATTGTCCTGTTAGAATATCTTTCCAAAGAACTTTAGGCTTATGCACATTTTTTGGATACATATGCCTTTCCACAGCACTAAGTCCTGATGAATCCAAATTTAAAAAGTTTAGAGTAAAGAGGGTTATTTTAAGTTTATCTTTGGGGGATATATACCCCTTTCCAATTCCCTCCTTTTGTTTTAATAAGTACATTTTAATAGTTTGATGAGCTCTTTCAACTATGCCTTGTCCCTGTGGATTGTATGGAATTCCTGTTATGTGAGTAATGCCAAATGATGAGCAGAATTGTTTAAAAGAGGTAGAAGCATATCCAGGGGCATTATCTGTTTTTAACTGTTTTGGAACGCCCACAGTGGCAAAATTTTGTAAGCAATGAGCTATAACATCTTTAGTTTTTTCTCCGGCATGAAGGGAGCCCATCAAAAATCCAGAAGAAGTATCAACTGTAACATGCAAATATTTTAATTTTCGAAATTCTGGCAAGTGTGTGACATCCATCTGCCAAATATGGTTAGGTATCAGTCCTCTAGGATTGACTCCAAGATTAACTTGTGGTAAAAATGTCACACAATTTTGACATTGTTTTATTATATGTCTGGCTTGTTCTTTAGTTATTTTAAAACGTTTTTGTAAAGTATTAGCATTGACATGGAACCTTTTATGAAAATTTATAGCTTCTTCTATTGTGGAGAAAATATGTATGTCATGTGTAGATTTATCTGCTAAATCATTGCCCAAACTAAGGGCTCCAGGCAATCCTGTATGTGCCCTGATATGTCCTATAAAGAATGGATCTTTTCTGTCCCAGATTAGACTTTGTATAGTGTAAAACAAAGAGAAAACAGTAGAAGAAGGGGAAATCCTACCTGCATCTTCAAGGGATACTATAGCATTAACTACATATTGACTATCAGAAAATAAATTAAATACAGAATCTTTAAACATCATAAAAGCTTGTAATACTGCATTAAGCTCTACCTTTTGAGCTGATTGTTTGGGTACTAAAAATGTAAAAGTTTGATCAGGGGTAACTACTGCTGCTGTACCATTATTTGACCCATCAGTGAATATACTTGGAGCATTCATGATAGGGGTCTTTCTTGTCATTTTTGGAAAAACTACAGGATGCTTAGACCAAAAAGACAACAAAGGATTAGATGGCAAGTGATTATCAAATGAAACATTAGATTTACACATGATTATTGCCCAAGAATTTAACTCGTTGGCTAACTCATCAATTTGATCCATAGTATATGGAGTAATAATTTTATTGGGAGAAATCCCAAATACTCCCTTTGCTGCTTTTATTCCTTTGAGTATTAATTGTCCTACAGCCTCAGGATATCTAGTAAGAATAGTATTAGGAGAATAAGATAAATGTATCCACAATAATGAACCTTCTTGCCAAAATACTCCTGTAGGAATATTTTTTGTTGGTAGTACAATAAATAATAAAGGCAAACTTATATCAATTCTATCCAAGTGCATATTTTCCATATATGTTTCAATGATTTTTAATGCCTTTCTTGCTTCAGGCGTTAACATGCGGGGTGAATTTGGATCTGATGGACCTTTTAGGATATCAAATAAAGGTCCTAGCTCTCCTGTTGGTATGCCTAGATAAGGCCTTATCCAATTTATGTCTCCCAATAACTTTTGAAAGTCATTAAGTGATTTGAGTTGATCTACTCGTATTTGAATTTTTGGTGGACGGACCATGGTTGAGGATAACAGGACTCCTAGATAATTAATTGGAAGATTTAATTGTACTTTATCTATTGCTATCTCTAGATTATAACCTTTTAATAAATTTGTAAGTGTGGCATAACATTCTAGCAGTGTGTTTTTATCTTTATGTGCCAATAACATATCATCCATATAGTGAAATATTTGTAGTTCAGGATTTTGATTTCTAAGTGGTTGGATTGCTTTTTTAACATAAATTTGACACATAGTTGGACTATTAGCCATCCCCTGAGGGAGTACTTTCCATTCATATCTCTGATCAGGACCTTCATGATTTAGTGCAGGGATAGTAAATGCAAAATGTGGACTATCCTCAGGATGAATTGGAATTGAAAAAAAACAATCTTTAATATCTATAGCTAAAACATACCAGGTTTTTGGTAAAGCAGACAATTGGGGAATCCCTGATTGAGCAGGTCCCATAATAACCATCTCATTATTAATGGCTCTTAAATCTTGTAATAATCTCCATTTACCAGATTTTTTTTTAATGACAAAAATGGGAGTATTATGGGGAGATATGGAAGGTTGTATATGTCCTTTCGCTAATTGTTGTTTGACCAGATCATGGGCTACTTGTATCTTTTCTTTAGTTAGGGGCCACTGAGGAACCCACACTGGTCTTTCTGATTTCCAAGTAATTTTTATTGTCTCAGTGGCCCTTTCTGAAAATCCAACCCATGTCTGTCTGTTCCTTGATCTATTTGAATTGGTGCTGCTATATTTTCTCCTTGTTTTCCTAATCTTTTTTCTTTTTTAAAACCTTGTCTAGCCCTAGTAGTGGGCGCATTAGGATTGATGTTATTTGTTAACGTCAAACCTAATTGATCTAGGACATCTCGTCCCCATAAATTTATAGGAAGATGATCCAATACATATGGCTGTATAGTTCCCTCACATCCTTCAGGATCCTTCCAATCTAATACCATTGCACTTCTATGGGGATTAGTAGCCACTCCTAGGCCTCGAAGCGTTTGAGTGGCTTGTTGTAATGGCCAATGTTTTGGCCATTCCTGACTAGAAATGATGCTAAGGTCTGCACCTGTGTCCAGTATCTCATTAAAGTCGTGTCCTTGAATATTTAGTTTTAGCATGGGGCGAGAATCTAAATTTAAAGACAGCATAGCCCAATCTACACCTGTGGAGCCCAATCCCCTGGTACCTCTTTCTACAGTACGACTGGAAAATTTATCATGTAGGCTGGGTATTATTAGTAACTGTGCTATTCTATCCCCTGGTGAGATAACTGATATGCCTCTTGGAGAACTAGCTATAATTTTTATTTCACCTTCATAATCGGGATCAATTACCCCAGGACTTATCATAAGTCCTTTTAGTGTAGAAGAACTGCGTCCCAATAATAAGCCTACCGTTCCTTGGGGAAGAGGTCCTTTTACTCCTGTGGGAATGATTTGAATTCCCATCTCTGGAGTTAGTACTGCTCTTGCAGAGGCGCAGATGTCCAGCCCTGCGTTCCCTCTAGTTTGTCTGATGAGGGATTTAATGGATAATGTGTCCTGGGCACTACCTTGATGGTGCTGCTGGGTTCCTCCATTGCCCCGTATATTTGTGGTTTTGGGCCCCGGAGCATTGGGCCCTCCAGTCCGTTTTTTGGCAATGGAGCCTGATGCCTTTCTCCACGATATCGTGGGTAAACACTTGATCCTTGTCTGTTTTTTGATAACGGAGTGCCCTCTTTGGTGGTTTGAGAACGGCATTCATTAGCCCAATGTCTCCCTCTACGGCATTGTGGGCAAATACCTGGTATTCTATTCCTTTGATACCTAGCTTTGTTAAACCCTCTTCCTATGGGGCAATTCCTTTTAAAATGTCCTGTCTGATCACAATTGTAGCATGTTTTTGGCCTGGCATCTAAAGCCTGTTGTACTGCTGCTAAGACTTGTCCTTGCTCATTAATGTCTCTACATAATTTAATATATGTGTTTAAATCTTCATGTTTCCATGGTCTAATGACCTCTCTGCAGCAACGATTTGCTTGGTCATAAGCCAGTTGTTTTATAAATGGCATTGCCTGTTCTACATCTCCAAATATTCTAGAAGCTGTCTGAATAAGCCTATCTACAAATTCAGCGTAAGGTTCGTTAGTTCCTTGTATTACCTTAGATAACTGTCCTTGTAAATCTCCATGCCCCTGTAAAGTTTTCCATGCCCTAACTGCATCTGCAGCAATTTGTGCGTATACACCAGGATCATATTCAATTTGTTGCCGTTGACCCTCATAAGGTCCCTTTCCTAACAACATCTCCAGATTTCTTTGAGGGTAACCGGCTGCTGTATTTCGCCTAGCTGTCTCCATGCAGAATTCCTCATTGGTAACCTTCCATAACAAATATTGTCCTCCATTTAGCACAGATCGACACATGTTAGCCCAATCTGCTGGTGTCATGTCTAAGTTGGTAATAGATTCGACCATGCTTATGGTGAAGGGTGCTTGCGGGCCATAGGTTGTTACAGCCTCCTTTAATTGCTTTACTGTTTTGAAATCTAAAGCACGGTGAATTCGTTGCCCTCCTGCCTGCTCAAGTACAGGGCATGCTAGTCTTTGGGATCTTGCCTTAGGATTTTGTGCATCAACTACGATAGTTGAGGACCGCTCAGCTGTAGGTGGAGCTGTTGGTTGAATTACGCCCTCTGGTGATAGAACGGAGTTAGTAGCAGCCTCCTGTTGTAACTCCCCAACTGATGGTCGTTTTTCCTCTAAGCTTTCTTTCTTCAAATTTTCCTCTGTCTGACTAGCTGGAGAGACCTTCTCTTTTGCTTGACCTGACATGTTTTCTACCACAGTTTGGACCTCTAACAATTTACTTAACAGTTTTTCGGTTTGTTTTTTACTAGTTTCTAATCTACTATAAAGGTAACGCAACCCAATAAGGTAGCATAAAACAAAACCGAAACAGAATGAAACAAAAACGGAGCAAAGAATAGTTGTATCAATTTTCTCTTTCTCCGGGCCAAACAACTTCAAGCCTTGAGCCAACCATTTTTCCCAGTTTGCCTGAGAAAATTCTAGGGATAGGCAGCTTGAAACAAAAACAAAATAAATCAAAAGAAGAACACATTGTTTTTTGAAATGGTCACCCATTCTGTCGCCTTCCCTCAGGGGCGAGCAATTTTACTCACCTCCAAGCTTCAGGCGCTCCCCGTACAGGGCCACCAGTTGGCGCAGTCTGGCTGGGCACAAGATCACGAGCCACTCAAGCAGGAACAAACTTTATTTGAAAAAACCACCAATACCACGTCCGTGCCCGGGAAGCTTCCCGATCCACCCACGCGGCGTTCCGCCGGTCCCTTCCCGGAACTCCAGTGCAAGCGCCTCCCCCGGAATTCCCTCCTATTGCACTTTCCCAACCAATGGGAACTCTCCAGGAGTCCCGCAGCAGGAGTCCGGTATCCATATGAATGTAATTTTTAACATAATCATATCATCTCAATGGCTAGCTGGCATCACCTTTCAATCAAAAATGCCATGCATCATATTAATTGGCTGTGGCTCCCAGCATCGTACTTTGTTAAATGCTTTTTCTGCGTCTATTGAGATGATCATATGGTTCTTATCTTTAAGTCTATTGATGTGGTGAATAACATTTATTGATTTTCGTATTTTGAACCATCCTTGCATCCCAGGGATGAATCCTACTTGATCATGGTGCACAATTTTTTTGATGTGTTTTGTATCCAATTCGCCAGAATTTTATTGAGGATTTTTGCATCTAGGTTCATTAGAGATATTGTTCTGTAGTTTTCTTTCTTTGAAGTGTCTTTGTCTGGTTTCGGAATCAGGGTGATGTTGGCCTCATAGAATGAATTTGGAAGAGCTCCCTCTTTTTCTATTTCCTGAAATAACTTGAAAAGTATTGGTGTTAATTCTTCTTTAAAGGTTTTGTAAAACTCCACTGTATACACATCCGGTCCTGGGTTTTTCTTGGTTGGTAGTCTTTTGATGGCTTCTTCTATTTCCTCCATTGATATTGGTCTGTTCAAATTGTGTGTATCCTCCTGACTCAGTCTGGGCAAATCTATGACTTAAGAAATTTACCGATGTCTTCACTATCTTCTATTTTATCGGAATATAGGTTTTCAAAATAATTTCTAATTGTCTTCTCTATTTCTGTAGCATCTGTTGTGATATTTCCTATTTCATCTTGTATGTTAGTAATTTGAGTTCTCTCTCTTCTTCTCTTTGTTAGCATGGCTAAGTGTCTGTTGATCTTATTTATTTTTTCAAAGAACCAACTTTTAGTTTTGTCAATTTTTTCAATAGTTTCTTTTGTTTCAATTTCATTGATTTCCGCTCTGATTTTAAATATTTCTTGCTTTCAGCTACATTTGCTGTTGTTTTGCTGTTTCTTTTCTAGGGCTTTGAGATGAAGTGTGAGCTCATTTATTTGTTGGTTTTTTCTTTTTTTGAGGAATGATCTCCAGGTGATGAATTTCCCTCTTAAAACTGCTTTCATTGTGTCCCATAGATTCCGGTATGTTGAATCTGTATTTTCATTTATCTCTAAGAATTTTTTGATTTCCTCCTTTATGTCTTCTGTAGACCATTGATCATTCAGTAACTTATTGTTCATTTTCCATGAAATGTATGATTTTTCCTTACTTCTTTTATCGTTGATTTCCAGTTTCATTCCATTATGATCAGATAGAATGCATGGTATTATCTCCACCCCTTTATATTTACTGAGGGTTGCCCTATGGCATAATATATGGTCTATTTTTGAGAAGGATCCATGTGCTACTGAGAAAAAAGTATATCCACTTGATGATGGTTGATATATTCTATATATGTCAGTTAAGTCTAGGTTATTGATTGTGGTATTGAGTTCTATTGTTTTTTTATTCAACTTTTGTTTGAAGGATCTGTCCAGTGGTGAGAGAGGAGTGTTGAAGTCACCCATAATTATTGTGTTGTGGTCTATTTGATTCTTGAACTTGAGGAGAGTTTGTTTTATGAACGTCACAGCACCATTATTTGGTGCATAAATATTGATAATTGTTATGTCTTGTTGGTGAATGGTTCCTGTTAACAGTATATAATGTCCTTTCTTATCCCTTTTGATTAACTTAGTCTTGAAGTCGATTTTATTCGCTATGAGGATGGCCACCCCTGCTTGCTTACGAGGACCGTGTGCGTGGTATGTTTTTTGCCAACCTTTCACCTTCAGCCTGTGTATGTCTTTTCCAATCAAATGTGTCTCCTGGAGGCAGCATATTGTTGGATTTGTTTTTTAATCCATGTTACCAGCCTATGTTGCTTTGTTGGTGAGTTTAAGTCATTTACATTTAGAGTTACTATTGATATATCATTTGTATTTCCAGCCATGTTTGATTATTTCTCTCTCTCTTTTTTTAAATTTGGTTTGTTTCTCCATGATTAGCTTTTCCCCTGCTCTCTGGCTTACTGAGGTACTTCCCACTGTTGGTTTTGGTTATTGTTTTCATTTCTTCCTCGTGTAGTGTTTTGCTCAAGATGGTTTGCAATGCTGGTTTTCTGGCTGCAAATTCTTTTAATTTTTTTTTTATCATAAAAGATTTTTATTTCCTTGTTATCCCTGAAGCTTAATTTTGCTGGGTACAAAATTCTTGGTTGGCATCCATTGTCTTTCAGAGTTTGAAATATGTTGTTCCAGGATCTTCTCACTTTCAGCGTCTGTGATGAAAAATTTATTGTTAACCTTATTGGTTTACCCCTGAATGTAATCTGCCTCCTTTCTCTTGAAGCTTTTAATATTTTCTCTTTGTTCTGTATATTGGATATCTTCATAACAATGTGTCTTGGCATTGGTCTACTGTGATTTTGTATGCTCAGTGTCCTATATGCATCGACATTTTGTACATCCATTTCCTTTTTTATGTCTGGAAAGTTTTCTATAATTATTTCATTCAACAGGTTGTCCATTCCCTTGGTTTGAACCTCTATGCCTTCCTCTATCCCGATGACTCTTAAGTTTGATTTTTTTATGTTATCCCATATCTCTTGGATGTTTTTCTCGTGATTTTTTACCAGCCTTCCTGAGTTGGCTAGACTCTTTTCAAGATGATATATTTTGTCTTCATTATCTGACGTTCTGGCTTCTACTTGCTCCACTCTGTTGGTGATACTCTCAATTGAGTTTTTAATTTGGGTTATAGTTTCCTTCATTTCTAAAATTATTGTTTGATTTTTTTATAACCTCTATCTCCTGATAAAGATGCTTATTTGCTTCTTTTATTTGCTTGTGTATTTCATTTTCAATGAGTTCTTTCATTGTTTGAATTTGCTGTCTCATATCCTCTCTAAGATTCCATTCCATCTGTCTAAGGTATTCTTTGAGTTCTTTATTTGGCCATTTTTCTGATGCCTCTAGGTTCTCTTGTCTATTTGGGCTATCCTGCATTGTTTGTACTTCGTTTCTTCCTTGTTTTTTCATGCTGCTTATGTTACTTCTTGCTCTGTTTGACTGCTAAGTTACTGTTTACTCCTATAAATTTATTTGGTTTTGTGTGTCTCTGGGGTCTCTCTTTTGTGATGGGAGACTATGACTAGAGATGATGAGTTTTGTTGCACTTTAATGTAGATTCATTTGTTTCCTAAACTGTGTACGGATTCTGATGGCATATAGCGGTCTGCGGTTTGGTCTTGGGACTTATATTTAGGTCGAATGATGTGATGCTATTGAGGTTAGTATCTCTTGACAACCTTGCAAGGTTGCTCTACTGATGAGGGATATTAACAGGAGAATGGTCTGGAGTATTTGGGGGAAGTTAAGGTCTTGGTAGCACTATATAATGCCTCGGAACATTGACTTATACATATTTAGTAAATTACACATAAACAGCGTAGTATAGCTTGGGAGGAAAGGTATTAGAAGGGAAGGGAAGAAGTCACTAAAGGGAATGACAGTAAACAGATAGAATTCAAGGAAAGGGGAATAAGTAAATTGAAAAGAAATGAAAAGACCAAAGGAAAAAATAGAGAAAAAAAAGAATAAATTTAAAAAAAAATCAAAAAAAAGGTGATAGTAAAAAATAAATAAATAATACAAAAAATATTTTAAAAAATTAAAAAAGAAAAAAATAAAATTTAAAGTTTAAAAAAAATTAAAAAATTAAAAAATGCAGTCCTAGAGTTCGATTAACTTGTCTTCCAGTAGGTGGAGCTGTGCCCACCAGGCCAAGCTTCTCCTCTCAGTGCGGGGGAACCAATCACTGTGCAGCAGCTCCTCCTCCCCGACTGGGAGGGTCTCCACTCCTGAGTGTCTCAGGCCGTTTCTTGTGTCTAGTCTCCTCGCCACTGTCCCGGTTCACAAGTGACGCTCACCACAGTACTGGCTACACACCAGGTCTGCTGCTCACGGGAGCCCTATCTTCTTGAACAACTGGGCACCCTATCCCTGCTTGCCAATCCCTCAGCCCCTAAGGTTGTGGAGATTGGGGCTGAGAGCCCTCGGCGTATTTTGCTTGCCCTCCAGTATCCACGCCCCCAGGAGCTGGTGCAAGAGACCTCAGTTGTCTGCGCTGGTGGGAGTGGTAGCCTGGGGTCCCGCGCCGCAGGTCCCCCGCCACTCCTGAATCCCTCAGTCTGACTATCGTGCTCACAGGAGAGCTGGGAGGGTCCCTTGAGGTTTCCCCGCTGTGTGGAAGGTGTGGCTAGGGGATTACACACCTGTTGCCACTAGAATCAATGAAGTTATCTCCTCTGCCGCTTTTTGATGACATCAGATCTCTGCCATGTTGGTATCCCATGTAAATGGCAGCATTTCGTTCCCTTTGCCGGGTGACCAAAGCAACGGGTGGGTCCTGACCGTCCCTCTCAAGCCCCGTCTCAATCCTGTTGCCACTGCCTATGAAGGCTCGGTTGGCATTTACCGCCACAGTATTCAGCAGGACCCTGACCGAGAAGCAGTTTCCGTGGGTTCTTTAGCCCTGAGCCAGAGCAGTTTGTCTGCGAGATGCAGGCAAACGGCAGCCTACAATTACTTGTTGTATAGCTGAATGAGATGCGATCAGTCGAAAACAGGCAATGGTGACCGAAATGACTGGTTTGATACGGGAAAGTCCCATTTTGATCACTGATCTTGTATAAGGTTTTAAGTCTCCATAAATAGTATGATTAATCAGTCTAGGTCTCCCAATTGCTGTCTTTTCCTCAAATGATACTTTAAGACAGCCAGCATGTTTATAATGGGACCAACACAAATGTAATTGGGCACTGTAGCTAGAATAATTAAATCTAGTCTCATGATTGGGAGTAATATGAGTATCTGTAAATCCTCCCATCATGAATGAGTCATTAGTAAACACTGAAATAGATTCCCAGGTCCACACAGCTGGATGTACCAGGGGTGGATCTGGGAAATATGTCCAGTAAGTGTCTTCTCAACTCCCTTTTACCTGACAGCCCAACAGGGCAATCACTGTAGCTACCATCATCAATGGGGTCTTATTCCTTCCTAGGAGTTGAATTATTTGTGAAGCATGTGTTGTCATCTTCTTCATGTCCTCCCATGAGATCAGCTTTATAGCTAGGTCATGTTGGTTTCTCTTCATTCTTCTTCAATATTTCTTCCGTTTGAGTGGAGGCTTCTCCAGGTGGATTTTCAGTCACTTGAATCTCGGCTCTATCTCTTCCATGTCAGATTGCTCATTCAGGCACCCAGATAGGGTGGAAAGCACCTTCTGGAAAAATACAAGCATGACCTCTGCCCCACATAATCACTGTATCTGGGCCTTTCAATTGTCCAGTCTGCCTAAAGGGCCTGTTGTTGTGGAAGACATATGTCTCTCAGCTGCTGTGTGACCTTCTGTGTCACAATTTAAAAAATTTAAAACAAGACATGGTTGAGGCTATTTTGGGGAGTCATAAACCTATTCCCTCTTTTTAATTTTTGTAATTGCAGCTTAATAGATAAATGAGCTCATTCCACAATGGCTTGACCTTGGGGGTTATAAGGAATTCCTGTTTTATGGTCAATTTGAAACTCTTGGCAAAATTGTTGAAAAGAAGAGCTTACATAAGGGGTTGCATTTTCTGTTTTAATCTTAAAGGGCATCCTAACACAACAAAGGCTTCTAGGCAATGAGAAATCACATTATGAGTATATTCCTTTGTATGTGCTGTGACAAAAATAAATCTGGAATATGTATCTCAACTATTACATGTATATAACATTGCTTACCAAATTGAGGAATATGAGTTGCATCCATTTGCCATACTTGATTTGGTTTTAATCCATGGGAATTTACTCCTGATGGCAGAGATGGAATGTGAATAACACACTTAGGGCAGTGACTTAAAATTTGATGAGCTTGTTCTCTGGTAATATTAAACTTTTTACGTAAACTAGAAGCATTTTGATGATATATAGAATGTGAAGCTTGCACACAATCATATGGAGACATCTGTTGACAAATGGCTACCAATTTATAAATTGTGTCATTATCTGAAGTTAAAGATCCTGGAAGATTACTGTGAGCTCATATGTGTCCTATGAAACATGGGTATTTTCTCATTTGCACCGACTTTTGTAGATTATGAAATAATTTAAATAGCTCTTATGATGAGGTATATCCAATAAATGAAGCTTCAATATTTTTGGTAACTCCAAGTGTATATAAGCTGTCAGAATAAATATTACTAGGTTCATTTGTAAAGAAAGTTAAGGCACAAATGAGATACCTCTGTGTGAACATGGCTATAAAAACCTGCTTTACCTGAACTTGAATCATCAGTGAACACCGATAGAACTCCATCTATGAGCTGGGCATGTACAATCATTGGAAAAATAAGCAGTGTTATTGATGCAAATTAAATAATTTTATCATGAGGGTAATGACTTTTTATCTGAGCAGGAAAATCATCAAAGGCTATTTGCCATAAACTAGAAGCTTGAAAAAGCCAATTATTTTGTTGAATAGAAAATGGAATAATTATAATATCAGGTTCAGATCCAATTAATTGTAAAACTCTCATTCAACCTTTAATTAATAATTGAGCAATAGAGACGTGAAAAGGAATTAATGTCTTTTGTGGAGAGTGGGCTAAATGAATACACTCAATGACTCCCAATCTTTTCCATATGGCTCCTCTAGGGGCATGAGCAATTGGAAATATTAATAAATATACCAGCTCTTGAGGATTAATTCTGGTAAGCTCTGCATTTTTAATTACACTTTCAACCTTTTTTAAAGCTGCTCTAGCCTCTATTGTCAGCTGATGAGGAGAGGTTGGAGAAGGATCTCCTTGTAATATCTGGAATAAAGGACTTTAATCAGGAGTAGTTAGTTTTAAAGATGGCCTCGGCCAATTGATATCTCCTAATAGTTTTTAAAAATCATTAAGGGTACATAACTCCTTAACTTTTATGGTAGATTTTGAGGACAGATTGTACATCCTTGAATTGTTTGACCCAAATATTGAAAGGGAGGCATCTTTTGTATCTTTTGAAGAGCAGTGCACAAACCCATTGCTGTAAGTGAAGCCTCTGAGTAAAATTTTCTGAAAGTACTTCTGGATTAGCATGAGCCAATAATATATCATTTATAAAATGAATAATATATGCATCAGGAAAGTTGTTTCTTAGAGGAGCTATCACTTGACCCACAATTTTTTTATGTAAAGTATGACTATTACACATCCCTTGAGGCAAAACCTTCCAGCAATATCTTTTAATATAATTTAAAGGAATTCCTCTGGGGGAAGGAAGTCCTGGCTGCAATGATCCCATAGGCTGAATTGCATGGTTTATTGCCCTTAAATCCTGTAGTAATGTCCAGTTAACTGACTTTTTCTTAATAATAAAAATGTGGGTGTTCCAAGGACTGATTATGACCAGCTTGAAGTTGCTCCTCATCTAACATGTGAATTATCTTAAGTTTTTCCCCTGAGATGGGCCACTGAGAAATCCATATAGGCTCTTCTGTAATCTTCTGTTTTTTGGATCGGGGAGATACCCAGGGCCCCTAGTAAAAATTTTGGTTTGGAGTATTTACTAATCTCTGTCAAGGAGACTGGTTTATAAGCAGATAATTTCCCTGATAATTTCCCTCTTATCTCCAGGAAGAAGCCCTTGATTAAATTTCCTCAAATGATCTCATGGAATTTGGAGTTACTAATAATAATCCTATTTTGCTTAATATGTCTCTTCCCCATAGGTTTACTGTTAAGGACTCTAACACATAAGGTTTAAAAATTCCACTGTTCCTATCAGGATCCTCCCAACAGATAATTAGCACTTTGAGCAGGCTGTGAGCTTTGTTCAATTCCCTCTACGTTAGCTGGTGCTATATGTAAGGGCCAATTTTTAGGCCAGAAGTGACTAGACAGGACTGATTTATCTGCTCCCGTGTCCACTATGCCTTTGAACTTTTAAAGATTAATTTTAAGTTCCAGTAGGGGGCATTCCTGCTGAACTTATTAGACCAGTACACTCTGTCTGGTGGTTTAGAAACTGAATTTACTTTTGGGTGTCCATCGAATTACAGGGTAATAAAATTAATTGAGCAATAGTAATTTTTGGAGTAAGCCAAAGGGGATAATTTGACTTTACAATAACATTTAATTCTCCCTCAAAACAAGAATCTACCACTCCAGGTATCATGTCGATGACCTCTTTTAAATTGTTAGGTCCCAAAATTAACCCTATACTTTCTCTAGGGAGTGACCCAAAAATCCCAGTAGGGATTTATTGTGGCCCTAATTCAGGATTTAATTCAATTATCATTGAGGGTCATAAAGAAACTGTCTGTGAGATCTGCTCTGGTAGAAATGGTGGCTCCCCATGGTCGGCTGTGATGACATTAAATTGTGCTATGTTTCTTCTTGTTCCCCTGTTTTTCTGGCCCAGGGTCAGGCCAATCAGAAGTTTCTTGACTCCCTACTAGGCAGAAGTGAAGGCCAGAATGCGGGCTGATGAGCGCCATCTTGGCCTACCATGTGGTTTTCAACTCTGTAATATCTCTTACCAGCAGCAGAGGGAGCCCTGGGCTTAATATTACAATTTCGCACATAATGGCCACACAATGAAAGCACCTCCCATGGGGTCTACATACTGATTCTTGGGGCTGGAGAGTTTGTTTTAATGCCACTGCGAGTGTAATTGTTTGTAAATGGGGTGGGTCAATATCAGAACACAAACAAATAAACTCTGAAACCATACCCTTCTTTCTATGGGGTCTGAGAACTCTTGACAATATTTATTTGCATTTTCAAATGCCAGCTATTTAACAGTAAACTTAAAAGCACCTGTATCTCCAATGGAGCAGTTTGCGGTCTGGTAGAGCCACCTACAAAATCAGAATAAAGTTCATTGGCACCTTGCTTAACTTTAGTCAGAACTAAGCTAGATTGGACCCTGGAGGCAATTTGTCTCCAGGCACGTTTAGCACATGCTGTAATCTTATCATACACCACAAATTCATAATTTAGTTGCCTTTCCAAATCAACAAATTCACCCATTCCTAAAAACATGCCCATGGGTGTTTGATGTCCCAGCATCCAATTATTTCTGTCTGCTCTGAACAAAAGTCTGTCCAATATGACCACCAGAGTAAAAAATCCCGCCCCCCCCCCACTCAAGGAAGCTCTAGCGATAGATATCCAATCACTAGGTGGGAGCAGCCAAGAGCAGATAGTCTCGAGCAAGCTTTGCATGAATGGTAAATTTGGACTGTAGACCTCGCAGGCGTTTTTTAACTCTTTAATAGTTTTAAAAGGAATTACTGCATGGACGTGAACAAGCTGGTCCTGATCATTAACCTGCTCAAAAACTGAAAAGAGTTGAAAGTCACTAGTGTCCTCCCCAGCTTCCTGGGCCTTTCTAATTCCTCGCTGGAATGGAGTAAGGAAAGTCATTGCCAGCTCAGAATATCTGTTAAAATTTGCCCTTTTAACAGAGAGCGGATGAATTAGAATGACCGGGGCAGGTGTTGTTAAACACCATCTGTTAAAAACCCTGGCAAATCCTGGACTTCATTGTCCTCTCCCTCAGACTGTGATTCCTCCATGGACTATTCCCTGTCACCATGTTGAATCTGAGCTTGTAAGTCTTGTGGAGGAGAAGGACTTTCTGTCTCTCTTTGAATCTCCTCTGGATTCTCCTCTCTGGGAGAAGGACCTTCAATCCCCCTGGAGGCCTCCTTCTATGATTCTCCTCTCTATGGTCTTCCTCCAGACTACTCTGGTTTGATTCAGGCAAGGCTAAGTTTTTTACTTTCAGTCTTGCCCCAAGGTTTTTTGTTTGAATAAAATTTGTTTTTATTTTTAGGCAGCTTAGAGGAAAAGAGATTTCCTTAGCCTCAGGCAATTTTTTCATTTGAATATATTTAATGGCTCTCTGAATACCTTTCAATAGATCTTCAGGGGGCCATGGACTATGGCCCATGTAATCAAAAAGACAGATCTCTAATGCAGTCTAAACCTTTTGAATATTCTCAAAGGTTCCAGGAAATTCATTAAAAAGGCAAATTTTATGTAATTTCCTTCCTAATTTGTCCAATGTATGTAAATTTGGTGAATCTTAGCCACAAAACCAAGGGCAAAATTCACCTACAATCTTTAAGAATTGCAGCAAATAGGTCTTTTTGACCTGCTTTCACTTCTGGGTAATTATTGTCTCTAAAATAGTCAAATACGTGTCTTTATTGGTAGAAGTTGAATTCCCCATCATTAAAGATTTTTTAACGTCCATTTGCTCCAGAAGTGCCAGGTACTTTCGTGACCCGAAAAATTGTCAGAAATTCTGCATTTCTATAGTGCACTTTCTAACTCAACTTAGTTGATTTAACTCACGAACCTCAATTCAGGGTGCCACTTCTGCCAATCGACCAGCACTGGCTTCATTAAAGATGGCTCAATTTGTGAGTAAAATGCTTGGGAGTTTAAAATTAAAGAGACAAGACTCTAATTACCTTTAAAACCAGCTCCATGATGGCTTCTTCTAGCTCCTGCCTCCAGCCACCATGCGGTAGTGAGGTTTACTGAAGAGGCTAGTGAGAGAGAGTGAATATTGGGGTTTGAGTGTGCAGAGTTTAGCTCCCTCAGGCCTGACACTTTGCAAGAGCTGTGGTTGTGATTTAGGTCAGCTGAGGCAAACCTCAGTTAGGAGGAGAAAACGTTCTCTTCCCCTTATCGCAAGTCACAAGTTCTGCATGGTTTGGCCAAGAGGAAGAAGCTTCCTGCATACTTGTCCTGGGAACAGTACATTCTAAAGAAACAAATGCATCCTCAGGGGATTAGATAATGTCTACAAAGAACTTTAGGAGGGTACTTATCAAATAAACAGGAACGATCTGAATTTAGCTCTGTGTACCCGCTGAGGCATGATATTTGGGCAAGGATAAAATGTTATTGAAGAATTGCTTGCTTTGTTAGAAGAAGAATATAAAAGGAACTTGCAAATAAACCTCAGCACGCAGTTGCAATTGCTGCCTTTGCTCTGCATCCCCTGTGTCCTGGTTATTTCGTGACCCTTACCCAGGGACCCGAACGCACTAGTCATTCACAAGGGAACACGCCAGGGAGTGGGCTTTTATTGTGTTACAAAAAATTCCAGGGAAAATCCTATACAATGAAGGTTTAGGGGGGCAGCATCCCAAGGTCAGGGGCAGCGACTGGGTCTTCAGGGCAGTGGCCAGACATGCCTCTGCACAGACAAGTCCTCCAACCTAGAAAAGGGTGGGGAAAGTCCTCACACAGCTGTGTCTAACCACCTCTCACCCAGCCAGGGTGCAAGTATGGCCTCCCACAGTGAATTAATCTCCTGATGGGATTTACTAAATGGAAACTGAAGGTGGGTGGGTTGTGGCTAGAGGAAGTTGGATACTGGGGTCCTGTCTTGTTGGTATATATTTTGTATCTGGCAAGTGGAATCTTTCTCTGCTTCTTGATTATCATATGTGGAGCTTCTCTCCACTACACTCTTCCACCATGATGTTGTGCCTCGCTTTGATCTCCAAGGAATAGAGCGTGCTGTTTTTGGATTGAAACTTCTGAAACTGTGAGCCCCAGATAAGCTTTTTCTCTTCCAAAATTGTTCCTATCAGACCTTTTAGTCACAACACCAAAAAAGCTAACTAAAACATAAATTAGGACTGAGAAGAGGGGCCTTGCTGTGACCATGTTGTTTGGAAGCTTTTGGGGATTTTTGGAATTTGGGGGAGGAATTTCAGCTGTTTAGTAGTGCAGGCTGGAAATGTTTTCAATTGTTGTAAGCAGAGCTTAATGGCTCATTCTGATGGGAGCTCAGAATATGAGAATGCCAATAGAACCATGGATTGTAAAGACAGGGCTCAAGAGGGTTCAGAGAAAGAGAACTGTATTGGAATTTGTAGTAGAGACAATCTGTGTTATGTTCTGTTTTAGAAATTGTCTGTATTTTGCCCAAGTCTGTGAGGCTGATTTAAAAGAAATGGACTCTCTAATCTGGTGAAAGAAGTATCTAGAAAGCATAGAATTTCAGCAGTGGCATACATGTTGCTGGTGGCTGTTAACCACATTTATTATGATAATCAAGAGAAGAAATCAGAGTAGAAAGATTTGAAAAACTTTGACTTGAAAGGTGGGAGTAAAATGAGTCTATGGAAGTTGCAGTTGAGAAACACATTACCTAACTAAAATGCTGAAACATTTTCCCAGAGACAATAAGAAAGATGGCTATAGAGCATCTCAGAAAATGGCAAGATCATATCCATCTCAGACTCAAGAAAGTCAAAGTAAAAATTCTCTTGAGAAGAGACCAGTGGGGACCCCTTCTTGCAGAAGGGGACCTAGGAGTTTTTCAACAGAGTAATATACCCAAACACTCAGAGGCTGCCGCAGCCAGAGTCCCTGGAGGCTTAGCTAATGTTCAAGCTGGTGGTAGACCTTGCTGTCAACCACCTGGTTCTGCAGGAATGTAACATGGTGGAGTTTAGAGGTCGGGAAGCCTTCATCAAGATTTCAAATTAAGGCATGGGAATCCAGAAAAAGTGAAGCAGCATCATAGTTCCTGCAAGCAAGGGGGCAATGCATAAAGATGTGAGAAAGAAGCAAAAGCTGCCATGGCAACCCTCCAGAATAAGAAATTCCAGTACCATGGAACATCCATTGAGAACGACTGCAGAAACCGAGGTGAGTCAAACCAACAGAAAGGCCACATGGGCTACAATCAACAAGGCCACAGATTGGAGTTAAGCAAGCCCTGTAGACAGAAGATAATGCCATGTGCCCAGATGCCAGATGTGGAACTACAGGACTTGTTTTCCCAGCTGCATTTAGACTTTCTGAACTCCCTGTACAATTATGTTTTGGATGCATGTACATTGCTTTTGAATTTTTACAGGAGCTCATGATATAAGCTTACCCTGAGTCTCAGAGGAGATTTTATTTTAATATAAACTTTTGGGCAGCTTGAACTGTTCAGCCTATGGGAACTCTTGGAAATGGACTAAATGTATTTTCCATAATGAGATGAACATGAGCTTTTGTGGGTCAGGTGTGGAATGTTATTGTTTAAATATTAGTTGTCCCCCAGAAGCTCATGTGTAAGACAATGCGATCATGTTTAGAGGAGAAATTATTAAGGTATGAGAGCATCAACCCAGTTAGGGGGTTAATCCCCTGAAGTGACTATCTGAGTGAAAATGGAAACAGGTAGGTTGTGGCTTGAGGAGCTGGGTCAATGGGGGTATGCCTTTGGGGTATACATTTTGCCTGGCAAGTGGAGTCTCTCTCTGCTTACTGATTATCATGTGAACTGCTTCCTTACATCACACTCTTCCACCATGATGTTCTGCCTCACATGGAGCCCTGAGGACTGGACCTTGCTGTCTATGGATTAAGATCTCTGAAACTATGAGTCCTAAATAAACTTTTCCTCTTCTACAATTGATCTTGTCAGGTCTTTTATTCCCAGCAGCAAAAAAGTAACTAAAACATCAATAGAACAAAATAGAAGATATAAAGACAAAACCACATAGATATATAGCAATCTGATACTCAAAAAGGTGCTAAAAACATAGGTTGGAGAAATGATGATCTTTTTAATAAATGTTGCTAATGAAAACTGTATATTCATATGTACAAGAATGAAAGTAGATGCTTACTTTTCACCCTGACAAAAGTCAACTCAAAGTGGATCTGATACCTAGGAATTAGACCAGAAACTGCAACTGTTGGAGGAAAACATAAAGTCACCACTCCAATATATTGGAGCAGGCACCAACTTCCTTAGCAAAACACTAAAACTCAAAAAAAATCCAAGAATGAATAAGTGGGATGTCATCAAATTAAAAATGTTATGCACAATAAAGGGAACAATTAAGTGAATGAAAAGAAAGCCTACAGAAATCTTTGCCAGCTACTCCTCATAGAGGGATTAATGTCCAGAATATATAAAAAACTCAAAATACTTAACAAAAAGGAAAAAACACAGTCAACAAGTGGGCAGAAGAACTAACCATATATTTCTCAAAAGAAAAAATATAAAAAGTCAACAAATACAAAAAAATACTCAATATCTCTAGCAATCACGGAAATGGACATCAAAGTAATACTGAGACTTTATCTCACTCAATTTAGAATGTCAATCATGGAGAATGCAAAGAATAATAAATGCTGGCAAGAATGGTACACTCAAACATTTTTGGTGGCACTGAAAACTAGTACAACCACTTTGGAATGTAGTTTGTAGATTTCTTCAAAGCCCAGGAATGGATCAACCCTATGACCCAGCTATCCTGTTTCTTGTCAGACATGAAAAATAAATAAATAAATAAGGCCATTACAGTGAAACAAGAACATTACATCAATATTTATAGCAGTGCCATTCACTAATAACCAAGTTATGGGCCCAGCCCAGATACTCATTAATAAATGAATGAAAAAATAGGATATGCCATATACACACAATGGAGTTTTACTCAACCATGAAGAAGACTGAGATAATGGCATTTGCTAGGAAATGAATTGAACTGGAGAACATAACAATAAGTGAAATAAGTTAGACTCATAAAGTCAATGGTTGACAATTTTCTTTCACATGCAGAAGCTAAAGCCAAATAAGAAAAAAAGATAGGTGGAGGGCAGTTACTTGAAAATAAAAGGCAAGAGAGTGGAGTAGTATAAAAGGATAGAAAGGGAAGGAAAAGATAGAAAAAGTAAGAGACTGTGGAATAAAATGGACAACATTATTCTATGTATCTAAATTTGAATACAACACAGTGACTGAGCATGGTGGCACACACTGTAATCCCAGAAACTCAGGAAGCTGAAGTAAGAGGATTGAATGTCCAAAGCCAATTCAGTGAGATTCTGTCTCTAAATAAAATATTTTAAAAAGGGCTGGAAATGTGGCTCAGTGTTTAAATACCTCTGGGTTCAATCCTCAGTACCCCCCCCCCCAAAAAAAAAAATTTAATACAACACAGTAGAGTTTTCTTTTATGTATGTCTATAAAACATCTATTAAAAACAATAAATTAATCAAAGAAAGACCAGTAGAACAAAGGAAGGGGAATATGGGACAGTGGAAAGAAAGATAAGAGGAGGTAGTAGGGACTGAAAAGGAGTAAATTATTTTCCGTGCATCTATGGTTGTGTAAAAATGAATTCCACTATCATATGTAAGTATAATGCACTAATAAAAACATTTTTTTAATTGAAAAGAGAAGCCATATGATCCAGCAATTCTACTACTGAGAATATACCCAAAGTGTCGGGAGCCATTCTCACATGTGACTGGGTGACTCCCGGTTAGGATCTGAGGTGCTCTGGCTGTGTCGGAGCTTTCCCGGCCCTCTCCTGTTGAGAGAACCTGTCCATGTGGGGGTGTAACTGACCACTGACCCCGGAGGCCCAATCACTGACCCTGACCTTGGAGTGCGGCCCCCCCTTCAACCTTCATTGGATGGAATTATCCCCTGAATTTCTTGTTCCCCAATAAAAGGCTACTCCCTGGCGTGCTCTCTCTCTCTCTCTCCTGCTAGCCCTGAGTAATCCTTGCTGCCCTGCCGGGCGGTTAGAGGAGGGAACCAGAGAGGGGAGCCGTCTCGGACCTGGTCATAGAAAAAGGTAACTGAGTCTGTGTGTTTATTTCGATCTCACTAGCTAACTTTTATGCCAAGAACCTCATTAATGAAACCATTGCGCTGGACGCATGGTAGAATTGGCGCCCACGAGGGGGGCATTCTAGATTAGCTAGATTGAGTGGGAGCGCGCGCTATAAAGATAAAGAAAAAAGTAAAAGATAAAGGAAGTGGTGACAATTTGGGTCACAAAAGGAAGTGGTGACAATTTGGGTCACAAAAGTACCTTAAGATATTGAAGGAAAGAGACGTTAAATTAATTAAAATGGGAAATTCAACTTCTACGGATAAGGAAATGTATCTGACTATTTTAGACAGTATAATTAATCAGAAAGGAAAACAGATAAAGAAAGCTCAGTTATTACAATTCTTAGAGATTGTAGGTAAATATTGTCCTTGGTTTTGTGAACAAGAATCTCCAAATTTACTTACTTGGGAGAAATTAGGAAGAAAGTTACAAAAGGTCTGTCTTTCTAATAAATTACCTGGAGGCATAGATAATATTCAGAGAACCTGGACGGCTTTGGAAGTTTGTCTTTTTGAATATATGGGCCAGAATTCGTGGCCCCCTGAAGACCTGCTAAAAGGCATTCAATGGGCTATCAAGTCTATTCAAATGGAAAATCCGCCTGAGGCTACGTTAATTTCTTTTCCTTTAAGCTGCTTAAAAATGAAGGCGCTAGGGGCCAGGCCCAAAGTTAAAAATGTAAATTTAAACTTGCAAAATCAGGCTACTCCGCAGGGAAATTATGGAGAGCAATATCAGAGAGGAGATACCTCCGAGGTCCTAGAGAGCCCTCCAAGGGAGGTAGATGATCTTCCTGGAGAGGAAAATGCGGAAGAGATTCCTAGAGGGGCTCAGAGTTCTTCTCAGCCACGTGACTTAAAAGCCCAATTTCAAAATGGCGACAACACAGAACCTTTACCAGCTAATCTATGAGGAAGAGATATTTTAACCAAAATGGGATTATTATTAGTTACTCCTAACTCTATGAGATCAGTTGAGGAAGTTAGTCAGAGGTATTTTCCTGGAGATGATAAGGAGACCCTTCAGGAAGAGTATCTGTTTACAAACCAGTCTCCACGACAAAGATTAGTAAATGCTCCAAGCCAAAATTTTTATTAGGGGCCCTGAGTACTTCCCCAATCCCTAAGACAGCTGAAAAAATCACTTGGCTCACAGAGGAGCCTATATGGATTTCTCAGTGGCCCATCTCAGGGGAAAAGCTTAAAATAATTCATAGGTTAGTTGAGGAACAACTTCAGGCTGGTCATATAGAGCCAACGCTTAGTCCTTGGAACACACCTATTTTTGTTATTAAGAAAAAGTCAGGAAATTGGAGATTGCTACAGGATTTAAGGGCAATAAATCATGCAATTCAGCCTATGGGATCCTTACAGCCAGGACGTCCCTCTCCTACAGCCATCCCTTTAGATTATAGCTTGATGGTAATAGATTTAAAAGACTGTTTTTTCTCTATAAGGTTACATCCTGGAGATTGTGAGAGATTTGCTTTCACTGTCCCAACAATTAATTTTAAGGAACCTGTTAAAAGATATGGCTGGAAAGTACTCCCACAGGGAATGCGTAATAGTCCTACTCTGTGCCCAAAATACGTAGACCAGGCGATAGATCCCATAAGAAGTAGCTTTCCTGATGCATATATTATTCATTTTATGGATGATATATTATTGGCTCATGCTAATCCAGAGGTACTTTCAGAAATTTTTACTCAGTTAGAGACTTCGCTTACAGCAATGGGTTTATGCATAGCTCCTCAAAAAATTCAAAAAGTGTCTCCTTTTCAATATCTAGGTCAGATAATTCAAGGATGTACAATCCGTCCTCATAATCTTCAGATAAGAATTAAGGAGTTACATACCCTTAATGATTTTCAAAAGCTATTAGGAGATATTAATTGGCTGAGGCCATCCTTAAAACTAACTACTTCTGAGTTAAGTTCTTTATTTCAGATATTACAAGGAAATCCTTCTCCAACCTCTCCACGTCAGCTAACTTTAGAGGCTAAAACAGCTTTAAGGAAAGTTGAAAATGCAATTAAAAATGCACAGCTTACTAGAGTTGATTCTAAGGAAATGGTGTATTTATTAATATTTCCAACTGAACATACCCCAACAGGAGCCATATGGCAAAAATTAGGAGTTATTGAGTGGATTTATTTATCCCACTCCCCTCAAAAAACATTAACTCCTTTTCATGATTCTATAGCTCAATTAGTAATTAAGGGTAGAACTAGGATTTTACAATTAATTGGATCTGAACCTGATATCATAATTATTCCATTTTCTGTTCAACAGATTAATTGGCTTTTTCAAATTTCTAGCCCATGGCAAATAGCTTTTGCTGATTTTCCTGGCCAGATAGATAGTCACTATCCTCGTGATAAAATTATACAATTTGCATCATTAACGTCACTTATTTTTCCAAAGATTGTACGTGCCCATCCTATAGATGAAGCCTTATCAGTGTTCACTGATGGATCAAGTTCAGGTAAAGCAGGATTTTATAGTCATGTTCACACAGAGGTAATACAAACTTCTTATACTTCTGCCCAAAGAGCAGAGCTTCAAGCTCTGATTTTTGCCTTAACCTACTTTGCAAATGAGCCTATTAATATTTATTCTGACAGCTTATATGCAGTCGGAGTTACTAAAAATATTGAAACTTCAGTTATTGGGTATACTTCATCACAAGAGTTATTTAAATTATTTCATAATTTACAAAAGGCAGTGCTAATGCGGAAATATCCATGTTTCATAGGACATATATGAGCTCATACTAATCTTCCAGGACCTTTAGCTTCAGGTAATAACAAAATTGACAGACACGTAGCTTTTTGTCAACAGATGTCTTCATATGACTGTGCACTAGCTTCCCATTCCTTACATCATCAAAATGCTTCTAGCTTAAGTAAAAAATTTAATATTACTAGAGATCAAGCTCATCAAATTGTAAGCCAATGCCCTAAGTGTGTTATTCACACTCCATCTCTGCCATCAGGGGTAAATCCCCGTGGATTAAAACCAAATCAAATCTGGCAAATGGATGTAACTCATATTCCTCAATTTGGTAAGCAGTGTTATGTGCATGTAATAGTGGACACTTATTCTAGATTTATTTTTGCCACAACACGTACTAAGGAAAATTCTCAAAATGTAATTTCTCATTGCCTAGCAGCTTTTTCTGTTTTAGGATGCCCTATGCAGATTAAAACAGATAATTCTCCAGCTTATGTGAGCTCTTCTTTTCAACAATTATGTCAAGAGTTTAAAATTAATCATAAAACAGGAATTCCTTATAACCCCCAAGGTCAAGCCATTGTAGAACGAGCTCATTTATCTATTAAACTTCAATTACAAAAATTAAAAAGGGGGGATAGGCTTATGACTCCCCAAAATAGCCTTAATATTGCCTTGTTTGTTTTAAATTTTTTAAACTGTGACGCAGAAGGTCACACTGCTGCTGAGAGACAAATGTCTCCCTCAGTAACAGGCCCTTTAGGCAGAGTTTTGTGGAAAGATTTACAGACCGGTCAGTGGAAGGGCCCAGACCCGGTGCTTATATGGGGCAGAGGGCATGCTTGTATTTTCCCAGAAAATTCTTCTTGTCCTATTTGGGTGCCTGAACGTGCTATCAGACATGAAAGAGATAGAACCCAGATTCAAGCGACTGAGGATCGACCCAGAGGAGCCCCCATCCAGAAGGAGGAGATATCGGAAAAGGATGAAGAAAGACCAGATTGACCCAGCCGAAAAACTGATTTCATGGAAAGACATAAAGAAGCTAACAACCCAGGCTTCCCGAATACTTCGAGACCTAGGAGAAAACAGGACCCCAATGATGATGGTAGCAACAGTAATTGCCCTACTGGGCTGTCAGGTAAAGGGGGATCAAGTAGACACTTACTGGACATATTTCCCAGATCTACCCCTGATACACCCAGCTGTGTGGACTGGAGAATCTATTCCAGTATTTACTAATGACTCATTCATGATGGGAGGATTTACAGATACTCATATTACTCCCAATCATGTGACTAGATTTAATTATTCTGGCTATAGTGCCCAATTACCCTTGTGTTGGTCCCACGATAAACATGCTGGCTGTCTGAAAGTATCATTCGAAGAAAAGACAGCGATTGGTAGACCTAGACTGACAAATAATTCTATTTATGGAGATTTAAAACCTAATACTAGATCAGTAATCAAGATGGGACTTTCCCATAATAAGCCAGTCATTTCTGCAAAACCTCCACAGATACACCACTGTCCAAATAGTTCTACAATTGAGATTGGCACCTTTCCTAAATGGATGGATTGTATAAATCCCTTTCCTGTACAACATAAGGTGTCTAAAGATAGTGGGTATATTTTAGACTGGTCTCCAAAAATTGATAAGAGACAATTACGAAGAAATTCTGCTATGACACCTGCAGGATTTTTTAGTAATATTTTGACTTATAATAAAGGTGGTGTTCAAAAAGATATTTGGCGTTTAATTGCTGCCTCAAAATTCTTACATTTTACAGACAAACCCTTACCAAGATTTATTGGCAAGAACTGTAAAGAGGGATCTTGCTATGGCTTACGAGCTTGTGTCCAATCTCCTTATGTTTTAATTATTGAAAATGTAAAAGTTAAATGGATAGATGACAGATATGTTGTCACTTGTAATAAATGTAACCTAACCAATTGTATTACTAGGTATAATGGAGAAAAAGGAGTGCTGATACTTCATCAGCCCTCTTTCATTTTATTACCTGCTAATATTTCAGAGCCATGGTATGCTGATGCTGGTTTACAAGTCTTGCAACAAATTCATGCCCAGCTGGCAAGACCTAAACGTGCTATTGGAGTTATAATTGTTGGTGTTTTGGCGCTAGTCTCTTTTATTGCATCAACTGTCTCTGCGTCTCTGACATTGTCTCAAAATATTCAGCATGCAAAATTTCTTAATAATTTAGCTCAGAATACTTCCAAGGCTCTGCGTAATCAAGTAAATATTGATGAAAAGATTGAAACTAAATTAAACGCCTTAGAGGCAACTGTTATTGACATAGGTAATGAACTTTCAGCCTTAAAATTTAAAGAAAGGCTTAAATGCCATGGTAATTATAAGTATGTGTGTGTTACAGCTGCCAAGTACAATGCTTCTCTCTGGGATTGGGAGAAGGTTAAAAACCATTTGTTAGGTATTTGGCAAAATAGTAATAATAGCTTGGATATTCTGGAACTTCATCACCATATCCAAGACATTCAAAATAATAGAGCTGATTTTTCAGATCCTTCTTCTTTGGCTAACCAAATATTTAAAAAGTTAAATGGATTCAACCCTGGAAATATTCTTAAACACTCGGCCTGGTACATTATTGGATTATCCTCTTTGCTGCTAATTCTCTATTGCATTGTAATTGTAGGATGGCGAGTCTTCAGAACAAGAATGCAGAAACTCCAGAGAGTGAACTGCCGCCTCATTTTTGCGAAAAGAAAGGGGGAATATGTCGGGAGCCATTCTCACACGTGACTGGGTGACTCCCGGTTAGGGTCTGAGGCGCTCTGCCTGTGTCGGAGCTTTCCCGGCCCTCTCCTGTTGAGAGAACCTGTCCGTGTGGGGGTGTAACTGACCACTGACCCCGGAGGCCCAATCACTGACCCTGACCTTGGAGTGCGGCCCCCCCCCTTCAACCTTCATTGGATGGAATTATCCCCTGAATTTCTTGTTCCCCAATAAAAGGCTACTCCCTGGCGTGCTCTCTCTCTCTCTCTCCTGCTAGCCCTGAGTAATCCTTGCTGCCCTGCCGGGCGGTTAGAGGAGGGAACCAGAGAGGGGAGCCGTCTCGGACCTGGTCATAGAAAAAGGTAACTGAGTCTGTGTGTTTATTTCGATCTCACTAAACTAACTTTTATGCCAAGAACCTCATTAATGAAACCATTGCGCTGGACGCATGGTAGACCAAAGAACATGAAATCAGTGTGAAAAAAGATAACTGAGTGCTCATGAACATATTCACAATAGCTATGAAGTGGAAACAAGCTAGGTCTTCATAGATGAATGAATATATTCATATATATATACATATATATTCATAAAGAAGAATGAGAAGAAGGAGGAGTTGCAAGGTGGGGGAGGGGAGGCAACGGAATGTGGAGTAATGGGGATTGAAATGGAGCAAATTACATTTCATGCATGTATGAATATGTCACAATAAACTCCACTACAATGTGTAAGTATAAGACACTTATGAAAAAAATTTGAATTTTTTAAATGAAAGAGCCTAGAAACTAGTGGAATGAAAAAACAGAAATAAAATACTATCATTTGCAACAACATGGATGGATCTGGAGGTCTATATGTCAAGTGAAACAAAACAGGCTCAAGTATTGCATATCATACAAATGTAGAATCTAAAAAATTGAGAGTATAATGGTATTGTCAAAAGGTTGGGAGAATATAGTGGACAGATGGCAAAAGTTTGATCAATGTGTACAAAATGACAGTTGGATGGAAGCATAAAATATTGGTGTGCTATTGTACAGTGAGGAGACTATAGCTCATAATAATGTGATATACATTTTTAAAAGTTACAATAATAATTTTGATAGTTTTC
The DNA here is from genome assembly GCF_048772815.1 of Callospermophilus lateralis. NCBI lineage: Eukaryota > Metazoa > Chordata > Mammalia > Rodentia > Sciuridae > Callospermophilus > Callospermophilus lateralis. Next base: position 202,783,667 of record NC_135306.1, on the reverse strand, counting down.
ACCATGAAAGAAATGATAAGGTCTGGGGCTCTGTGTCAGTGGTAGAGCACAGGCCTAGTAAGTGTGAGGCACTGGGGTTAATGCCCAGTACCACATTAAAAAAAAAACAAACCTACATAAACAAAAAGTATTGTGACCATCACTACTAAAAATATTTTATTTTATTTTTTAATTTTTATTATTAGTTGTTCAAAACATTACACATTTCTTGACATATCATATTTCATACATTTGATTCAAGTGGGTTATGAACTCCCATTTTTACCCCTTATACAGGTTATAAAATCACATCAGTTACACATCCACTTTTTTACATACTGCCATATTAGTGTCTGTTGTGTTCTGTTGCCTATCCTATCCTCTATTATCCCCCTTCCCCTCCCCTCCCCTCCCATCTTCTCTCTCTACCCCATCTACTGTAATTCATTTCTCTCCCTTGTTTTTTTTTCCTTTCCCCTCACTTTCTCTTATATGTAATTTTGTATAACAATGAGGGTCTCCTTCCATTTCATGCATTTTCCCTTCTCTCTCCCTTTCCCTTCCATCTCTCTTCCCTGTTTAATTTTAATCCTCTTCTCATGCTCTTCCTCCATGCTCTGTTCTTAGTTGTTCTCCTTATATCAAAGAAGACATTTGGCATTTGTTTTTTAGGCATTGGCTACCTTCACTTAGCATAATCTGCTCTAATGCCATCCATTTCCCTCCTCCAGTTGGGGTGGTCTGTCTACCGCACAGGCAGGCTGCTGGGCCCTTTCTCCTGGTCTCGTGTTATGCCTACCATGCTGGTGATGGCTGGGCCTCTCCTCCAGTTGGGGTGGTCTGTCTACCATGCCAGTAGGCTGCTGTGCCCCCTCTCCAGGCTGCATGGTCTGGCTACCGTGCAGGTGGGGGGCTGGGCTCCTCCTCCAGTTGGGATGGTCTGTCTATCATGCAGGCGGGCCACTGGGCCCCTTCTCCAGGTTGCGTGGTCTGCCTACCCTGCAGGCAGGAGGCTGGGTTCCTCCTCTGTCGCGACCCCTTGCCCGCAAGGAAGACGCAACTCAGGAATCTTCTTTCAGCAGTTTATTCAGGCCTTGATTTAAGTATCTTTTAGTGACTCCCTTTCTTTCTTCCTCCCGAGGGCCCAAGCACAGCCTAATAAAGCCTCCCACGTACCAATCTTAAGCCGCCGCGTGGATCTTTCTTATAGGGTGGCAAGAGATAGCGTGCCAACTCTCCACAAAGGAATTTGTTTATCACAGGCCACAGTGGAAGCCGGCGCCATCTTCTAATGGCGGCCACAATTTACAACAATGGCTTACCACACTCCTCCAGTTGGGGTGGTCTGTCTACTGTGCAGGCAGGCTGCTGGGACCCTTCTCCAGGTCGCACAGGCATCCGCTGGGCCCCTCCTCCTGTTGGGGTGGTCTGTCTACCATGAAGGTGGGATGCTGGGCCTAAAAATATTTTAAATTAAATAAATGGTAAATGTTTAAGGAAACAGATGTTTGGCCATATTAAAATACTATACAATGTATAATGTGTCAAAACATAAAAGGGTACCCAAAATATGTACATTTTTAATGCTTTTATGTATGACTTAAAAACATTTCATTTAAATTCTCAAAAAGTCTTTTCTTGAAAAAATTTGTGCATCCTGGACAGAAATCTGCATTTTAAGATGTTGCACAGGTGATGGATTTAAAGTTAAGGAATAGAAACCTCTAGTTTGCATAATTATTTCCAGATATTCTGTTTGGTTGCTTGTTTTGGTTTTATTCAACCAGTCCAACTTCTTTCATTATTACCCTGCATGTTCTTTGGAATATCCTGCAAATATAGTTATGTCAAATCTTTTTATATAATTAGGTACTTATCATGATGTACTTTCTTGTTCAGAAACTGTTCTTTTAATCATTTATTGTCTCAGGAATTCTTCTTCACAAGTTCAAAGTTCTACTTCTAGAGGGATGACTCTCCTGTCCTGTTCTACCAAGGAATTATTAAACATTTTCTGTGAAATAGTCTATGTGTCTATCTCTCACTAACTGGAACATAAGACCTTATAACAGAAACTCATATACTATTTCCAAATTTGTAATTAAGTAAACAAATATATTGATATAAAAGGCCAAAATGCTATTTGAATAAATTAATACATCTGATAAAATAAACTATGGCATAAAAGTTCTGTTTTCTTCCTCTCTGTCCATTATATTTGTTTCCATATTTCAAAAACTTTAAAATCAGTCACTATTTAAACTGAAACAGAATTTCAGTTACCAATAGTCAGCATTTACATTCAATATCCCTCTTTCTTTTATTTTAACCAAGAATATTTATCAGTAACTTCTAGTGAAAATTCAGTCCTAACTAAGAAAAGCCATGCTCTATTCTTTACACAGTAATATCAGAAAGATTTTTACTTTTGAGGTTCCAACATTCCTTTTCTAAAAAGTAACAGATCATTGAAAGGTATGTTTAGGGTCATGTGGAGATTACACCCGCTGAAAGTCCACTGTTGACTCAAAGATCAGAATCATTCACAGAGTAATCTTTTAAGCAGGCTCAGTTGTCAGCAAGTAGAAGTCTCTTTGACAAATATTTATGTAACTTTATTGAAACTATCTGCCTGTCTAAACCCATTATTCTGCAGCAGTGAGTCACAGCCCATCAAGGAGAAAGTTGAATGAGGATCAACATATTATAGGTCTTGGAAAAGGAAGCATTTTCTCCTTCTGAATTTACCTTCATAAAGTGGTTCCTTCAGGTGATCCCCTGTTCAGCCTCAATGTCCTTTGATGAGCTCCTGGATCAAGCTGGAGGCCTGGGGAGATTCCAAATCTTTCAGCTAGTTCTCTTTTGTGTCATCAACATCCTAACATACCCACATATTGTACTGGAGAACTTCACTGCTGCAATTCCTGATCATCGCTGCTGGGTCCAGATTCTGGACAATGACACTGTCTCTGGTAATGACACCAGAACTCTCAGCCAAGATGCCCTCCTGAGGATCTCCATTCCCCTGGACTCAAACCTAAAACCAGAAAAGTGCCGTCGCTTCATCCGTCCCCAGTGGCAGCTCCTTCACCTGAATGAAACTGTCACCAACACAGCTGAGCCAGACACGGAGCCCTGTGTGGATGGCTGGGTGTATGACAGAAGCTACTTCCCCTCCACCATCATAACTGAGGTAAGGTGCCTCATCCAAATATACTGTTTGTATGATCAAAGAGTTTGGAGGTAATACCAAGAAGAAGCTTGCTTCATACATTTAGTCCTTCTGTAGGTAGCAATTGCTTATCTACTTACTCTATGATGCTGTGGAGAATGTACAGTATTGGAGTTAATGAACTGAACAAACAAAACATATACCTATAATTATCATTTAATCTAGTGAGAAAGATCTTTAATTTTAAAAGTGATCAAATGTTATACTAAGTCAGTGGTTCTCAGTGCTGAAAAACTGACCCTGAGAGCAACCCTGAGAGTTGCCCTATGGCATAATAAATCAGAATATCTGGGATTAGGATCCAAATACTAGTGTTTTTGATGTTCTTTAAGTGATTCAATGTGTGGCCGAGGATGAGAGATGTTGTAGTAGTTGAAGTATGGACTGCTAAGAAAAGTCAAAGGCAGGGTCCTTATACCACTTACATGATGAGAAAAAAAGTTATAGTTTTAAAATTTTTGGTAACTGTGTTTTTACATGTTTTAATTGTAGTAGCTAAAGAATCTGTATAAGTTAATGGAATAAAGAGAGTTGGTGACCTGAAGGTAAAAATGAATAAAGTCATGCAGAAAAAAGGTGCAGGATATTTGAAGATTATGAGGCAAGAGAGAGGCAAGTGCACTTGAAGGGCTAAAATAAATGGAGGAAAGGCAACCAGGGGAGAGTGACTGTAGGTGAAGCTGGAGATCGGGCAGGATCCACAAAGCAGAGATCATATGCGGGAGTTTGCACTTTGACTGCAAAGATTTTAAAGGCTCAAAACCTTCTAAAACTCCACTGTGCTTTTTTATTTTCTTCCAGTGGGACCTGGTTTGTGAATCCCAGTCATTAAAACCAATGATTCAAACTTTGTTTCTGACTGGGTCACTGTTGGGAAGTCTCATATATAGCCTTCCTTCAGACAGGTGAGTGTCACCTCATTTTCTTTTGAACTGTTGTTAAAATTAAGTATTCAGTAAATACTTATTTCTTTATTTAAGAAATCTTGACGAGATCTCTGTGTTTTGCACTGAACTGTGTACTGGACTCACTTTCTGACTACAGGAAACTAAGTATTAGCACTTAATACATACACTGGAAGTTAAAACTTGTTGTGAAAAATTCATTGTTCTGCATTAAGGAGACAGAAAAGGGTATGTCAATCTTATTAGTTTCAGGGAGCAATTTGCAGAGCAAATCCAGAATGTGAGGTGTATGAGTAACAGTTCAACAAAGGGAAAGAAAGTAGAGTTCAGGGAGAAGGCACTTGCATGGTTAATTTTTTTATTGGTTATTCAAAACATTACAAAGCTCTTGACATATCATATTTCATACATTAGATTCAAGTGGATTATGAACTCCCATTTTTACCCCAAATACAGATTGCAAATCACATCGGTTACACATCTACATTTTTACATAATGCCATATTAGTAACTGTTGTATTCTGCTGCCTTTCCTATCCTCTACTATCCCCCCTCCCCTCCCCTCCCCTCCCATCTTCTCTCTCTACCCCATCTACTGTAATTCATTTCTCTCCTTGTTTATTTTCCCATTCCCCCTCACAACCTCTTATATGTAATTTTGTATAACAATGAGGGTCTCCTTCCATTTCCATACAATTTCCCTTTTCTCTCCCTTTTCCTCCCACCTCATGTCTCTGTTTAATGTTAATATTTCCTCTTGCTCTTCCTCCCTGCTCTGTTCTTAGTTGCTCTCATTATATCAAAGAAGACATTTGGCATTTGTTTTTTAGGGCTTGGCTAGCTTCACTTAGCATAATCTGCTCTAATGCCATCCATTTCCCTGCAAATTCCATGATTTTGTCATTTTTAGTGCAGAATAATACTCCATTGTGTATAAATGCCACTTTTTTTATCCATTTATCTATTGAAGGGCATCTGTGTTGGTTCCACAGTCTAGCTATTGTAAATTGTGCTGCTGTAAACATTGATGTGGCAGTATCCCTGTACTATGCTCTTTTAAGGTCTTCAGGGAATAGTCCGAGAAGGGCAATACTTGGGTCAAATGGTGGTTCCATTCCCAGCTTTCATCCATTGATATGGGTCTGTTCAAATTGGGTGTATCCTCCTGACTCAGTCTGGGCAAATCATATGACTTAAGAAATTTATCGATGTCTTCACTATCTTCTATTTTATTGGAATATAGGTTTTCAAAATAATTTCTAATTGTCTTCTGTATTTCTGTAGCATCTGTTGTGATATTGCCTTGTTCATCCCGTATCTTAGTAATTTGAGTTCTCTCTCTTCTTCTCTTCATTAGCATGGCTAAGGGTCTGTCAATCTTATTTATTTTTTCAAAGAACCAACTTTTAGTTTTGTCAATTTTTTCAATAGTTTCTGTTGTTTCAATTTCATTGATTTCCACTCTGATTTTAAATATTTCTTGCCTTCAGCTACATTTGCTGTTGTTTTGCTGTTCCTTTTCTAGGGCTTTGAGATGAAGTGTGAGCTCATCTATTTGTTGGTTTTTTTCTTTTTTTGAGGAATGAACTCCAGGGGATGAATTTCCCTCTTAAAACTGCTTACATTGTGTTCCATAGATTCCGATATATTGTGTCTGTATTTTCATTTATCTCTAAGAATTTTTTGATTTCCTCCTTTATGTCTTCTGTAACCCATTGGTCATTTAGTAACATATTGTTCATTTTCCATGTGATGTAGGATTTTTCCTTCCTTCTTTTATTATTGATTTCCAGTTTCATTCCATTATGATCAGATAAAATGCATGGTATTATCTCCACCCCTTTATATTTACTGAGGGTTGCCCTATGGCATAATATATGGTCTATTTTTGAGAAGAATCCATGTGCTACTGAGAAAAAAGTATATCCACTTGATGATGGTTGATATATTCTATTATGTCAGTTAAGTCTAGGTTATTGATTATGATATTGAGTTCTATAGTTTCTTTATTCAACTTTTGTTTGGAGGATCTGTCCAATGGTGAGAGAGGTGTATTTAAATCACCCATAATTATTGTGTTGTGGTCTATTTGATTCTTGTACTTGAGGAGAGTTTGTTTTGTGAACCTCGCAGCACCCTTATTTGGTGCATAAATATTGATAATTCTTATGTCTTATTGGTGAATGGTACCTTTTAACAGTATATAATGTCCTTTCTTATCCCTTTTGATTAACTTAGTCTTGAAGTCGATTTTATTCGCTATGAGGATGGCCACCCCTGCTTGCTTACGAGGACCGTGTGCGTGGTATATTTTTTCCAAACCTTTCACCTTCAGCCTGTGTATGTCTTTTCCAATCAGATGTGTCTCCTGGAGGCAGCGTATTGTTGGATTTGTTTTTTTCAATCCATGTTACCAGCCTATGTCGCTTTATTGGAGAGTTTAAGCCATTAATGTTTAGAGTTACTATTGATATATGGATTGTACTCTCAGCCATGTTTGATTATTTATCTTTTTTTTTTTAAATTTAGTTTGTTTCTCCATGATTAGCTTTTCCCCTGCTCTCTGACTTACTGAGGTACTTCTGTTGGTTTTCGTTACTGTTTTTCATTTCTTTCTCGTGTAGTGTTTTGCTCAAGATGCTTTGCACTGCTGGTTTTCTGGCTGCAAATTCTTTTAACTTTTTTTTTTATCATGAAAGATTTTTATTTCATTATCATACCTGAAGCTTAATTTTGCTGGATATAAAATTCTTGGTTGTCATCCATTGTCTTTCAGTGTTTGAAATACGTTGTTCCAGGATCTTCTCGCTTTCAGCGTCTGTGATGAAAAATCCGTTGTTAACCTTATTGGTTTACCCCTGAATGTAATCTGCCTCCTTTCTCTTGTAGCTTTTAATATTTTCTCTTTGTTCTGTAAATTGGTATCTTCATAACAATGTGTCTTGGCGTTGGTCTACTGTGATTTTGTATGCTCAGTGTCCTGCATAGAGAATTTGTATATCCGTTTCCTTTTTTATATCTGGAAAGTTTTCTATAAGTATTTCATTCAGCAGGTTGCTCAGTCCCTTGGTTTGAACCTCTATACCTTCCTCTATCCTGAAGACTCTTAAGTTTGGTTTTTTATGTTATCCCATATCTCTTGGATGTTTTTCTTGTGATTTTTTACAGCCTTTCTGAGTTGGCTGGACTCTTTTCAAGATGATGTATTTTGTCTTCATTTTCTGATGATCTGGCTTCTACTTGCTGCACTCTGTTAGTGATACTCTCATTTAAGTTTTTAATTTGGTTTATACTTTCCTTCATTTCTAAAATTATTGTTGGATTTGTTTATAATCTCTATCTCCTGATAAAGATGCTTATTTGCTTCTTTTATCTGTTTATGTAATTCATTTTCAATGTGTTCTTTCACTGTTTGAATTTGCTGTCTCATATCCTCTTTAAGATTCCATTCCATCTATCTAAGGTATTCCTTGAATTCTTTTTTTGGCCATTTTTCTGACGCCTCTAGGTCCTCCTGAATATTTAGGCTGTCCTGCTTTGTTTGTGCACTTGCATGTTTAAAAGTAAGTTCCTAGTCTTGGCAATATTCTGAACCACCTAGTCCCTGTAAGAAAAATGAACATAGATACTTTTATACTGGTCATCATTTCACACATGCAGTGTAGGCAAACATACAGAAGTAATCGTCATTATAAAATCTGAATCTGAGGATGGAGTAGCACTGTGGCCCTGATGGGATGGTAAGTCAATGGACCTGTAACCTGGATGCTGGTCCTTGTGAAATGACTTTAATAGGTAACATTTGTAACCAGAAAAGGTAATTATTAAGAAGTTAAAAGGATGAAGCTTGGAGGTGAGAAGTTTGTGACTTCTAGCACCCTGACAGAACTACAAAGGCAGTCAATCATGGCTCTCATCCACACATGGTTCCCACAAGAACACCGATGGGAGTGCTGATTCTAAAAGCTACCTAGTATTCTCAGTTCAAAATTGTGACTTTGCACATACAATAGATAATTCATGCCTGTATGGATTTCTAGATCAGAGAGTTCATTTCCCTCTAGTTTTCAGGTCTCTATACTACTAATTTGTACTGGAGAATGAATTAACAAAACAGTTAAATGAAAAATATGAATAAGTAAATTTTCTTTGAGCAGAGATTCAGGTTACTATCCATAAATAGTAGAATAAAAATATATTATATTCATATAAATTTCTATTGAGCCACAAGAAAGAACAAACTACTGCCACATGCAATAACAGGGGCAATATTACATAATAGAGGACTACATAACACATTATTTCAAGTTCAAAGATCAAAGCATACAGGCTAATATATGGTGGTGTTAAAGTTCATGATCTTAGATATCTTTGGTGAGAATGGTGTCCAGGAGAATGTCTGAGAACAACTTCTTCATGAGACTGATGTTCTGTTGATTTAGAACTGGTTAAATAGAGTGGTCTTGTGAAAATAATTAAACTTGTAAATGAAATGCTTAATAAGGGATGTAACAATGGTAGGGATGTGACTCTTGAATTAGGAGTATAATTTGATAGAAGGCAATAGTAGCAGCCAGGAGATCAGTTGTAAAACGATTAACTTCAATACTTATGACAGAGATTTGTAAGATGGTCCTTTCAGATCTAAAGTAGTAAATGATGGAAAGCAGTAAAGAAACTTACTTTAGTAATTATTTTATTTCACAAATTTATGGATTACATTAATTTGGTATATTTATATACTTTAAATAATTACAAACAGTGTGTAATTACCAAGACAATGTGGTTAATATTTCATCACCTTAAACATTAAAAAATGTCTATAAACACATAATAATTGTACCATGAAATACTATGTGATATTTTATTTTATGTATACCTTATATAAGGATAAAATCTGGGTAATAAGCATTTCTGTCTTCTTATGATTATTTTGGTATACAGCTTTCAAGCTCCTCTCTTCTAGTGATTCATAAAATATACTATAGGTTATTGTGAACTATAGTCACCCAGCTTTGCTGTAGAACTTAGAATTTATTACTGCCAACCACTTGTGCTTTGGTGCCAATTATTCAACTTCCTTCTACTCCCCCTCACCTCTCCCTGCTTCTAGTACCAGAAGTTATGGAGTTCAACCCCATTATCATATGAAGGGACCTCTGCATTCCTGACAAATAACCACCCAGTTTCTTAGAACACTTTAGAGTATGTGTAGCTCACATTTGCAGCTAGCATTTTACATGCATTAATTATCCACATTTCATCCATGCACTATGTTGACCTGTGTCTTCTCAAGCTTGAAAATTTTCTGCCTTTCTTACCCAGGTATTAGCCAGTGATTTTCTGTCATACATACAATAAAACTCTGAGTTTCTTATCAAGTCTTGCCATTCTGTCATATGGCCCCAGCCTCCCTTCCTCACCTTGTCTACCCACTTATCCATTCTCTGTTAGTCTTCAGAACATCTAGCTGGATTCTACCACATGACATTTGCATTTTCTATTTATTCTGCCTATGATGCTTTTCCCTGTACACTGTTCAGCCCAACTTCTAAGTTCTCAGATTCAAATCTTACCTTCTGAAAAGTCTCTTCCCTGATTCCCTATTTAGTGGTACCTCTATCCAAGTTACTCTTGTGGCAAATCCCAGCCTTTAAATTTAATGGGTATGTGGGCTCCCTCTTGTCCAGCAAGGAGGTCCACAAAACATGGTAGAGGAGTGTGTGGCTGTGGAGTCACTAAACAAAATCTCCAGAGACCAAGAAGGAAGCAGGTCTGATTTTACTGCAAAGTAACCATGTATTTATACTCGGGCAATAGCTAAGCAGATTACAGGTAGCCACCAATGCAATTTCTGATAACTGTCCTTGCAGCAACCAATTGAGGAGTGGGCCGTGGAGCAAGCACAGGCCTCACACCCATGGCCTCACACCCAGGGCTGTGCCTACAGGGTAAGCAGTCTGCCACTCACTTGCCTAGCACGAGGGGAGTGGCGTGCCACTCAGATGCCCTTAATTTATGCCATGCATGCAGTAGTCCATGCACTTGTCCCCACAAATGAGAATTTTATAACTTTGCCTTTTAAATGCCTTATTTCTGCACTGAGTGGTAACAAAGACCATCTGTCAGCCTATTGAAGTATCCCAGAGTAAAGATGATAGGAGTCTAAAGGAAGTAGATATCATGGAGATGGAAAGATGGATCTAGATTTGGGGAATTTTTTAGAATCAGAGACATCAAGACATTCTGGAGATTAAGATTATTTTTCACTATTGCAGAGCTGCTAGTAAGAGAAATGGAAGTTTCAAAGAGGATATAAGCTTCTGACCTGAAAAAATGACTAGACTATAGACTTAATGCCACTATAGAAGATGGAAGAGAATTAGAGAAGTGGAGAAATGTTGATGGAGAAAATCAAGAAATCTGTTTTGGATTTGCTGAGTGGGAGCTATTTGGCATTGTTTCAGTCCACTTTTTTGTACTGTGACTAAAAGAGCCAAATTTACAGGATAAATGTTTATCTTGGGGCTCACAATTTCAGAAGTCTCAGTGCATAGGTGGCTCACTCTATTCCTTGAAGCGTCATGGTCAAAACATATGGTGGAGGAAATTATTAGCCAGGAACATGCCACAAAAGGGGTGGGGAGAGATAGAGATAGAGATAGAGATAGAGAGAGAGAGAGAGAGAGAGAGAGAGAGAGAGAGAGAGAACTCCCCTTATCAAGACAAAATATAAAAAGGCATACCACCAGTGACCTACCTCTTCTAGCCACATGCTACTCAACTATAGTTACCACTCAGTTAATTCATTCAACTGGACTTACACACCAATTGGTTAATACTCTCATAATATAATCACTTCAACTCTGAAGTTTCTTGGATTGTCTCACACACATCAACTTTTTGGGAACAGCTCACATCTGTTCACATCTAAACCATAATGGACATATATATGGAGATTCAGGTATCTAGTTGTACATGTACGTTTGGGCCATAGAAAAGTTTAAGTCTGTGAATATCTTGAAATTTGCTATCATACAAATATTTGTATAGTTAGAGGAGTGAGGATAGGAAAAAAACATTAGTAAGCACAGTGATACAAAGTAGTTTAAACCTGCCTAAAGCAATAACTCACCATGTGCACAATTCTACTTCACTGTAATTGAACAGGTGTTGTTGCCTCACATGATCAGGAGAGTTTTCCAGTCCTGATATCTTTCTTCTTCAGATTTCAAATGCACACAAATTTATTTATTATGTACAATTCAGTATTCATCTATACCTTAATTCCTTTTACTCGAGGATAATGTCATTCTTCTCATTTACAATGTTCTTATTGGTTTCAGCAAAGATCCTTTTCCTTGTGTATTCCCATTCATGTCCATGAATTCCCATTAATCTACATTCCTATCCATCACAACAGAGAAATGTGTTACATATTTACTATTTCTCTTTCTACATGCTATGAAATATGTTATGTTTTTGAGTATGATAGTTTTCAAATCTATATAAGATGTATCTTTTGTCTAATCTCTTTATTACATTTATCATTCAACACTAAGTTCTTTTAGGTCTACTTATATTTTCATGTATGTAATCTTTTGTTTCAACGTAACCCAGAGCTCTCATGATAAGCCCCCAACACTTTTCCCTATTCTATTTTCCAGTGTTGGTTTCTTTGATTCCCACAGCATCCCTAAAACCACACCTATCTATTGAAACAGGGTTTTCCTCAGGTGAGGCTGACCTTAAACTTGTGATTCTACCTCTGCCTCCTGAGTCACCACCATGCCTGGCAATGAGCTTTAAAATTTTGCATCAGTTTTAGGTTTACAGAAATATTGAGTCCAAAGTACAGAGAGTTCCCAATACCCCCTCCCACAAACAACCTCACATATTCTTAGCAATTTACATTAGTGTAATAAGTTTATTATATGTGATAGACCAATATTTATGTGGTATTGACTAAAGCCCATGGTTTACAACAGGACACACTCTTAGTGTTACATGGTTTTAGGGGTTTTGGCAAAAGTATAAAGCCATGTAGCCACCAACAGAGTATCTCTTTTAAAATATCCTGTCCTCTACCTGTTCATCCCTTCCACTCAAACTCTGTAACCATTATCACAAGAATTTATTTGTTGTACTGATTGTGTTTTCATTTCTCAATTTTCCAGGAATTGTTTTATCCTCAATCATGGCTAATAAAAAGATAGTTCTATCTTGAATTCTCTCATTCAAGTTTAGTAACACAATGTATGTGGCAAGAACCTACATTTTGTTAAAAATGGAAACACAATTCATAAGACTTTTAATGACTTAGTCTGTGAAAGTAACACAAGTTATAGGGAAAATGTTCAAAACTAAAATTTTGTCCAGATAGTAATGTCCTAAGCAGCTTTTTCACTGCTGGGAGTAAAGGATCCAATCAGAACAACTATAGAGGAAGAAAAGTTTATTTGAGAGCTCACCGTTTTAGAGGTCCTTAGTCCATAGAAAGACAACTCCATTCCTTGAAGCTGGAGACAAGGCAGAATATGATGGTGGAAGAGTGTGGCAGAGGGAAACAACTCTCATTGTAACCAGGAAGCAGAGGGACTGCTGTCACCAGATGCAAATATATTCATCATAACTGTGACTCCAATAAACCACTTCCTCCAGCCACATTCCACCTGCCTCCATTTACAATTCAGTTAATCCCACCATGGATTAACTCACTGATTAGTTTAATTAGGTCATTTCTTCTCCAAGCCTTCTTGCATTGTCTGACATGTGAGATTTTGGACGATGCCACATCTAAACCATAAAAATTAACATTACTCAAAACTTTGTATCAGCTCATGGAACTTTGTTCAAGTTAACTCCAGAATGAGACTATTCTCTGGAGCTCCATGACACAAATATTTTCCTGTTCTTTTTGTGTGATATGTCCTTCTGCTTATTATTCTCTTTCTCTCCTCTGTGGACCTCCTATGAGTTCTTGTGCTAAAGGGAACAGTTGCCAGGTCATCTTCTGAAACACACTTCCTGAAACCTTTGAACACTGACATGGCCCAGGGTATTGATTATGTCATCTCTCTGCAACTTTGATGTATTTTCTTCCCACACTTCCTTTCAAATCCTTCAGCATTTACCTAAAGATTGCAAACATCCAACTATGAATCTCTTGATTTCCCTCCTCAGCACTCTGAACATGATACACAAATCCACTTTCCTAAATGAACTTTTTTAAAACAAACATTTGTTATGACCTCCCCTTTTCCTCCTCTTGATATGGTTCCATGTGGCATCAAGATCCTCTTATGCCATGTGCTTTTCTGTGCATTCTGGCATCATTCTAAGATTAGCAGGGATGCTTACATCTGTGATTTTCATTGTTGACTAGTATTATGATTCCGCTAGACCACAAGTACAATGTCCTACTTGTTAAACATTTTACCATAAATCTCAAGTTATTTTATCTTTTCTTGTTTTCCACATATTATTTTTTTCTGAAATAAGCTTACCTGTTCCAATCTTTCTTAGGTTTGGGCGGAAGGTGGTGTACCTGTGGTGCATACTCCAGCTGGGCATCGTTGACACTGCCGCAGCATTTGCCCCCACCTTCCTCATTTACTGCATATTACGCTTCTGTGCTGGGTTGAGTGTCATGACTATTATGATAAATGCTTTTTGTCTCAGTAAGTAAATAATTTGAGACTTTCATTTTTTCCATGCCTGAATTGACTGTGAATTACCCTTTGCCTGGAATGACAATTAGGTACATATTTTTTTCCAGTGTCAGAATGGACAACATCCAAAAGGAAGTCTCTAGGAATAGTCCTGATGATGTCTTCCTACAGTATTGGGCAGATGTTCCTTGGAGGACTGGCTTTTGCCATTAGAAGCTGGCACATACTGCATCTGGCTGTGTCTGTACCCTTGCTTGTCCTCCTTTTGCCTTCCAGGTATGAACAATCTCCATGTTATTTACAAGAGAGGCCAAAGGGATAGCAGATAACGCTGGGTATGTTTTTGGTTCCAATGTTGGTCCCTATTAACACCCTTTGTGCCATCCATGGTGCAAGAGAGGAAATAGGATGGCAATTTAAATGGAGGTTGGCACTATGCATAACCATTTTTGTATAATAGTCAGGAAATTGTCATGAAATAATTGTAATACAAAAATAAAACATTTTATCATACTTTTATGAGTGCAATATAATAATACATAATAGTGGAGTTCATTGTGACATACTCATAAATGCACATAATATAATTTCCTATATCTCATTTTCCCTTACCTCCCTTTTGCCTGCCCTCTTACTCCCTCTGATTGTCTTCCTTATGGTTTCTCTTCTACATGTTTATTTTTTAAATTGGTTCATTATGATCATATATAAACATGGAGCTCATTATGATTTGTTTATACATGGACATAGCACACTTTGGTTGATTTCAATGCCCAGCATCTCTCCTTGGCATCCCTCATCCTTGCCTGTCTTACTCTGCTATACTGTTCTCCCTTCTATTCTCATGAGATCCTTTTATTTTTCCCTTTTTGTTCTCTTTACCTTTCACCTATGAAAGAAAACATTCAATCTTTGGCTTTCTGAGTCTGGCTTATTTCACTTAGCATTATGCTTTCCAGTTCCATTTATTTACCAGCAAATAACATAATTTCATTCTTCTTTATGGTGAATAAAACTCTATGTGTGTATATACCATATTTTCTTTATCTGTTCATCTGTTGATGGACACTAACAATGGTTTTATAACTTGGCTATTTGAATTGCACTCTTACAAACATTGAAATTCATGTATCACTAGAGTACACTGATTTGGGGGTTTTGGTGTAAATTTCCTAACTCTGGAACAGTTGAGTCATGTGGTGGTCCCATTCCTAGTCTTTTGAGAAATTTCCAAACTGGTTTCTAAAGTGATTTTACCAATTTGAAGTCCTACCAATGATAAATGTTATTTTATTCAGTTTTTTTGCCACTGTGATTTAAAGACCAACCAACAATTGTAATTATCTTTTCACATTGTTCATTATTAATGTATATGAATACAACTGACCTTCTATGTTGACTTTGTATTATGCTATTTGGCTACATTTTCTATTCATTAGCTAAAATATCTTTTTTTCTGGAATCTTCAGGATTTTTTACATGGAAGACCATATCATCTGCAAACAGATAATTTTACTTTCTCCTTTTTCATATAGATGCCTTTTATTTCTTTTTATTGCCTAATTAATCCATCTATAATTTTTAGTTCTATGTTGAAAATAAGTGGTGAAAGTGGGCATGCTTGCCTTATTTCTGATCTCTGAGAAAAAATCTTTTAGTCTTTCACCATTGAGTATGATGTTCACTGACTTGGGTCCTACAAAAACATTATGATATGTGAATTATATATCAAAATTATATATCAAAAAATTGGAATGCAAATGGATGATTTATACCATTTGATCCTTGTTTACTGATCTCTATAATTATTTTCACACATTAATGGACAGATATGCCCCTCATCTTAGTGAAAGACAAGTCCAGTGGAAAAGGAAGATTTGGTTAGAAATTACACTGCCACAATAATAAAGTATGTATAAATGGAAAGGCAAAAGAATCTCAAGGTTGTGTGGAAATTAAATAGTTAAATATTTACTGTACCTTCCTTGTCTTCTTTAATCAGGAAGCTGGTGGAGTCCTTCCGGTGGCTGATTGTCAGAAATCAGCTAGAAAAGGGTGTAAAGGAACTTAGAAGAGTTGCACACATAAATGGAAAAAAGAATGCTGAAGAGACCCTGACCATAGAGGTGATCTGGAAGGGGGACTGGGATGAAATGACATGACCTCATAATCACACTAGGCTATGTTCCTGGGTCTCTGGGGTGACTAAAGGGTCTGAATGATAATGCTGAATGAGCTCTTACATCTCGTCCTGGTTCTCCATGGATTCATTGTAGAGAGGGGACCTTGAAAAAACGTATCAGGTATTTTGACATAGATGTTGCAATTCATTCATGGAAGTACACAAATTGTACCTAATTCATTTCTCACTACTTAAATAAATTATGGTCCCTTTTAAAGAAAATCAGAAAGCTAGTAAGACAAAGAGTAATTGAGCATGCAAAAGATAGCATTAAAATTATTTTTTAATTCTATCCATTTATGTATCAATTCCACAAATATTGATTGTGCAACAAATGAATCACATACTCTTCTACACAATATAAACATGACAGTAAAATATATAAAAGTCCTTTCCTACTTCTTTTGACATTTAACATTGTTCTCACTAGAGAGTAATAAAATTGCACCTCTGTGAAAAATCTTTGGACAAATTTTTTTTTCTTTTTTTCTCCCTGAAGTTCCCTCCTCATGGGAACCAGATTCTGATGCGGCTTATTCAAAAAATACTCTCATTAACACATTTAAAAATACTTATGCATCTACTGTGTGCCAGCAGGTTAATATATATTAATAAGCAAATAAATCAGATTCTCTCCCTTTAAGGAACTTACATTTTAATTTGGGACAAAAATTAAGCAACAATTACAAAAAGAGTGATATGACAAGTCACGTGAAAAGAATTTTTGAGAGAACACAGCTTTAATGGACCAAAAAGTATTTGGGGTTAACTGATAAAAAAAGAAGCTAAAAATCACTTCAGGCATCACACAAACTGCTTGGTGGAGGGACAACTAATAGACCTCCCCACATTAACCCTGAAAGAGAGCAAATGCCCTAGACTAGAAATTGTTAATAAAGGAAGACACAAAGGATAGATTCTATGGCTACAAAATTATTCTATCCTTCTGACTCACTAAATAAATTGAAACATTCTCAATTTCCCCAAAAGTCTTATTTTTATAGCATATTCTTGAAGTCCAGAATATTTTTTAATTGCCATCATTTGAACTAAAGACTTCACTCTTGATAGAAGAACACTCTAACACTGAGCTACACCCTGACTCCCAGAACCAAAACACTTCAATGAGGTCCAAATGTGGATAAGACTACTTATGTGTTGTTCTCTAATCATAGAACCTGTATTTATAAATCCACAAAACTAAAGAGACAAAACACATGTCTGAAACATACACTGATGATCTAAGTTTAGAATAACTACTGGAGACATTCCCATTCAAAAAGGAGATTTGAGATACAGAGTCTATAGCAATTATGAAATCAAGAAAGGCAAAGTTTAGAAATTCTGTGAGTAGGTTTAAAGGCTTGGAAAATTGAAGCAATTTGGATCTCACAACCTCTTGTCTCTTGGCTCCAACTTACAAATTTTTTCCCTCTCATAAAATGCATAAACATATTTTCATCTAAAAGGTGTTTTAAGTTAGCTTATCAGTGTAGCATTTTTGGGAGCCTTTCTCATTTGATACAATTTCTTTTTTTTTAAATTTTTTTAAAAGAGAGAGTGAGAGATGAGAGAGAGAGGGAGAGAGAGAGAGAGAGAGAGAGAGAGAGAGAGAGAGAGAGAGAGAGAGAGAATTTTTTAAATATTTATTTTATTTTTTTTTAGTTTTTGGCAAACACAACATCTTTGTTTGTATGTGGTGCTGAGAATCAAACCCTGGCCGCACACATGCCAGGCGAGCGCGCTACCGCTTGAGCCACATCCCCAGCCCTTGATACTATTTCTGTTCCCTTCAGTCAAGTAGGAAATGTTTATTGTGACAAATATTTCTCAAAAACATTGGGGAGCTCCTATGAACTTCATTGGGGTTTACAAAAAATTGTAACACTCTAACAAATACCTTTGATATAAACCCTTCTCGGCTTTGGGTGCTTGAAATGGTTGAAAGAAAACACATCTAATTATCTCAGAAGTTCTATTGTTTGTTTGAGATCTAATCCCCATGAGATCTTGAGAAACATTGTCCAGGAGGTGATGCATATGCTAATTACGTATTGATTCGTGAAAGTTAAGACATCCTTGCAAGATTGGCATAAAAATCAACTTGGTATTGGTGTGTAATCTTCTCAATATATGATTGAATATTAATAGCTAACATTTTATTAAGAATTTTTTCATCTTAGTTCATCAGGCTAATTGGTCTGTAGTTTTCTTTCCTTTTGTGTCTTTATCTGGTTGTAGTATGAGGATGATAGTGGCTTTATAGAATAAATTTGGAAGTGTTCCATCCCTTTCTATTTTGTGGAATAATTTGAGGACCATTAGCATTATTACTTCTTTGAAATTCTGGTAGAATTCAGATAAGAATCCATCTGACTCTGGGCTATTCTTTGTTTGAAGACTTTTCATTACTTCTTCTATCTCATTGGTAGTTATTATTCTGTTCAGGCTGTCATTCAAAGCTGTGAACAATTATTTCCATATGAAAAACAAACTCCCCCTTTATTCAAGTTTATACTCTGACCATCTTGATCGTTTTTCTTTTTCTTTTATTGGTTCTGTTTTAGTTATGCAAGACAGTAGAATTTACTTTGGTATATTTATACAAGCATGGCTTTTATCTTATTCTAATTAGGATCTCAGTCTTGCAGATGTACACAATTGTGAGTTTCACTGTGTTCTATACATATGTGAACATATGAAATAATGCCAGATTCATTCCACTGTCTTTTCTATTTCTATACCCCTCCCATCCCTTCAGTCTTCTTTGTCTAATCCACTGAACTTCTATTCTTCTCCTCCTCCCACCTTATTTTGTGTTAACATTCATGTAACAGAGAAAAATCTAACTTTTCGTCTTTTGGGCTTGGTTTATTTCCCTTAGCATGATAGTCTCCATATCCATTCACTTTCTGGAAAATATCATAAATTCATTCGTTTTATAGCTGATTTATGTTCCATTGGGTATAGTATATATACCACAATTTCTTTATCCATTCATCTGTTGATAGGCATCTAGTTTTGTTCCATAAGTCTGCTATTGTGAATTGTTCTGTTGTAAACATAGATGTGGCTGCATCACTATAGTATGCTTATTTTAAATCCTTTGGATATATACTGAGGAGTGGAATAACTGGTGTTTCCATTCCAATTTTTGAGGAATCTTCATACCACTTTCCAGAGTGGTGGCACTATTTTGCAATCGCACCAGCAATGTATGAGTATTTTCTTTTCCCTACATCCTCATTAACACTTATTGTTCCTTGTATTCTTGATAATTGCTATTCAGACTGAAATGAGATGAAATCCCATTGTAGTTTTAACATGCATTTCTCTAATTTCTACAGATATTGAACCTTTTTTCACATATTTGTTGGCCATTCCTATTTCTTTTTTTGATATGTGTCTTTTTAGTTTCTTGTCCCATTTATTGACTGTTTTTGGGTGAAGGTGATTATTGTAGTGGTGGTGGTGGTGGTATTGTTGTTAAGCTTTTTGAGTTCTTTTTATATCTTGGAAATTAATCTCCTATCTGAAGTGTGGGTAGCAAAAATCTTCTCCCATTCTGAAAGCTCTCTCTTCACACTCTTGATTGTTTCCTCTTCTGGAAATAAGCTTTCAGTTTTATACCAACCAGTCTGTTGGTTTTTTATTTTACTTCTTTTACTTTAGGAATTTTGTTAAAGAAGTCTGTTCCTAAGCCAACATGGAGTGTTGTGCCTACATTTTTTTTCTATCTAATATCTAGTTGACCACCTTAATCTTAGAATCTTTTCTTTCATAGGTAGAGTTAATATTGATTAAGTCACCATATGGCCCAACATGATCTACACATTCAATGTAATACTCATCAACATATCAATGACACTCTTCACAGATCTAAAAAAAAAAAAGAAAAGGAGTCCTAGAATTCAAATGGATAGACAGAAGACCCATAATAGCCAAAACAATTTTTAACAAAGAAAATATATCACTGGGTTATCACAATATCTGATTTAGAATTATACAACAGAGTTGTATTAAGAAAAAATTACAATAAATGCTGGTGAAGATGCTGGGGGATTGGAACTCTGATATTTGAACTCTGTAAGAATGTAAATTACTACAGTCACTATGAAAATCAGAATAGAGATTCCTTAAAACTAGAAATAGAACCACCATATGACAGGTATAAGAGTGAGTAATTCAGTATTTATCCAAAAGACTTAATATCATCATACTCTAGAGATCCATTCACACAAATGTCTATGGCAGCACAAATCACAAGAGCCAACTTATGGAGCAGGTATTAATCAACAGATTAAGGGATAAAGACAGTGCTATATTTATACACAACAGTGTTGTATTCAGCCATAAAGAAGAATGAAATTTTGTCATTTGCCAAAAAAAATAGATGGAATGTGAGATAATTATGTTAAGTGAAATAATCCAGACTCATAAATTCAAGGTCATATGTTTTCTCTCATATGTGGAAGCTGGATAGAAAAAGGAAAAAAATGAGAATCTCATGAAAATTGAATAATACTGTCAGAGTAAAGAAAATTATCAGGGGGACAAAATAGAGTTTAGTGGGGTATTACTTGGAAAAGAAATTAACCAAATTATGTTATGTGCATATAGGAATCAGCCACAATGAAACCCACTATTTTGTATAATTGCTATTTGCACCAATAAAATTTTGAAATTAAAAAATTATTCCCCATATGTGCTATCAAGCTGATGGTTTTAACTTGCTACTTGAGCACTTTGAGCATACAGGCACATGTCCCAAACAGAGTATATTTTCTTTTCATCATCTGGTAGGAGGAAAATAGTAATAAATTATGACAGGGAAATTATGCATTTTCTTGCAATCATAAACCTCTGCACTATCTTTAAACCAGACATTAGCACTAGATTTTAGCAGGGAGGAGGGGTCAATATTTTTTCATGCCAAGTAGTAGGAGGGAAGGTAGGGATTCAAAAGGATCAAATGCCTCAACTCAGGTATAACCATCCCCAAATAAGTCCTATTTCTCAATTAAGGCCAGGTCCTTCCACAAAGAAACAACGAAAGGTTCATATCTTCAAGTTTTATTGACATTATTTTTAAAATTGAGTCCTGGGACTTGGACTTCAGATTTTTCTGCCCTCTACCTGTGGAAGATGAGGGTATCCTTATACTCTGCTCTTTATATACATCTTCTGATTTTCACATTCCACTTTAGATTGGTAGTCAATCACTACTAGTCTTCCATTGTCTTTTTAAAATGCATTTGAACTACTTTACAAGAGTTATAAATATCAGCATACTCTAGAGATGCATTCTAAAGTCCGAACAATTATTCCTTTTTTTTTAAAACTTTTCAAATCCTGGGATCATAACCAACCCATCCCAGTTTACCTCCAGTGAAAATTTTAATACCTGAATTACAACTGCATGCACCAGCTAACACCACTATGGGATTTTCATTGGATAATCTAGTTCTCGATTCTTATTATAGCATTAATTTATTTGACTACTACCATACAATTACAAGTATTATAGATCTGCTTTCCTAGAAACTGGAAAATCTGAGATTTGTGTGCAGAAGGTTTATTGAGATGTTCTTTCAAAACATTATCTGTGAGGAAAAAAATGGAATTAGGCAGAAATAAGTGTCAGAGTATAATGCAGTTCTAACAGAGGACCCAGGAGATCTTGCAAGAAACACTGGAATTAGTGTTGCCCACGAGAATTCCTCTTCCTTGAAGCAAGGAAACATGATTCTAATATGCTTGAATTCTTCAGTTATTGGATAAGGACAAGGGTCTGGCATTGATTGAGGAGATTTTCTTTATCTAAGTGCAATACCCAGTGGGGGCACAACACCAGCCATCAACACTCCCAGAAGCTGGAGAAGTGAATAAAACATGTGAGTAGGAGATACAACAGCATCCCCTAACCAGAGATTAGCAAACTATTTCCAGAATAAAACCTGTTTTTGTAAATAAAATATTATTGAAACATAGCCAAACCCAGTTGATTTTGTATTATGAATGACTGTTTCACACTACAGCATCATAATTAAGCAACTGCAATAAAAATCATTGCCTGTATGGCCTAAAATATTTATTTACTGTAGCTCAGGGGAAAAAAATTGTCTGTGGCATCCTGTGTTAAGTCACTATAGGTTTTGTTGTTGTTGTTGTTGTTGTTGTGGGGTGGTGATTGTTTGTTTTGTATGTTTGATTGTTTTTGTTTTGTTTTGGTCTGCTTTGGGAGAGCTAATTTGTTTGTTCTGCACCAAGGATTGAAGCCAGGGTGCTTAAGCACGAGCCACATTCCAGGCCCTTTATATATTTTATTTTGAGAGAGAGTCTAGATAAGTTGCTTATTGTCTCACTAAGTTGCTGAGGGTGGCATTGAATTTGCAATTCTCCTGCCACCCCCTCTTGATCTGCTGGGATTACAGGCATGTGCCACCATGCACAGCTCACTGAATTTTTATTATCAGAAATAACTTATTACTATTTTGAAAATCATTAAGTGCCTTCTCTTGTGCTGAATATATATGATATTTATATCATGATACTGAGTATCTTGAAAGAGTTATCTTTAAAAACTCCAGTAAGAACATGAGGGGCTACTTTCACTTTTTAACTGATGCATGATAAATTTACATACTTGGTGATATTATGTGACATTCTGATGCATGGATACATTGTGTAATGTTCAACTTGGAGTAAGGATATCTATCATCTCGAATATTTATTATTTGTACTGAGAACATTAAAATTCTTTATTCTAGCATTTCTGGAAATACAGAATATATTATCATTATCAATATACACCCTGTTGTACCATAGAACACAGAATAGAGCACTTATGTACCTATTGACCAACCTTCTCCAAAATATAAAGTAACAGTAGTGTCAGGCCTAAAAGTTCTAACCCTGAAACCAAATGTTTTTGCAACTATTATGTTTCACTTGGAATTTCACCAAATTTCATCTGCTATAACATCTGGCCTGAGTGCAAATCATACTCTAACAATAGATACCCTAATTTTTACTCTCCTTTAACTCTGTACACTCCAATCATGAGTGGAGGCAGCATGCCTAAAATACCTAGCAATGCTCTACTTAGAACCAAATCATAAAGTGGACCTAGATTTTTATAAAATCCATTGTTTTACAGAGATAAACTCTAATTCTAACAATGAGGGGAAATTCTCATTTCCAGTGAATAGGAAAGAAAGTTCAAATCCTTAAACAAGTACCTTTTCATTGTTTTCAATTTACAGTGCAAATATTTTGGTTAATCCTTTTTTCCTCTCATAAACTAAGTACTGGCTTTATTCATAGATAGTTTTCATTCTCCCCAATCCCTTTGTACATGAGGTAGATCATTTAGCATCCATATTCCCAATGAGTCAGAGGTTTCAAAGATAGTGAACATATCCTCTAGTACTTACCAGAATACATGTCCATTACTGACATATTATAAATGCTTGTTGTTTTTGTTGTTTAAGTTTGTGAAATCTACCATGCAGAAGGAGTTGGATGCAGTCCAGGTCAAACCATCAATTTTTCAATTGTTCCATGCACCCAAAGTGATTATGAGAACCTGCTGCTTGTGCCTTTTCAGGTAAGTTCCATCTGATGTTTAGTAACTTCAAAGTGTTTAAGATGCAACCACATTCCTCCTTTCAAAAAATATTAGCCATGAGGAACAAATATGGTAGAGTAGAGAAAGGTTGCACCTCCCAGTTTCTCTATGGCTTTGAATTGAATCAATGGGAATACTGTGTCTCAGTGAGGTAGATGTTTAAGGGGATTCACTAAAATTCAATACTGGACAGTCAGAGATTTGGAGAGGCCCAGAAGTACTGATAATTCAAATGGAGGATATGAAAGAGTATATCAGTGCCAAGACATTGTGGCTACACCACACAGGGGAGGGGTGTGACAAAAAGATTTTTAAAAAACAGAAAAAAATTGGCATGCAGATACCCAGAGGACAGAAAGACATCCTGAAATTAGCTTACTCCGAGTCTGCACTTGGATTTGGTGATTCAAAATTGCTCAGTATTTCGCAAGTTGGGAAGAGAGAGCCAAAGTGGGAAGCTAACTCATGGAAGTCATACTAGATGTGGGGAACACCTTTGATACAGGAACCAATAGAAAAGATTGGATGGCATCTACCATAATGTCTAGAATACATGCTGTTGAAACAGGCATATAGAAGAATTCAGTTCAGGGATATAGAGAGGAGTGCAACTTACTTCATGGAGTCTGGCAACTCATTTAATCAGCTGAAGATATTTAGGAAGCCAAACAGGCAGGCATGATTACATTCAAGGATTGTAAACCTTGGAAAATCATAGTCCTGGGTGGTGAAGTGTGACCTGCTGTGCCCACTCCACCCAGGAAACTTGGTTACCTTCTGAGTGAAATTTATCAAGAAGTGTCTGGGATTGGGACAACCAGAATAGATTGCCATCTACCTGATCTTATTGGTTTCTTTTACTAATATCTCCAGAATATGACAAAGAGTATGACAAATAATGGATAGATCCCAACTGTGGGAACCTTCCATTTAGATCTTTGCCTCATCTCTGCCCTAAGCATACATTGACCGAGTCTTTCTAGACAATATTCCAACAGATGGTATTTCTCATACCTACTACCTTGTACTGATGAACTTAAAACCTAAGAGTCATTTCAATGAGCATTGAGTCCAACCACTCCATATTTGGTTCTAGGTATATCAATTAAGAAAAAGGAAAAATGGCTAATAATACCCAAATCTTTGCTATAAGATGCACTTATGCCAGGAAGAAATGGAAGAAAGAGGTCTGGCATTTGTAGTCACCCATTGTTGACAAATTTTTTGTTCTTCCAGTTGTATTTGCAGTTTGGTTTATATGTATACATAAATATGTGTGAATGTATGTATGCATACACATTTTCTTTTTCATATTTTACCTGATTTTTATCTTATTATTTTTTTAGGGTTAGTGAGGTTTTTTTTTCTTATTTTTCTTTTCTTTTCTTTTCTCCTCCTCCTCCTCCTCCTCCTCCTCCTCTTCTTCTTCTTCTTCTTCTTTGTTATTGTGACTCTCTGTTCTATATTCTCCTTCAAATACTAAAATTTTTCTGTTCTCTCTCTCTCTCTCTCTCTCTCTCTCTCTCTCTCTCTCTCTCTGTCTCTCTCACTCTCCACCCCCATCCCTCTCTCTCTCCACTTTATTTCATTTTTAAAAAAAATTTTCTCTTTCTTTTTGGGCTTTTTGCCTCTCTTCTGTTTTATTTCTGTTCTTTATCATATTCCAATCTTTATTTTCACTTTTTCCATATTTTCTCTTAATGAACCAAAATTTTCCCATATTTTAACACTATTTTATGTAATTTATGGGCACACAATTCATATTGTTACAGTTATTATCATTTTGGTAGTCACAGTTGAAACCTGGTATTTCCTTTAGTGAAAAATCTAATTGCTAAATTGTAATTTTTGCTGTTGCTAACTTTTGACCCCACCATTCCTGTTTTGTGGCTATTAGTACTGAAAATGTTATAGTTGGCATCTGGTATTCATTTTAATGCTATATATTGTTTGCTACTATTGTTGCTGTTATTTATTTTTATTTTTCTGTGAGATGCTAGAGATATGGTATAACACTTTAACTTCATTGGGTAGATATTATGCTTCTGAGCCACACACTCTACCCATTTAGGAGACAGCACATTTTCCTCCATATATCATCTAACTCACTCAAACTTCAGCAACACAATATCACAAAGAGTAGGAGAGAACCCTCAAACTGACAATCAGGAAAGACTACGGGGACTCAGTGCTCATTCATAAACATTTTTTCTCATAGAAAAAGCAAAGAGAAATAACAAAAAGACTGTGAATACCACATCTATGAAGCATTTCAAAATAGATTGCTCCTATACCCCTTAATATATACAGAATTATCAAGTCTAGAAAAGCAATCAGAGAGGGTATACTCCTTATGCCCTTGTATATATAACACAATTTCCTGACTTAACAGAAGGACCTCCCTCTTTTGGGATCTCATAGAAAGTGGAATTCTCCAGCTCCGATGCGATAAACACTATTGGAGTATACTGAGCTTGATATATGTTGTTCCCAGAATCTTCTAGCTTTCAAGGTCTGTGTTGAAAAATCTGCCATTATCCTAATTGGTTTCCCCCTATATGTAATCTAATTCCTTCCTCTTGTGGCTTTTAAAATTCTCTTCTTATTCTGTATGTTGGGCATTTTCATTAAATGTGACTTACTGTGGATCTGTTGTGATTTTGAACATTCAGCATCCTGTAGGCTTTTTGAATTTGGACTTTCAATTCATTCTACATGTTTGGAAAGTTTTCTAATATTATTTCACTGAATAGATTGTTCATTCCTTTGGTTTGTACCTCTATGCCTTCCTGTATCCTAATAACTCTTAAATTTGGTCTTTTTATGCTATCCCATATTTCTTGAATTTCTGTTCATGGTTTCTTACCATTATCACTGTGTGGTCTATGTTCTTTTCAACTTTATATATTTTATCCTCATTATCTAATGTCCTGTCTTCCAACTGGTCTACTCTGCTGGTGATGCTTTCATTTGAGCTTTTAATTTGGTTTATTGTATCTTTCATTTCAAGGATTTCTGTTTTGTTTTGTTTTTTCCGAACCTCTGTTACCTATTTAGGTAATTTTTGCTTCCTGTATTTGTCAAAGTGATCTTTCACTGCCTGTGTTTGTTCTATTATATCTTCTTTGAGTTCACAGAACATTTTAGCCATGCCAATACTAAACTCCTTCTCTGTAATTTCTTCTACTGTGGCTGCCAATGATTCTAATGATGTGATGTCTTCATTTGTTTGGAACACTTTCTTTCCTTGTCTTTTCATGTTGCTCATGTATCTTCCTTTACAGCTCTGAGGGTCTGATGTGTTGTTGTTTTTACCCTATAGGTTTATACTGCTCTTGTAGGGTTCCAAGACCTCTCCTTTGTGGGAAAGTACAATGTTAACAGATCCCAATATCAACTATATACCATTTTGAACAATTTGTTGTTATTAAGACATTTCAAGTTTAGTCTCGATGTCTGGAATTGTTGGATTCAATTATTATCTAAAATATAATCAGTAGTTTTGTAAAAATATTTCCAGTTTCTGATGGTGGACAATGAACTGGGGGTGGGGCATAGGACCATATGCTGAGGAGGTAGGATGTGAGGATAAAGAACTAGTATCTTAGGAAGTGCAAAAGAGAAATCTAAGAAGAGGGTTAGTATCAAGGGAATAGACAGGAAGTAATTTAGGGTAGACAAATACGTGGGATGACAGTGGAGTACATGAAATACACACATATGTATTCAGAAAAATACAGATGTTAAAATAGTAAAATTTGAAGGGGGAAAGAAAAGTGAAAGAAGAAAAAGAAAAAGAAAAAAGGGAGCATATTCAACATCTCTATATTATATTATTCAGATGACTCAGTCCTCAAATCCCACTTCATGCAAAGTTCTTGGTTTCACATATGTTGGGGATGTGAGTGCCAGAGAATAGAGGGGTAGAAGAAAAAAAATATGAAGGAAGAAACCAGGTTTGTTGCTAGCTTTAGAGATGTGTATCTTTCCTGCTTCTCTTCTCATCCAATAGGTGGGGTTGTCTGTTGTAAGCTGCTGTCTCTGCCCTCAGAATGGTGGAGGTAACCTAGGTAGGAAGACTGGTCCTGGTGCAGGGCACCTGGAAAGGGGAGTGGCACCTCACCTTTTGGGACTCCTTGTATGACCTGAGTGCCCAGTCCTATCTTCCTATCTTGCCTGGAGATTTCCCAGTTCCTGGTCTCTCTGTTAGGCTCCAAACTTTAGCACCATATCCCTCTCCCTTATCAATTCACAATTGAGAAAACTCTCACCCCAGAGCTCCCATAGGTGGGCCCTGGTCACACTGCACACCTGTGTTGGGCAGCTACTGTGCTGGGGAAGAGGGGAAGTACTAAAATACATTGCAAAACAAGTACCAGGAAACCTATACTATTAAACACACCTGGAAATATATTCAACAATTTACAACACCCTGATATCCAAAAACACTTCACCAAGAAAAGACTGTACCCTACAAAGTTCTTCACATAAAATTGGAAGATAAATCCATCTCAACAGATGCACTAACCTCAAAACTGAAAATATGAAAAATTGTGGTAAAATGAAATCTCCAAAGGTAAAACTCACAAGCAATGACTCCAAAGATATGGCATCATATAAAATGCTGGATAAATAATTCAAAATAATAACTACTTAAAAAGAGGATTGAATACCAAGAAAATTCAGGAAAACTGAATAAACTAAGGAAGGAATTACAGAATATGAATGAGAAAATCAACCAAAAAAAGATACAGATCTTGAAAAAACTGAGAAGAAATCTTGAAAATAAAAGGCAAGTAAATCAAATAAAAAATACAGCTGAAATTAGAGTGTGTTAATATGTTAGAGCAGGTAGAAGATATAATCTCAAACCTTAGAGATAATGTCATCATTCAGACAGTATTTAAGAAAAAAATGAAACTACAATAACAATATACAATATTTCTATGACATTATGAGAGTGAATTGAAGGCCCATAGATATTGAGTAATGAGAAAAGATAGAGTCTAATAGCATTAATAACCTACTCAGTGACATAATAAAAGAAAATGTTTGAAACTTTGGGTATGAGATGAATATCCATATACTATAGGCATGTAGAGACCAAAATAGACAAGACCAGAAAAGAATCTATGACATATTATAAGTTAAAAACTAAAAAATAGATACAAAAGAATGAATTTAAAAGCTGCCAGAGAATAATGTTGAGTCACATTTAGAGGTAAACCAATAAGGATAATTATGATTTAGCTCAGACCCTATAATCCAGGAGGTCTTGGCATTAAATAATACAAACTCTGAAATAAAATATTGCCAATCAAGATTGCTATACCCAACAAAGCAATCAGTCACAATGGAAGGAAAAGTAAAAACTTCCCAAGATAATATAAAATAAAAGAATTCATTATCCATAACCCAGCACTACAGGAAATACTTAAAGAAGTACTACACAAGGGATACAAGATGGCAGGCCAGACAGAGGAAGCATTCTGTGTTGCTCCATGACCTGTGATTCAAGAAATGAGAACACTGCTTCTCTTGAGCAATATTCCTGCTTTTGCACAGGAATCATGGTACTGTGTCATGCAGGGCATCAGGCCTCTACATCAGAGTAGGTTTCCCAAATACTCACCCATGCAGGACTACCAGGTGTCTGAGAGTGAGCATAGGCATCAGCACCCACATAAAATTTCATCCACCCACCTGAGCAGAAATCCCAGATGCAGCTCCCACACAGGACACCTGACAGCTACCCAAACACTGTCTCTTGCCTCAGCCTCCCAAGCAGCTGTGATTATAGTCATGTGCCACCACCCGATCTGGGTAATAATTTGAATGGACTAACTAGGTGGTTCTTACAGGCAGATGGGATATGGCTGGAGAAAATAGGTCTCTGAGGGTGTGACCTTGGAAATTATATCTGGCTTTCCTGGCCCCTCTTTGTCTCTCTGTATTTCCTGACTACCAAAATATGAACAATATTCCTCTTTCATAATGTTCTTTCTGCCTTATCTTGGCCCAGAGCAATGGAGACAGCTGACCATGGACTGAACCTCTGAAACTATAAGACTAAGTAAACTTTAATTCCTCTAATTTTTTCTAGTCAAGTATTTTGCTTACGGCAACAAAAACAACAAACACAACACTTCTGATCTAAATAATACCATAAATCAAATGCACACAACAGAAAATTATAGGCTATTTCATCCAATAACAAGCAAATTCACTTTCTTCTCAATAGCTCATAGAACATTCTCCAAAATAGATCATATTTTAAGTCACAAAACAAGTGTTTGAAAATACAAAATAATCAATATAATTACTTTTACCTTATCAGATCATAATGGAATTAAATTAGAAATAAACACAAAATTACATAAGCACATGGGGAATAAAAATTCTCTTTTGAAAAGAAATAGGTCTTAGATGAAATGATAAGAGAAAGTTTAAAAATTTCTAGATGGGGTAGAGAGAGAAGATGGGAGGTGAGGGGTGGGGAGGGGGGATAGTAGAGGATAGCAAGGGCAGCAGAATACAACATACACTAGTATGGCAGTATGTAAAAACCTAAATGTGTAACCGATGTGATTCTGCAATCTGTATATGGGGTAAAAATGGGAGTTCATAATCCACTTGAATCAAATGTATGAAATATGATATGTCAAGAGCTTTTTAAAGTTTTGAACAACAAATAATAAAAGAATTTCTAAAATCAAACAAAAATAGTGATACAACATTAAAAAGTTGTGGGTCATTATGCAGAGTTATTGCTAAGAGGAATTTTATAGAAGTAGATGATTGTATTTAAAAAAGAGAAACACATCCTAAATAAATGATCTAATGTTATATCTCAAAGTGCCATAAAAGCAAGAACAAACTAACCCCAAAATGAGAAAAAGAAGTTTAGAGCCAAAATAAATGAAATAGTGTGGGGTGGGGTGGGGGGAGTATCAATGTAACAAATAGCTCATTCCTTGAAAAGTTCAAAGATTGATAAAACCTTAGCCAAACTAGCCAAAAGAAAGAGTTTAGAGACCCAAATCAATAAAACTAGTGATGAGAAAGGCAATATCACTACAAACATTTTTGAAATCAAGAGGATCATTAGGGACTACTTTAAAAATTTATATTCCAATAAACTGGAAAATCTAGAAGATAATGACAATTACTAGACATCTATGACTTATCCATACTGAGAAAAGAGAATATAGAAAACCTAAACAGAACATTATCAGGGAATGAGATTGGAGACATAAAAGAAGCTTTCAACAAAGACAACTAATGTCAATCATCATCAAATTATATCATAAAATAGAAAGGGAGGTAACACTTCCAAATTAATTCCTTGAAACCAGTATCAGTATTATCCTGATGCCAAACCAAGAGGAAAATATATGGACCAACATCTCTGATGAATATAAACACAAAAATCTTTACTATAATATTAGGAAAACGAATTTGAAAACACATTAAGGGATTGTACACTGTGATCAAGTTGAATTAATCCCAGGGATGCAAGTTAGTTTCAGCATATACAAATCAATAAATGTAATTCTCTCACTAAGTGGTCTTGAACTTACAATGCTCCTGTTTTCGTCTCCTGAGTCACTGGGATGGCTAGGTTGACACCACTGCACCTGTCTAGGTCATTATACTCTTAAAACCAGGAAACACATGGAAAATTCTCCCTAGTGCCCTGCACCCTTACTTACTAGGATTAAGGTGAAAAAGGACTCCACACCAGGGATCAAAGAAAAGAGACTCACTGTTGCAAAGAAACAATTTACCTAATTTCCAATATCTAACCCTATCTATGTTCATTCCTTTATCCCCTTAAATTGAACCATGAGCTCAGATTTCAAATTACCTTTTTTGCATAGAATTAAGCAGTTAAAAATTAACTTTTACTGGAATATGTGTATATCTGCTATATGTTTTTTTTTTGTGGCCTCAGAAAAAATTTTAGCAATAAAGAGCCCATGGTAATTTTATGGTAATTTAAGATCACTGCCTTAAAACCAATTGTTCTATTATTCCATTCTATAATTATCATTGAACACTTACCATCTTGGGCCATTATACTCATCAGTTGTAGGAGTCTCCTTCAAAATCTTAGGGAATGTTCCTTAGGCTCTAAATGTTATTAGATGTCTCTTCTCCTTTCACTTCAGATTTTCACATGGTGTATCCCTTTATGGCCTCATCCTCAACCTGCAGCACCTGGGCAGCAATATCTTCCTGTTCCAGGTTCTCTTTGGAGCCATCACGCTCACAGCCAGATTTGTTTCCGTTTGGACTCTGAATTACATAGGTCGTCGGACAAACCAGATATTGTTCTCATTCCTGGCTGGAGTCTCCATTCTGGTCAACACATTTTTGCCTCAAGGTGAGAGAGACAAAAGTTTGGGAAAAGAAAGTGTTTTCCTCATTCCTTAGGAATTACATCATCTTACCTGTCTGATGCCACAAAAATGTCATTAAAAGCCAAAGGATTTTTTTGCAATTAATATAAAGGGTTGAAACAGATTATGGCAAGCACTTGGCAGGACTTAGGCTCCAACTGTGCCTATGTCCTTAAAGTATGGTTCAGAAACAAAGCTGTCCTGACCACATCCAAGATGAACCTGAATAGCAGTTGCAATGGTTCAAACAGTGTCTTTAGAAGAGGAGCTAACCACATGCCTCTGGCTAATGACACTTTTCATAACAATCCTGGAGGGGGTAGGCCATGCAATTGCATCTCCAAATGGGAATGTGAAACTCTCCCTGGGACTCTTCCTGATTTTTAAGGCCTCCCTACCTCAATACATTTTTAGGAAAGGCTTCTTGAACTTAGTGAAATAAAAGTCCCTTGTCTTCAGACAGAAAGCAAGAGCACAGCTGGAGTAAGGGAATCATTTAATCTTAATATGTCTTCTAATCGGCTTTGTAATTTGGCCTTAGAGAAGAAATGAATAATGACTTCTACTTTTATGTGTAATTATAATGCACCAATTAAAAACAATAAATAAATGAAAGGAAGATCAGTAGAATAGAGGATCAGGGAGATGGAGGAAGAGAGTGAAAGTGGTTGAAATGGAACAAATTATGTCAGATGCACTTATGAATGTATCAAAATGAACCCCACTATTATATATAGCAATAATACTAGGAAAAAAACTAGAAACAAATTAAGAATATAACCCAACCTATTTTACTAACTTACCCAAATGATCTCATTAATGATTTGAGAATTTCAGTGGTCACCATACTCCACCATGTTCCCAGAGCAGGAAAATATTTTGTAGGATTTCAGACTGGAAGTCTCCATTCTTCTCTCCAACAGAAGTTTGCTGCCTTTCAGGAGAACTGTCTGTATTCTTTTACAGTCCTATTTTGGTTATTTTAGTGAATTTAAAATAATCTGTTCAAACTCTGTAAATTCAGTAACTCAAAAGTATGTGATTAATACCCAGGATGACATTATTCACTTCTGAACAGACTTTCTAATGTCAGGCTTTTAAAATCCTGAATTATTGCCTAGAACTTGCCTCTTTTCAGATTGTCCAATCCCTTCGTCAGTATGTGGAGGAGGACTTTCCCCACATCACACATTGTTACCACACTCTTACTTCTAAGCTGTTCAAGACACGGGTCATAAAATCCTCAGTTTTCATTCACATATAGTTCTAGACCCTTCAGAAAATGCCCTGAAAAAAATGACAGAATTAATAAAACAAATATTTCCCGATTTCTCTATTCCCACCATTATGAGCAATACTCAAATGTGCAGAGAAAATTGAAGCAAGAGATTTAGATCCTTTGGTTCAGTGTTTCAGCCCAGCATTCAGCAGCTCATCAACCTCTCCATCATCTCTGAGGGGTTGCACTTTGTCTGTCATTTGTTTCTCACCTGCAAACCCTACAACAGAATCACTGCACAATTAGTTAGGGATAGACAGATTTCTTCAGCCAAGATTTTTTATTCTCCCTGGTCTCTTCTCTCCAGAAATGCAGACTCTGCGTGTGTCTTTAGCAACCTTGGGAGTTGGATCTGTTGCTGCTGCCAGCACTGGTTGTACTCTCCACCAAATTGAGCTCCTCCCCACTGTATTCAGGTACAAGAGCTCAAAGACCTTCTGTTTTTGCTTTCCAAACAGGAATTTCTGAACTAATTAACACTTACTGCAGGGATAAAATTGAGGCTTTTTATGTTTCCAAGACATGAATTGTAATATAAATTTTAAAAGCAACTAATAATCCACAATTATTTAAAACAGACTTTATGCCTCGCAGTGTGCCAAGTCTTTTACTGCAGTTTTTCACTTAATCCGAAGAGCCACTATACAGGATTGGTGCTATGAATATTCTTGTTTTAATTATGATGAAACTGATTAATTAGAAATCAATAGTGCTCAATGTCACAATTAAGAGCTGGTTGTCAAAGCCCATGCGTTCAATAACTCTGCTGTATTGTCTCCCAAAATGAAATTGAATTGACAAGTGACAACATATATACAGATTTGTACAAGATTTTATTTATTTATTTTTTTAATTTTCATCCTAAGGTCCACACTGGGAGGCATCATTACAGGATTACAGAGAACAGGGGCAATAGTGGCTCCTCTCCTGATGACCTTACTGGGGTATTCTCTCCATCTGCCCTGGATCATCTATGGAGTCATCATCCTCTTTGCTGGCCTTGTTATTTTGCCCCTTCCAGAAACCAGGAATCAGCCTCTTGTTAACACCCTCCAGGATGTGGAAAATAAGTAAGCAGATGCCATGATCATCACCTGAGTAGGAAGTGGCTATGTTCTATAGCTCTGTGATGAAGAAGCAAATGGCCATTTGCAGCCATCTGTCCTACACATAGACTCAGATCTGAGCATTTCTGCTTGACCCATGTCTTTTATTCAGTAGCAGCTCTCCTCTACCCACAAAGCTGTATAACTCCTCTTGAGACTAGATCACACAGACCATCTTGTACCAGTCTTTTAGCAGTGAAAATGTCAAAATTAGTCCTACTGTAAAGGGCACACACTCTCTGCCCTTAAGGAAAGCCCACTTCTGGTGTTGTCTTGTAAATATGTGAAGACTCAAATACTTAATTCTCATACTTGTGGTATTATCAGGCATCAGTCCAGTCAGTGCTCAATATATTATGGGGAGGAAATGAGCATGCCTCAAAGATACAACCTTGATTACTGCATCATTCAGGAAGGATTGTGGGACTAAAACAGAGCAACCTTACTTATAAAGATAACACCATAGCTAAAGGAAGTGGATTCTGTAAGATTTAATCCAATTTAATGCCATATATAGTGAAAATTTTAAGGAGAGAGAGAAACTGAAGATATGGGCTGACAGAATTTGAAATAAGGAAACATGAAAAGTGCCCTCAGAAATTTTTAATTTCCCTTTGATATTTTTCCACAAAAGATGTCATTGACCAAATGTCTAAATTTGACAAGGGTAAGAATAGCAATACTCAACTCTGTCTTCCCAGGCATTCCTAGATATCAAGGCCTTTCCCAGCACAATGGTGTCTAGGGAGTCTTGAGATAGAACAACATCATGTAGAACTTGATACAAAGCTCATCATCTAGCATGGAGGATATGTGCACTAATTCTACATCTTTACTTTTTTTTTTTCTTCTTCTTCCCAGCACAAAATATTCAAGAAAAGTAAAGCAGGAAGATACTTCCACAAAAGTAACACAGTTTTAACAACTTTCCAAGAGTTGATCCAGGGAAGAAAAAAATAAGGAATTAAAAAGTCAAGATTCTTCTTTAGGCCAATAAAACTAGTCAAAAATTTAATGGACAAATGGATGCTACCTAAAATCACTCAATATATAAATTTTCTCAAAATAATTTATGAGTATGAAATTTCACCAAACAATTGTTGGTTTGAAGGAAGACATTGCAAAAATAGTTTGAA
Source organism: Callospermophilus lateralis (assembly GCF_048772815.1). Lineage (NCBI taxonomy): Eukaryota > Metazoa > Chordata > Mammalia > Rodentia > Sciuridae > Callospermophilus > Callospermophilus lateralis. The sequence continues at coordinate 202,748,145 of NC_135306.1, read as the reverse complement.
GTTCATCTTGAAATTAATAATAGAAAAAGAAGCCTTGTTTCCATGATCCAGCAATCCCATTACTTGGTATACATCCAAAAGAGAGTTTATATGCCAAAGAGATACTTGCACTTCCATGTTAATTGTAGCACACCTCAGTGTCCTTCAAAGGATGAATAGTTTAAGAAAGTGTATTATATTACATGAAATGGAACACTACTCAACCACATAAATGAAGAACATTCTGACATTTGCAATAACACAAGTGAACTGGGAAGAGATTATGTTAAGGGATGTAGGAAATACAAACAGAGAATGACAAATACCACATAACTCACTCATGTGTGAAACCTGAAAATGTTGATCTCAAAATACACTAGGATTGTGATTTCTAGAGACTGGGGCACTGGGGTAGGGGGAGTGTTCAAAAGATACAAAATTACAATTAGGTAGGAGAAGTAACTAAAAGAGATCTATTGGGCAACATATTGACTATAGTTAATGACAGCATATTGTATTCTTGAAAAAAGCTGAAAGGATGGCTGAGTGCTATCACCACAAAGAAATGAGGTAATGCATGGTTAATAAGTTACATTTCATCATTACACAATGCACATGTACTACAAAACATCATGTCGCTAAAATAAATACATATAATTTTGTATGTCAATTTGAATAGATAAAATTTGAAAGCAAAAAAAGGAAAAGGAGTAACAAAGGACTGGCTCATATATCATGAAACATGTGTTACTTTTTATCAAATTACCGGAATTCAAACAGTAATAGTAAATGCCACCAGAATCATAATAATTCCAAAAAACATACTTGTGTATAAATAAACACTTAATATATGAAAGTTTTGGCACCAAAAAACACTTATCAATTGAAATATTCTGTAGTAAATAATATTAATTAGCTATCTGGGAATAAATTTACAAAAATATTTGCAATGATTCTATTTGTGATAATGTTTTATTGTTTTTCCCCTGGATTATTTCTGGCTTCACACTTTAAACAAATAATATGAATCACTTTAAAATATTATACATATTATCAGATACTAAATAACTATTGATATGATTGATGACTTCAACATATACATATGTATATTTATTTGATATATAATTAGGAATAATATTATACTTCAATGCAAAAGTGTCAAAACAAGAGCAAATAATTCTGAGAGGGAAAAAGCCACTTGAAAATAAGTAAAGGAAAAGATTTCTAAGTTTGTGATCAAATAAATACACATTAAAATAAAATAGCAACTTTTATTTGCCAAAATAACAAAAAATTCTTCTACCTATTTTTTATTCTGCTATTAGTTTTGGTATAGTAAAATAAAAATTCATACAACACATTATCTCAATACAAATTGCAAAGCCATAGTGATCAAAATAAATATGGTACTGATATAAAAACAGACACACATGAAGTGGAACAGAACAGAAAATCCAGAAATTAATTCTCATATTTATAGACATCTGATATTTACAAAGGCACCAAGAACATACCTTGAAGAAAAGATCGTAAAACACTTCAAGACATTGAAATTGAAAAAAAAATTTTGGATAGATCCTCCCAATGCACCAACAGTGAAAGCAAAACTAGACAAGATAATATCAAACCAAGAAGTTTCTGCACAGAAAAGGAATCAGTCAACAGAGTCAAGGCAACCTACAAAATGGGAGAAAATATTTATAAACTACTCATCAAAAAAGTGGTGATTGAAAGGTGAGTGACTCACCCTAGACAGAGATTCAACCAAGAGATTTATTGGGGGTCTGTCCAAAGGGGAAGAAAAGGAGAGTCAGAGAGCTGAGAGAGAAGAGGAGGAGGTCAGAGAGGAAGAGAGCAGAGAGCAGAGAGAGAGAAAGAGTAAAGAGAGGAGAGAAAGAAGGGAAAGAGGGCAGAGAGTGTGAGCTTGCAAACTTTGGCTTAAGAAGGGTTGCATAGGTGACATGGTGGGTGCTGATTGGCAAGGTGACTCAGGAACTGCTAGCAGATGCTGGGTCTCATGGGGATTGGATGAGAAAATATTTGAATTTGATGCTCTTCAGCTTTGCACCCTTTACAGAGGAGGGGAGGAGTAAGGGATTATGCAAGACTGAAACTTAACTTCAGTGGGGAGTCTCTCACACACCCAACAGTGATGATTGGGTGACAACCACTCAATATCATAGAAAAACTGACTTTAAAATAGGCAAATGGTCTGAATAGATGTTTCTCAAATGGTCAACACTAGTCGTTAAGGAAATGCAAATCAAAACTACAATAAGATATCATTTCACCCAGTTAAAGCGGATATTATCAAAAAGACAAAAATTACAAATGCTAGCCAAGATCCAGAGAAGGGTTAAATTTCATACACTGTTGATGGGAATATTAACTGGTATAGCCATTGTGAAAAATGGCATGGTGAGTGCTCAAAAAACTAAAAGTAGAATTACACCATGGTCCAGTAATCTCACCAATAGGTGTATATCTATCCAAAGGTAAAGATATCATTCTATTAATGAGATATCTGCATGCTTATGTTTACTGCAACACTAATCACAAAGACAAGTTATGGATTTAGCAAGATGTCAAAGATAATCATTTGAATGGAATTTTAAATGAGGGGATCTGGGGAGTGTGGTGGTCTATGAGGCTCACTGCTAACAATGTAGCAGTCATCTCCCTGAGTCAAATGAAGCCACAGATGGGGCCTGGCCAGCAGCAACGTGGCCTAGGCTTATGCCTTCCTCCAGTTCCCTAGAAGCAGGTGGCACCCAGCACTGGAGCAGAAAATCAGAGGTGTCTCTTCCTGAACCTCAGCCTGAGCCAGAGGAAGACAGGCAACTCGGGTGGTTGGAGAGGGCCCACTGCCCAAGAATGAGAATTCTATTGACTCAGACATGAAGATGATTTAATTGCCAGGAGCACAGTTATCATTGTTGTGTTGGCTAATGCAGGGAAAATCAACATTATTTACAAATTTTCTGTGAATTAAATTATAAATAGTACCATAAAAGGTAATGTAGAAGAGAGGGTGGTGAAAAATACACCTTACCAATGTTGGATATTGATGACCAGATGATCAATTTATTTTCCCTGGAACACTTATTATGCTAACATAGAGTTTGTAATAGTTGTTGTGGACATAAAGAGGGCTTCTATAACTAGAGAAGAACTCTGTAAAAATGTTCAGTGCATCAGAACCTAAAAATAACTAGGATTATTAATTTTGTTAATAATCAAGATGTTAAAGAATTTATGGCTGTAGCAGAAATCTCTCACTTTTTGAAAAAAGTGAGGTTAACTTTTCTTTCTTTTGAAAAGGTTTAGATCAGTTTATGATAAATATATCGAAACCATTAACTTTTGCAGCCCTTTGGTAAAGTCCAGACTTTTTTTGATAAAGAGTACATGGAAAGGGCTGGGTATATAACTTAGCTGGTAGAGTGCTTACCTTGCATGTACAAGCCCTGGGTTCAATCCCCAGCACCACAAAAAAAAGGTCTTTGTATATAGGACAGTAGAGATCTCTTCATCTTTGAATGTGATATCATCCATTCAAGAATCACCATGTCAATGGGAACTCTTATTAGAAGTTGATGAATATATATATATGAATAGTTTAGATATATTTATCTGGCTTGGGATATAGCTCAGTTGGTAGAGTGCTTGCCCCACATGCACAAGGCTTTGGGTTCAGTCCCCACCAACAAACCAAATTAAATATATTTATCTAATGGTTTAGATATATTTATCATAAACTGACCTAAACTTTTTTATACATATACTTATTATAAGTTGATTTATATTTTTTTATAGGAAGAAAAATCAACATCACTTATTTTAAAACAAAGATGAAGTCTTACCTTTCAATTTATTTTCTCTTATTTCCTTCCAAAGTAAGGTAGTAAAACTGTGATTGACATTTGCCCCATAATGAATCTATACAGAATATGGTGTAGCCTTCAGCAAATAAAAATATGTTTTTGACATTAAGAGCTTTTCTATCAGCATAATCCTATGTAGTTGAAGTTTGATTCCTTCTTGTTCCATACAGTCAAAATAAATCTTAGCACAGATATTGTTTCCAGTACTTGAAAATGTAGTAAATATTTATATAAAGTATTTCACATACTATTGTGTATGTATTGTGTATACACCTCAAATTCAAGTTAATGGCTTTGATTTATGTTCCAAAGAAAAGTAGATAACAAAAAAATTAATAACTTTCTTAGTTATAACCCTAAAAAGATAGGTACTGGCATTGGTGTTAAGTGTAATTTTGTTCTTTTCCTCAGCTTTCTACAATATACCAATCAAACCCAAAATCACTTAATGACTCTTAAAATAGAAGGAAATAAAAAGAAAAAACAGAAAAAGATGCACATATACACAATGGAATATTATTCAGCCACGAAAAGAATAAACTCCTGTCATTTGCAGCACCTAGAGAAAATGATATTACATGAAAAAAATCAGGCAATTACTGGAATAAGAAAGACAATTAGTGAATGTTTTCATTCATTTGTGGAAGCCAAAAATAGTTAATCACATAGCAGTAGAGAGTAGAAGTCACTAAAGGTTAGGAAGGGGGAAGTTGTTCATCTTTCTGTCATTATGAAAATAAATATGAGAAAATCAACTTAAGGGGGTAAAAGATCTATTTTGGCTCACAATTTTTCCATGGTTGCTTGTTCCTGTTGCTTTGTCAGCAAGGCAGTTCACCATGGCAGGGAGTGCTTGGTAGAGCAAAGCTGCTCATCTCTTGGTGACTGGGAGCAGAAAGTGATAGAAATGAGTTGGGATCCCAATATCTCCCTTAGGAGCACAGTCCCAGTGACCTAATAGCTTTCAACTAGGTTCCACATCCTAAAGCCACCATCCCAATAGCCACCTCTTCACACCTGCATCTACTAGACTGCAAGCCTTCAACTCATGGGCTGTGGGGGAACATCTAAGTTATGAACTATACTGGGGGAGTAGCTCTAATGTCCTGCAGTGTGATAGGACAGCTACAGTCTATGCAGTCTATGGCAATTAAGTATATATTCCAATATAACTAGAGGACAAGGATTTGAATGTCCCAACACATAAATCTGACAATATTCAAAGTGATGGAAATGCTAACTGCCTGATTTGATTGTTAGACGGTCTCTCTCTCTCTCTCTCTCTCTCTCTCTCTCTCTCCATATATATATATATATATATATATATATATATATACATATATATATATATTCTATGTATTATATGCTAACTGACTGATTTGATTATTATATGGTATGTATGTATGTATGTGTGGGTATATATATATATATATAGAGAGAGAGTTACAATGCTATACACCATAAATGAGCACAAATGCATGCCAATTAGAAAAACTAAATTAATTTTTTTAAAATTTGCTATAATTTGCCAGATCTATTGAGATGATCTGTTTTCTTTCTTTTACTCTATTAGTATGGAAAAGTACAGTGATGACTTTTCAAATGTTAAAGCACCCTTGTAATTCTACAATAACACAAACTTGGTCATGATATGTTAGGGGTTTTGTTGTTGTTGTTGTTTTGTTTTTTTGTTGAGGGCCATAGCCGAGTCGGGATGACGCATGGTATTTTTGCCAGAAGTAGTGGTTGAGAGGTGATGCCAGCGAGCCATTAAGATGATGACTTTTGAGTTCTTGCAGAGTTTCCATTGAGTTCCTGTTGAGCTCTTGCGGGGATTCCTGAAGAGTTCGCATTGGTTGGTGAAGTTCTGGTGGTGGGAGTTCCGGAGTGTGTGCTGTTCCTGGAAGGGCACGTGGGTGGCGTTTGCATGAGTTCAGAAATAAAGTTTGTTCCTGCTTGAGTGACTCGAGATTTGTGCCCAGCCAGACTGTGGCAGTTTTTGATAGAATTCACCAATAAATCTATCTGCCACTGTAGTTTTCTATTTTATTTTCATTTGTCTTTTTTTAAAGGTGGAATTAAGATTGTTTTACCTACAAACTTCATTTTTCGTAGCTATATGAGGCTATTAATATTGTCTGCTTCTTTCATAGTGATTTTTGTCTTCATTAATAATTTTAAAATGCAAATATTAACCATGGTAAATTTTATTACAATTATTTTGAAGTCAGAGGCAGGATTAAAGTTTTCTGAATGTAAAGAATCATCCTCTATTATCATACAAAGAATGGATTGGAAATTAGACTGTGCTGTTAACTCTATAATATTTCTTTATGAGTTCAACCTAAAATTATAAGTCAAAATATCACTGAGGTGTGAACCTTATAATACTCCAAAGTCACTCAGGTGACAAATAATGTTTTTTGAATAACAAGTGATGTCAGCTACTTTATATAATTCCTGTACTGTCTAATGTTCATGCAAAAGGCAAGAACCTTAGTACCACACAAATTGTCAACAATTGCATTTTTTACTCTTGTGATATTTCATTCAAGGAGACCAAATTTCCCTTCCAGGGACAGGGCCCCAGTGAGCTAAAGACCTCCTACTAGACATCACACTTTAAAAGGTCTATCACCTCTGAACACTACAGCCAAGTTCCTAACAGAAGAACCTCTGTGGAGACAGACAACACTTAAACCATAATAAAATGTATTGCCAGTTTTTATTTTGGTTTATGCTGTTTGATCCACACCAAGGCACATTATAATGAGTAGCATACAGAAAAAGAAGAGAATTCTAAAAGGAACAAGAAAAATGAATCATAGAGGGGAAAACCAATTGAGATATCTGTAGATTTGTCAATCCAGGTGCTGAAAGCTAGAAGATCCTGGAACAACACATACCAAGCTCTGAAAGACTATGAATGCCAACAAGAATCTTCCACCTAGCAAAATGAAGATTTAGATTTGATGATGAGATAAAAACCTTTTGAGACAAACAAAAGTTAAAAGAATTTACAACTAGAAAGCATACACCACAGAACATTCTTCACAAAATATTCCATAAAGAGGAAATGAAAAACAACAATGAAAATCAGCAAAGGTATGTATTACACCAAAGGAAATACTAATCAAAGGAGAAACTAAGTCAAGTTAAATACCCAAAATAAATATGTCCAGGAATACAAATCATGTCTCAATAATAACCCTGAATGTTAATGGTCTAAATTCAATAATCAAAACACATAGACTGGCAGGATGGATTTTAAAAAGACCCAACAATATGCTGCCTTCAAGAGACTGATTTCATAGGAAAAACTTCCACAAACTGAAGGTGAAAGGTTGGAAAAAAACAATCCATTCATGTAGACTGTGGAAACAAGCAGGGATTTCCATCCTCATACTAAATAAAGTAGACTTCAAGCCAAAGTTAATCAAAAGGGATAAAGAAGGACATTCACAGTGCTTAAGGGAACCATTCATCAACAAGACATAACAATTATAAATACATATGCCCCAAACAATGGAGCATCTATATTAATAAAACAAATTCTTCTCAAGTCCAAGATTCACATAGATCAAAACACAATAATTCTGGGTGATTTTAACACACCTCTTTCACTACTGAATTGATCTTTCAAACAAAAGCTCAACAAATAAATGATAAAAATCAATAATACAATCAATAATTTAGACTTAAGAGAGATATATAGAAAATTTCATTCATCCACAAATGAATACACTTTTTTCTCAACAACACATGAATTCATCTCTAAAATAGACCATATTTTATGTCACAAACTAACTCCTAGCAAATACAAGAAAATAGAGTTACTTTACGATCATTTCTATATGATCATCTCAATAGTTGCAGAAAAGGCATTTGACAAAATACATCACCCCTTCATGTTCAAAATACTAGAAAAACTAGAGATAACAGGAATATATCTCAATGCTGTACAAGCTCTCTATGATAAGGCCAAGGCCAACATCATTCTAGATGGAGAAAAATTGCAAGTGTTCCCTCTAAAATCTGGAACAAGACAGAGATGCCCTCTTTTACCACTTCTATTTAAAATAGAACAATGTGTTGGAAAAGACATCAAAGAGGAGATTAAAAATTCCTAAAGGTAAATGAGGACACTGAGACTCTAGCCAGAGCAATTAGACAGATTTAAAAAATAAAAAACTTAAATGGACACAGATCAGAAAAAAAGAATTCAAATTATCACTATTTTCTAACGAAATAACTCTATACCTAGAAGATCCAAAAAGTCCCACCAGAAAACCTCTAGAACTGTTAATTAATGCAGCAAAGTAGCAGGATATAAAATCAACACCCATAAATCAAAGGCATTTCTGTACATCAATAACAAACCCTCCAAAAAAAGAAACTCAAAAAGCCACCCTATTTCCAATAGCCTCAACAAACAAGCAAACAAACCTTGGGAATCAACTTAATGAGAGAGGTTAAGACCTCTACAATGAACACTAAAGAATAGTAAATTAAGAAATTAAAGAAGTTCATACAAGATGAAAAGATCTCTCTTGTTCTTGGACAGGCAGAATTACTATTGTCAAAATGACCATACTACCAAGACCACTATACAGATTTAATGAATTTCCAATTGAAATCCCAAAGACATTCCTCATAGAAATAGAAAAAGTGGTCATAAAATTCATCTGGAAAAATAAGAGACCCAGAATAGCTAAAGCAATTCATAACAAGAAGAGTGAAGCCGGTGGCATCACTGTACCAGACCTAAATTATACTACAGAGATACAGTAACAAAAATGGCACAGTATTGGGACCAAAATAGGTTTGTACACCCATGATGCAGAATAGAATGACACAGAGACAAACCCACATAAATGCAGTTATCTCATATTAGACAAAGCCACCAAAAACATGTATTGGAGAAAGGACAGCCTCTTCAACAAGTAGTGCTGGGAATACTGGAAATCCATATGCAACAAAATGAAATTAAGCCCCTATCTCTCACCATGCACAAAACTCAACTCAGTGTGTTTCAAGGACCATGACCCTGTGCCTATAGAAAAAAAGTAGGGCCAAATTTTCATCATGTCTAATTAGGCCCTGACTTCCTTTATAAGAGTCCAATAGTGCAAGAAATAAAATCAAGAATCAATAAATGGGATGAATTTAAACTAAAAGCTTCTTCTCAGCAAAAGAAACAATCAGTGTGTTAAATAGATAGTCTACAGAATGGGAGCGAATTTTTACCATATGCACATCAGACAAAGCACTAATCTCTAGGATATACAAAGAACCCCAAAATCTTAACACTCAATAAGCAAATAACCAAATCAATAAATGGGCTAAGAAATTGAAGAAAGACTTCTTAGAAGATGATATACAATCAATCAACAAATATATAAAAAAATATTCAACATCTCTAGCAATTTGAGAAATGCTAATGAAAATTAAGATTTCATCTCACTCCAGTTAGAATGGCAGTTATTAAAAATACAAGTAACAATGATTGTTGGCGAGGATGTGGGGAATAAGGCACACTCATACTTGCTTGTCAGACTGCAAATTATTACCACCAATCTGGAAAGCAGTTTGAAGATTCCTTGGAAAACTTGGAAAGGAACTCCCATTTGACCAAGCTACCACTCCTCAGTTTATACCCAAAGGACTTAAAAACACCATACTATAATGATGTAGCTGCGGCAGTCTGACTGGGCACAAAATAACAGAGCCACCACAAAACCTTGTAGATTCCAACAGCAACTCTTTATTCCCGAACTCTCACCGACACTCTACCCACACTTCCCGTGAACACACTACCCCTACCGGGCTCCGCGCACCAATTCTCTCAGAACCCTGCGAGAACTCAAGGGGAACTCCAAAGAGCAGGCGCCTGAGGCAGCAGGATATGCCCTAATCCTGGAGCCGCCCTATTCCCAGCAGGATCCACTGTTGAGAGCCACAGCCGAAGGGGCCCCAGCAAACTTTCAGACTGCCAGCTGATGATTGGCTCACAGCAGCCCCAACAACATCTAGCTGATTGACTCCTCTGCGGTGATGCTCATTGGAGATGCTCATTGAGCTGTTTCCCCACCCTTTCAGACTACCAGCTGATGATTGGCTCACAGCGGCCCCAGCAACATCTAGCAACATCTAGCTGATTGGCTCCTCTGTGGTGATGCTCATTGGGCTGTTTCCCTGCCCTTTCAGGCCACGGAGCTGCTCATTGGGGGACTTTTTTGGCTCCGCCCATGCGACCCAGCCAATCAGCCTCAAGAACAGGAGGATTGTGGGAGGTGGAGAGGCTAGTGGTTGGGGGAGTGGCTTGTGGGAAGCTGGTGGTAGCAGTTTGGCTCTGAGGGTTTTTCCTGAGGAGCTGTTTTGTTTGGCATGTGTGGTTCTAAAAATAAAGTTAGTTTCTTTTGACAAGTGGCTCCTCAATTGTGCCCAGCCCGACTGTGGCAATCCACCCTAAACCTGGAGCCACCGTATTCCCAGCAGGATCCACCCTAAACCCAGAGCCACCCTAATCCCTGAGCAGGGTCACCTTTGAACCCAAAAATGCCATGTGTCATTCCTACTTGGCTATGGCTCTCAGCAGTAGCCACATCAATGTTTACAGCAGCACAATTCACAGTAGCTAAATTGTGGAGCCAACCTAGATGTCCTTCAGTAGATGAATGGATAAAGATAATGTGGTATATATACACAATGGATTATTACTCAGCATTAAAAGAAAATAATATTATGGTATTTTCAGGTAAATGGATGGAGTTGCAAAGTGAAGTAAGCCAATCACTCATAAACAAATGCTGAATGTTTTCTCTGATATGAGGATGCTGATTCATAATGGGGAATGGGAGGGGGAGCTTGGAGGAATGGAGGAACTTTAGGTAGGGGAAAGGGGTAGGAAAGAGGGTGGAATGAGAAGGACATCATGACCCGAAGTATATGTATGAAGACACAAATTGTGTGACTCTACTTTGTGTACAACCAGAGACACGAAAAATGTGCACTATATGTGTACAATAAATTGAAATATATTCTGCTGTCATATGTTACAAATTAAAATAAATTAAAAAAAATTAAAACTAATTAGGGAAATGAATTATAGAAAATAACAAAAAATATGGAAATTTGCCTTTTCTTTTGTTATATAAATAACTATGTAAAGCTTCAACTTTGCATCTTGGTTTACAGATCTTAAACTATTTATTATCTAAAGGTTATTTCCTAGACCTTACAGACAACATCTGCCAATCCATGATACAAGAGTCTTCACATCTGAGTTTTGAGCCCTGCCTCATGATCACTTCCAGAACAGAGTTTCATTATCATTTCCTCAAGGGCACTTATTAAGCAACTGAGGAATCAACATTTGATTTCCAGGATAAAGTTGATTCTTTTGTTTATTCCTTTAAAATCTCTTCTCTAGTTATGTGCCCTCTTTAATATCTGACTATGTTAAGAAAGCACTGATTGTACAATGATCCCATGTTCCTCTACCCCTCTGTTCATAGTTGTGCTTGTTATTACTCAGCCTGGAATGATATTTTCCCAGTGTTTAATTCCACCTACCCTTCTTTAACTCTGGAGGGTTCACTCATTCTTGGATACCTGGTTGAAACCTTATCTCTACAGCTGAGACTTCTTTACTTTGCATTTACTAAGTACTACAAACACCATCTTATTGATTCTTCTACAGCATGTTGTACATCCTTCCCTCACAAACTGAACTCTTCCTTTCTTGAAGAAATATGAGACCATTAGAAATCCTTATTATGTTCTTTGAACTCTGTGTTCCTAGCAAGCACAGATGATGTTCTGAAGATATGTTAAATAAATGAAAAATAAGATAAAGAAAGTAAACTGCTTTGTCAGAAGGAATACTAATTCTCCCATGCCTCCACTCAGCCCCAAATCCATTTCCCAATTTTCATAAACTTAAAATCATTCTGAACTCCTGGTTAGATTCCATTGAAGTAAATCATTAGTTAATAAAATTAATATTTTATATTGAACATTCCATCTGGATTTAATTTAACTCATAATTGTTTTAACTAGCACTTCTAACCAAAATGTAACACTAACATAATTGATTGTTTTAACTAACTTTTTTAACCAAAATGTAATGCTAAATAACCTAGCACTTTTTCTTTCTAAAAAACAACAACAAAAAAAGTATGAACATGTATCAACATTTTTACTTTAGAGGAAAATTGCTATAGATCCTTATCATTTGGGCTGTGTGGTCTATGTACTTTTCAAAATGATCTATTTGATCTTTATTGTCTGATGTCCTACCTTCTAAGTGGTCTACTCTAATGGTGATGCTTTCATTTGAGTTTTTAATTGGGTTTATTAGTTCTTTCATTTCAAGGATTTCTGTTTGTTTTTTTAAAGAACCTCTATCTTCCTGTTGAGGTCTTTTGCTTCTTGGATTTTTTTTATGTAGCCGGGTGTCTGGTGATGTGTGGGGAGTTGGACGATGGACTTGTGCTATGGATAGGTAGCATCCGAGTGACCTACATGAGAGCTGAGCACAGTCTGGAGTTCTGCAGAGGTTCTGATAGGTGTTTCTGCTAATCTGCTTGTGAGTCCTGTGTGAGCTAGAACTGCAGGCTGTGGGTCTGGAGTCTGGAGACTTACTTGAGCCCAGAGGCTCTGATTTCTGTGCAGGTGGTTGCAGCACTGGTGATTTCTGCTCAAATCCACTGTATAGGGGTCTTCTCACACTCTCTGAGATGTTGTGTTCTACTTAGGCAAGACCTTGTGGAGAAGCTGCCTGTCTGCTTTCTTGGTTTCATTCCACAGAGCAGCCAGAAACAGGCTTTATTTTCCTCTATGATCTTGGAATTTGGAGTCCAAGAAGCTGCTGTGAAAGCTGGAGGCCTGCTTCCAGCCCAAATAAGACTTGTTGCAGATAGGGAAGGAGGAGAATCTGTTAGGACCAGGGATGACCTGGGAGTTCTGAGCCTGGCACAAAAACTATAGATACTGCTCTAGGCCCTTAAGCAGGTATACTTTTGTTTACTTATTTTATTAAACTACAAGATCCTCCTGGATTTCTAGTTGTCCCCTGAAGTCAGGGACATTTCCAGAAGGGGAATTTAATATGTGCATGTATCAGTTATTAGAAGAAACATTTTAAATATTTCCCCTTTTGACTCTAATGAAAAATGTATCTGCCTGAACTAACCAAAACCCCAAGAAACTGTTAATATTACTTTTCTAAAGCATTGGTGAAGGAAATGTTGATGGATAAGTGATGTTAGGATTAAAGCTGCATGTGTGAATTAGTGGCAGAAGCTATGTTCTATCTCCATAAAGACATTCTTTGCCAACAATAACCTGTTCAACCCTGATAGTCTTCAAAGAGCCCCTAAATCAAGCTGGAAGCAGAGGAAAATTCCAAACCCTTCGAATGGCTTTCTTCTTACCTCTATCAAGATAATGTGCCCTCACATTTTTTTTTGAAGAACTGCACCAAAATTTTCCTAGTTATTGATGACAGAATTCACTTCCTGGACTATGGTGTTTTTTTGCTAATGTCACTGGGATCATATCCCAAATGCCCTCAAGTAAATTTGCATCACACTCAATACAAACTGGAGGCATGTGACGGTTATAATATCCTCCACACTCAGGAGCAGCTCTTACATCTTTTTTTCATATTTTATTTTTTAGTTGTCGTTAGACCCAATACCTTTATTTCATTTATTTATTTTTATGTGGTGCCAAGGATTGAAATCAGGGCTTCACACATGCTACACGAGTGCTCTACCACTGAGCCACAACCCCAGCCCAGCTGGGGATTTTTCACACATATGAATGAGTAAAAGAAACCAGATAATTCAACACAGAACAGCTAAATAAGTAATTCTGTGCATGGCCCAGGGATTTGCACTTTGGGAATTTACTTGAGTGATCAACATATGCCAAAATTAAGAGCCACTGTGCTAAGTGATGAAAGGAGAGTAAAAGGATGGTGAAGCAGGAGTCCTACTATAATGTACAGGGATAAGAGAGCATCCTGGAGAAAGTTATGTTTCAGGTGACACTGAATGGATGTTTATCAATTGTTGAACTACTGAGAGTTGGTTGTGTAATAACTAACAAAATATGCTATTCAGATGAGCTAGGAAGATTTCTTAAAACCCAGTAGGGGAGAAAGAGTCTGGAGCAGTTTAAAAACTGATAGAATTTCTGTAATTTTTGAGTGTGGCATTCTCAAGAAAGCAGCCAATGAAAAGGATGGGAAGAAATGGGGCCATACTAGTTTCCTATGGCTGTCATAAAGTACTACAAGTGTTGTGATTGTAAACAATGTAAATTTATTTTTTCACTATTTTGGAGTTGAGTAGTCAAAAATTGAGGAGTCATCAGGGCAATGCTCCCTTTAAAAGCTCTAGAGGCTTTTAAATCACTCATTGCCTCCTCTTAGCTGACAATTCTTGGATATCTTTGGCTTGTAAAAAAAACCCTCAAATCTCCACCCCCATCATCTCATGATGTTTTCTACCTATATATCAGTGTCCAAAGTTCCCTTCCAATAAGGACACCAGTCATTAGAAGGGTACAATCCAATCAGTATTGACTTCTTAACTTGATTATATCTGCAGAAAACCTATATCCAAACAAGGCCACACTTGTGGGTCCCCAAGTTTAGGATTCAACATATATCTTTAGATTATACAGTTAAATTCACAACAACCCACCCTCTGGCATCACCAAATTCATATTCTTTCCATGTGCATTCATCCCCACTTTGGCATCCCAAAATGTCACCACCCATTACAGAATCAACTCTAATTCCAAAATTTTAACTAAACATCAACTCAAAAAGTTCCAAACTTTATCATTTAATCATCTAAATTAGACATGGGGGGAGAGACCTGAAAGACTAGGGGAAAAGTTGTCTGCTTCCAAAATACAATGATGGACCAGACACAGGGTAGATATTCTCATTCCAAAAGGAAGAGAATAAGGGGCTGGAATTGTAGTTCAGTGATAGAGCACTTGCCTAGCATCTGTGTGGCACTGGGTTCAAACCTCAGAACACATATAAATAAATAAAATAAAGGTCCTTCTACAACTAAAACATATTTTTAAAGACAGAGAATGAGAGGAATGAAGGTATTACTAGTCTAAAATATATTTAGGATAGAGAAGAGTAAGTTCTACTAGGTTTTAAGGCCTGAGAATAATTCTCTGGGGCTCAGTCCTCTTTCCTCTGATCCCTTCATTGCAGCAGTCCAAAATCTAGCTTTTACATGAGTGGCTCTCCCTTTGTTCACTTCTCTTTTGTTTCCTGCTCCTGTTCCTTTCCATCCAATCTGATAGTTTTCCTGCTGGTAAAATCCCCATTCAATCACCCCCCAAAAAAACCCTTGTGGTTTTGCGCAGGTGTCAATAATATTCACATCATCAGACATAAGGGTTGGATAACCTAAAATAAATGAAATAAAATCCTAGACACATGAAACCTACCAAGACTGAATCATGTAAGAATGGGAAGTCTGAATAGGCCAAAAATGAATTTGGAGATTGAAATAAAAATGTTTTTAGACATCTCATCAAAGAGAAGTCCAGGACCTGAAGTCTTTATCGTTAAATCTGACAAATATTTAAAGAACTAATACCAAAACTTCTCAAACTTTTCAAAAACCCAATGAAAAGGGAATACCCCCAAACTCATTTTACAATGTCAACATTACTCTACACCAAAGAAAACCAAGAAAGAAGGTTATAGGTCAACATCCTTGATGAACATCAGTGCAATAATCCTCAACAAAATGGTAGCAAATGAAATCCAGTAGCACAGTGCAGGGAGTTTTACAATGACCAAGTGGGATTTATCCCAGGAAAGAAAAAAGTACCCATGGAAAGTGATGGATATGTTATTTTTCAATCATTTCACTATATGCATCAAGCACATTGTGTAGTACACCTTAAACACAAGCAAAAAATAAAACTTAAAATTTAAGAAAAAAGAGAAATACAAGTGTGGAAGACAAGGGATTTTCCACTTCAGAGAATAACGAGGCCAAACCAGTTATTTGTTACACTTTATTCTGTTTTTGGTTACACTTTATTCTGTTTTTTAAAGTTTATAGAAACCATTGAGTTAAAATAAAGCAAAGTACAATGTTCAGTGTAAATTTTTGGTTTTTCATTATGTTCCAATGATGGAGAGAAATTATTCCTGTCGGTTTTCCAGAGAAGAATCATGAAGAATTCTTAGGTTAAAGG
The DNA here is from genome assembly GCF_048772815.1 of Callospermophilus lateralis. Taxonomy (NCBI): domain Eukaryota; kingdom Metazoa; phylum Chordata; class Mammalia; order Rodentia; family Sciuridae; genus Callospermophilus; species Callospermophilus lateralis. The sequence continues at coordinate 202,732,033 of NC_135306.1, read as the reverse complement.
TCATACATAATCAGAAAGTGAAAAAGAAAGAAAAAAGAACAATTCAGAGAAGATGCCACCACCTGAAGTGCTAAGAATTAAAATGGAAAGATCTGAAATTACCAAGTTGGGCCCTTGTACATAGTGCTTGTTTCTCTTAGCATGGAGGAAGCTCACCATGACCTGATCTATGAGGAAAAGCATTTCTAACACCGGGTACTAGCTTCTCTGAAGAAGAGAGGATAATGGGTGATGAGGCTGACTCTGTACTTTTTGGGAAAATATCCAAACAGGAGTTGGTTACTTCTAGAAGAAAGAACTACAGCCACTGTGTGAAGAGTCACCAAAGAGCAACAGACAGGAAGGAACCCCACAGAAAGCAGTCAGGAAACCCTCTGAGCTCCTTTCTGGTGATGCCTAACAGGACCCAACCAGCAAAACAGAAAGTTGCTTTGCTTATTTCCAGCACCAGGATCACAAATCAAAACTGATGGATGGATGTGGAGCAGAGACAGTAATGAAAAATCTGACTCAATTAGTAACAGAGGTTCTGCTTCATTGCCAATATAACCACGGCTAACTCAGTGATTTTGAGTTCCAATAAATTGGAAAACAAGAAGAAGAGTCATGCCAAGTAAGGTCATGGTACGAGAATGACTCAACTGGTATGGAAATTTAATTCTCCAAGTTATTATTCAAAGAACATATTAAACTACTCAGAGACAGAGTAACATGAAGAAGAAGTTCATTGTCCTTAGAAATGCTATAACCACTGAAAGATAAATAATAGTAATGAGGGTTAGATATGGAGAATTCACCAAATCCACTGGGCACTAGAAAAAAAATTTAATGTTTCCTGTGTAGATGACAAAGGACACAAAACATTCTACTGTAAAAGTGAACTTTGAGTCAGGCATTGAAGGATAAAAGTGACTTCCTGAAACAAAGAAAAGTTGGGTGAAAGAGTGAGGAAAGACTACTTTAGGTAGAATAAAAAGTAAATAATGATGTGCTTAGAAAGAATACAAAGTAATTGTGAAAATTAATATGTTTAACACCTAGAGATCAAAAATTTTTCTTAATCTGCTATCTTCACGATTTTGAATATTTCTCTACTGAGGGATTGAAATTTTACATGTACATCCTGAAATAATTCCCTAATCATCAGAAGTGTTCAGCCATGACGTTCATGGCTCATCACAGGCCCAGATAAAGACAGAGCCAGATGGCCATGAACTGAAACCTCTGAAACCATGAACCAAAACAAGCCGTTCCTACTTTAAGTTATCTCAGGTATTTTGTCATAGATGACTAACACATCAGGTTAGTTGAAAAGTTAACTAACACATCAGTTCATGAAAGTCTCTCCTAGATGAAATTATTTTTAAGATAAAACCAAAAGAAGGTGTATCAATTAATGAAATCAAGGGAGTTGTGGGTATAATGAGAAACACAAGTGAAAGTCACATGGGAAGAAGAGACTGATGCAGGTTCTGGGATGAGGGTGAGCCAAGTACATGTGAAGAACTTAAAGAAGTGTTACCAGTGTGTGGGTTGCTGAGAGACAAGTGGCATGAGGCTATAAAGAGAGGCAGGGCCCAACTACCAGAGAAATAGAAATTCAGGAAAGGAATAATTTGTATAGGTCGCATATCAAAGTGCTCACTTCACTAGACCTCAGATTTAGATACAGACCTGGGGAGAATGTCACATGATTATAGAGGCAGAGATTGGAGAAATGAGTCCACAATAAGGGAGGAAGTAGGAAAAAATAGAAGTTTCTTTGGATCAGAAAAAGGGGAACACATGGAAGGGAGAAGGATTGGAAATAGGAAAGATAGTAGAATGAATTGGACATTACTTTCCTGTGTGCCCATATGATTACATGATCAATGTAATTCTACATCATGTACAACCAAAATAATGAGAAGTTAAACTCCATATACGTATAATATATCAGCATATTCTACTGTAATGTGTAACTAATAAGAATAAATAAAAAAATAAAGCCCCAAACAACAAAATATGGTGAGAGTGCTTGAAAAAGGAACACTTACACACTGTTGGTGGGAATGTAAATCAAAAACTTAAAATAGAATGTTGATTCTATATGATCCAGCTATACCGCTCTTGTGTGTACCTGAAGGAAATGAAACCAGCATGCAAAAGAGTCACGTGCATATCCATGTTATTGCAGCACTACTCAAAATATTCAAGATATACGGAACCAACCTAGATGTCCATCATCAGATGAATGGGTAAAAATGTGTTTTTATTTTGTAGCTACAAAATGGAGTATTACTCAACCATAAAGAATAATAAAATCATGCCATTTGTAGGACAAAAAACGGTACTGAAAATCATCAGGTAAAGTGAAGTAAGTCAGACTCAGACTAACATCCCATGTTTTCTCTCATGTGGAATAAATAAATAGTAGAAGAATTGCTAGGGAATGGGAAGGGAGTGAGGGGGAGGCTATTAAGAAAAGGTAATAGGGAGGATGGATATAATCAAGTATGTTAAAGTCATGTTTGAAAGTGTCACAACGAAACCCATTATTTGTATAATTAATACACACTAATAATTACAATAAAATGAAAATAAATTGACTTTTTAAAATCACTTTACCAAGAACAACTGAAAGTAAATTTCTCAGAATGGTGAAATGGAGAAGGTGATGGTGCACAGAGGAGTCAGTCAGTGGTAACCTCACTGTTTTGTTGCCTTGATGATCCAATCAGATAGTATTTATGAGCCTCTTTTCTGTACTAATAGCAGAAATATGGTAAGTAGAAGAGAAATTTCAAGGAATTTATAGGTCAGTAAGGTGAAGGTACATAAATGTACTTTGATACTATTAACATGTGTACACATATCCTTGTATGTGCATGCATATGTATGTGACAAAAATAGATATATAGAGTACTTTAAGAGAATCACCAATGATTTTAATCTCTTTTGATACTCTGTCCCTTATTATTGCTGGATTTTACTGATATCATTAAAAATCGAACTCCTCTTAATCTAGGCACCCAAGAAATATACTTAGAGTTGAGCCCTTAACTTTCTTTTATTCACTCAAAAATTTACCCCAGCAAAATCAGTTAATTCTGTCTACCAAATATATCCTCATCACCAGGGTAAAATCAGAATAAAATTTGTAGCATTTTTTTGACCGGATATGGTTTCAACACAAAATAATATTCAGGTTCTAATTTTGTGTACTGAAGTGTTAACTCACTTCATATCCTTGTGTGTGCATGCATATGTATGTGACAAAAATAGATATATAGAGGGAAATAGAAGAAGACCTTAGAAGATGGAAAGATATACCTTGTTAATGGATAGGCAGAACTAACATCATCAAAATGGCGATATTATCAAAAGTACTCTATAGGTTTAATGCAAAGTCAATCAAAATCCCAATGGCATTAATCCAGAAATAGAAAAAGCAATCATGAAATTCACCTGGAAAAATAAAAGACCCAGAATAACAAAAGCAATTCTAAGCAGGAAGGGTGAAACAAGTGGTATAGAGATACCAGATTTTAAACTATACTATAGAGCAATAGTAACAAAAACAGCATGGTACTGGTACCAAAACAGGCGGGTGGACCAATGGTACAGAATAGAGGACACAGAAACCAATCCACAAAACTACAACTATCTTATATTTGATAAAGGGGCTAAAAGCATGCAATGGAGGAAGGATAGCATCTTCAACAAATGGTGTTGGGAAAACTGGAAATCCATAAGCAACAAAATGAAACTGAATCCCTTTCTCTCGCCATGCACAAAAGTTAACTCAAAATGGATCAAGGAACTTGATATCAAATCAGAGACTCTGCGCCTGATAGAAGAAAAAGTTGGCTATGATCTACATACTGTGGGGTCGGGCTCCAAATTCCTTAATAGGACACCCATAGCACAAGAGTTTAAAACAAGAATCAACAAATGGGACTTACTCAAACTAAAAAGTTTTTTCTCGGCAAGAGAAACAATAAGAGAGGTAAATAGGGAGCCTACATCCTGGGAACAAATTTTTACTCCTTACACTTCAGATTGAGCCCTAATATCCAGAGTATACAAAGTACTCAAAAAATTAAACAATAAGATAACAAATAACCCAATCAACAAATGGGCCAAAGACCTGAACAGACACTTCTCAGAGGAGGACATACAATCAATCAACAAGTACATGAAAAAATGCTCACCATCTCTAGGAGTCAGAGAAATGCAAATCAAAACCACCCTAAGATACCGTCTCACTCCAGTAAGATTGGCAGCCATTAGGAAGTCAAACAACAACAAGTGCTGGCGAGGATGTGGGGAAAAGGGTACACTTGTACATTGCTGGTGGGACTGCAAATTGGTGCGGCCAATTTGGAAAGCAGTATGGAGATTCCTTGGAAAGCTGGGAATAGAACCACCATTTGACCCAGCTATTCCCCTTCTCAGACTATTCCCTGAAGACCTTAAAAGAGCATACTACAGGGATACTGCCACATCGATGTTCATAGCAGCACAATTCACAATAGCTGGACTGTGGAACCAACCCAGATGCCCTTCAATAGATGAATGGATAAAAAAAAAATGTGGTATTTATACACAATGAAGTATTACTCTGCACTAAAAAATGACAAAATCATGGAATTTGCAGGGAAATGGATGGCATTAGAGCAGATTATGCTAAGTGAAGCTAGCCAAGCCCTAAAAAACAAATGCCATTAAACAGAGACATTAGGTGGGAGGGAAAGGGAGAGAGAAGGGAAATTGCATGGAAATGGAAGGAGACCCTTATTGTTATACAAAATTACATATAAGAGGTTGTGAGGGCAAAGGGAAAAAAACAAGGGAGAGAATTAAATTACAGCAGATGGGGTAGAGAGAGAAGATGGGAGGGGAGGGGGGATAGTAGAGGATAGGAAAGGTAGCAGAATACAACAGTTACTAATATGGCATTATGTAAAAATGTGGATGTGTAACCAATGTGATTCTGCAATCTGTATTTGGGGTAAAAATGGGAGTTCATAACCCACTTGAATCTAATGTATGAAATATGATATGTCAAGAACTTTGTAATGTTTTAAACAACCAGTAAAAAAAAATTTAAAATGAACAGAGCATGATTGAGGTTATTTTGGGGAGTCTTAATTCTATCTCCCCCTTTCTATTTTTGTAATTCTTGCTTAATAGATAAATAAGCTCATTCAGCAATAGCTTTATCTTGAGGGTTGTAAGGAATACCTCTTTTATACTCAATATGAAACTCTTGGCAAAATTTTTAAAAAGAACAATTAATATAAGCCAGTGCCTTATCAGTTTTAATCTATAAAGGACATCCTAATATATCAAGAGCCCCTAAGCAATGAGAAATAACATGTTGGATATTTTCTTTTGCATGGGCTGTGGCAAAGATAAATCTAGAATAAGTATCTACAATTACATGTCTATACATTGTTTACCAAATTGAGGCATGTGAGTTACATCCATTTGCCATAATTAATTTGGTTTTAGTCCTCAGATTGTAAAGATAAAATGTGTATAACACATTGGGGGCAGTGATGTACAATTTGATGAACTTGTTTTCTAGTAATATGAAATTTTTTATGCAAACTAGAAGTTTTTTTATAATGCAAAGAATGTGAAGCTTGTGCCCAAGTCATACAAAGACATTTGATGAAAAACAGCAGCCAATTTATGAATCTTATCATTACATGATGTTAAATGCCCTGGAAGATTAGCGTGGGCCCGTCTGAGGTCTATAAAACATGAGTGTCATCATATTTTTGTACCATCTTTTGCAGGGTATGAAATAAATTGAATTACTCTTATGATGGTGCATACCAATTAGTTGAAGTTTCGATATTCTTAGTGACTCCAACTGCATATAAGCTGTCAGAACAAATATTAATTGGATCATTTGAAAAATGATTTAAAGAATAAATGAGAGCTTGAACTTCTGCTCATTGGGCTGAAATATATGAGGTCTGCATTATGTCTGTATGAGTGTGACTATAAAAACCTGCTTTACCTGAGCTTGAGCCATCAGTGAATACCGTTAGTGCTCTACCTATTGGTTGTGCATGAACAATCTTTGGAAAAATAAATGCAGCAAAGGCAAATTGAATAATTTTATTATGAGAATAATGACTTTCTATATTACCAGGAAAATTAGCAAATGCTACTTTCCAAGTATTAGAAGTTTTTGGAAAAGCCAATCATTTGTTGAGCAGAAAATGGGATGATTATAATATTAGGTTCTGATCCAACCAGCTGTAAAACTCACATTCTTTCCCTAATAACTAATTGAGAAACAGAATCATGAAAAGGAGTTAATGACTTTTGAGGAGAGTGGACTAAATGAATCCATTAAATAACTTCCAATGATTGCCATATATCCCCTGTAGGAGCATAATCAATTGGGAATATTAATAAATATATAGACTCTTGTAGGTTAATTCTAGTATGCTGAGCCTTTTTAGTAGCAATTTCAAATATTCTCAAAGCTGTTCTCAGTTCTGTTATGACCTGATGAGAAGAAGTTGGAGAAGGATCTCCCTGTAATATTTGAAATAAGGGACTTAAATCTGCAGTAGTTAGTTTCAAAGATAGTCTTAGCCAATTAATATCAAATAATAGTTTTTTGAAAATCATTAAGAGTGTGTAGTTCCTTGACTCTTATTTGTAAATTTTGAGGATGGATTATGTGTCTTTCAATTAGAGGAAATAGATATTGGAAAGTAGATATCCTGTGTAACTTTTTAGGTGCAATGCACAAGCCCATTGCTGTGAGTGAAGTTTCTAATTGGGAAAGGACTTTTAAAAGTACATATGGTTAGCATGAACTAAAAGTATATCATCCATAAAACAAATAATATATGCATCGGGGAATTTCTTCCTCACAGACATAATGGCCTGTGTCATAAAATCTTGACATAGAGTAGGGCTGTTACACATTCCCTGAGGCAACACTTTCCAGCAGTATCTTTTAACAGGTTCTTTAAAATGTATTGCTGGGACACTGAAGGCAAACCTTTTACAGTTGTCAGAATGCAAAAGTATAGAAAAGAAGCAATCTTTAAATATATTACTATTAAATGATAATTCAAAGGGATAGCTGTAGGAGAAGAAAGCCCTTGTTGTAAGGCTCCCATGGGCTCAGTAACATAATTAATTGTCTGAGATCTTGTAATAACCTCCAGTTGCCAGATTTTTTCCTTAAATACAAGAATGAGTGTGTTCCAAGGACTGAGCATAGGTGATAAATGGCCAGCCTAAAGTTGTTCCTGAACTAGCATGTGGGCTATTTTAATTTCTCGCTGTTAAAGGCCACTGACTAACCCATATTGGCTCTTCTGTGAGCCAACTGACTTTTTCTGCTGTTCTCTAGGTTATGGATAAAGTCAGGGCCCCTACCAAAAAATTTTGGTTGGGTGAATTAATTAGTCTTTGCTGGGAGGACGGTTATAGGTAAACACCCTTCTTGTAAATTTCCCTCAATTTCTCTAGAAATAAATTTTTTATTAAGTCCCTCAGATGGCATAATAGAATTGGGAGTTATTAATAGCAAACCTAGGCTGCTTAGAATATCTTGGCCCCACAAACTTGCTGGCAAGGTGTCTAAGACATAAGGTTTAAAAATTCCAGAGTTACCATCTTTATCTTCCCATGAAAGATACTGAGCACTTTGTGCAGGCTGAGATATCTGATTAATCCCCTCCAATTAGTAAAGGGCAGCTCTTAGGCCAGAATCTTCTAGATAGAATATATCTATAGCCCCAGTATCCAAGGTAACCCTGAATTATTTTATGATTTATTTTAATATCCACCAGATATTTATTTTAATATTCAGCACTCTTGCTGAACTAACTGAACCCAATACATTTGGGGACCAGGATGTTGAGCTCTCATCTGGGCCATTTGTGGAGCAGGAAGGCAAGAATATTAGCTGCACCCATATATATCTCTTGATGAGAGCTCAGTAGTGGAATTTAACCTTACAATGATTTTGATTTCTCCTCCAAAGTTTGGATCAAGCACTCCTGGCAGCACCTGGATTCTCTTTTGCAAATTGTTTTGCCTCCAAATCAGGCCTGTGGTATGTGTTGCTAGTGGCCCGTGAATCCCAGTAGAAATTTGTTGTGGCCCCATTTCAGGGGTTACAGTCATTCCCATGGCAAGCTGTAACTGTAATGTCTCTGCAGAGCCAGCTGGTAATAATGACGAGCTGGCATGGCCTGCCCTGATGACCTCTGAGTCTGTGACTTTTCTTCTGATTTATACTGTAATGCCCCTACTGTTTTATTGGGCCAGGGCAGGCCTTGACCCTGGTTTCCTGGCAGTAACGAAGGCAGAACTGAGGTTAGAAAGGGTGGCAAGCTGCCCACTCCACATCTGTTGGAGTTCCCCATGCCATGTGATCATCTCTCTGGTAGCAACATCTACATAAACCAGGAGAAGTCTCTGCCCTATTGCACAGACACCTGTAGTTTCAAGCCATATGCCCAGTTCTACCACAGTTGAAACACTACCCTTGAGAAGGCATCTCGAAGACTGAGGTCATAGTACCTGTTTCAGAGCCACAGCAAGCATTAAACCCTGTAGCTACATGAGACACACATCCACACAAAGGCAAATAAATTTGGAAACAGTCCTCCTTTTTCCATGGGGTCAGAGTATCTCCTGACAAACTTTATTAGCATTTTCAAATGCTAACTGCTTGACCAGGAACTCAGAGGCATTCAACTCTCCTATTGTTCTGTTTGTTGCCTGGTAGAGATATGCCATGAAATCTGAGAACCACTCCTTTGATCCCTGATGTATCTGATTAAAAGTCAAAGCTAATTCATCTCTATTAAGTAGATCCCTCCATGCCTTTTTGGTGCATGCAGTAATTTGATCATGAATTGCCAGATCATAATTTAGCTGCCTTTCAAAATCTGCAAAATTTCCAATTCATTTTAACATGTCTAAGAAGGCATCAAAGCCTTGCCTCTGGTTTCTCCCAGCCTGTTCAGTGCAATTATCAGTCCAGTGGGATCACCAAAGCAGATAGTCACCCCCTGAAAAACAAGATTTGGCCAGAGAAATACAATCATGTGGGGGTAAGGGCTCATTACATAAGGATTCAAGCAGACTTTGAACGAAGGCTGAATTGGGACCCTAAGTACTGCAAGCATTTTGAGCTCCTCTAGAGTCTTAAAAGGAACTGCAGTCTGCACTTGAACATGCAGGTTTTGCTGGTTAATGTGTTCAAACATGGGAAAAGCTGAAAATCTGTAATGTCTTCCCTCACTTCCAGAACTGTCTTAAAACCATGTTGGAGTGGCAAAAGTGTGTTAGCACCAGTTCAGAGTAGTTATTGAACCTTGTTCTCTCACAGGAGAGTGGCTGGGTCCAAATGACAGGTGTGGGGCCAGCCAGAATTAATCTACTAAAGCCCTCCTGTAACTCATTTTCACCCTCTGACTGGAGTCTTCAGACTGTGGCTCAGTTTTGTCAGTATCTTTTTGTCTATTTTCCTCCCCTTCATCTTGATTTTAACTCACAGAAACCTGATCAGGGCTGGCTCCTCTCTAGGGTATGCCCCTTGGTGCACTTGTAAATCATTAGCTCTGTTTCCTTTAGCTGTGACTGAATGTTTGGTTTTTAGGTTTTGCCCCAAAGTCATCTGTCTGAGGATTTCAAGCTGCAGACTGGGTGAGAATTGACTGTGCCCTCAGTCTGGCTACAGATAGAGAAAACTGCCTAGGAGCTCCATCTGGCAACATTTTTGCTCTAAACTTCTAGTTGTCTTCTGGAGCCCTTTCAATGAGTCTTTCAAAGAACATTGGTCCTCATCTCAGTCCTCAAAAAGACACATTTCTAGAGCAGTCCAGACTTTTTGAGTATTTTCTAGATAGCTTAGCTGAGAGACAACCTTTAGACAATTTTTTATTTAATCCCTCCCAAGTACGCAAATCTGGTGAATATTCTTCACAAAACCATGGGCATACATCATTGTTTTTAGGAACTGAGCCAGCTGGGCTCTTTTGACCTGTTTCCTTACCCTGTTAATTAAAATCTCCAGGATCATCAGATAAATCTCTTTTTCTGAAGACATGGAATTTCCCATGACAGTTCTTTAAAGTCCCTGGCTCTTAGTCTGCCAGCTTCTTCTACAACCGCAAAACACAATTCACTGAATTTCTAAAGCATGCTTCACTGAGTCTACCAGGAATTCACCTCGAGTGATCCCTGTTCAGACGCCACCTGCTGCCCTTTACCAGAATGGGCAGCTGAATTAAGATTGCTAATGTGAATTTGCAGGGATGCAAAATAAAACACAGACACAATTTACCTTTACACAATCTTCAGGATGGCTTCCCCAGCTCTCAGACTCAGGTTCCCCAAAAGGGAGAGCAAGACAAAGTCACTAGGGGCTGATGAGAGAACGGGAGCATGTTCAGAAACTAGCTTTTATTGGGGTGACTTTATTCTTAGAAATTTCTATCCATAAAAATGGCAGAAGGGACAGGACTACAAGGGAACAGGTGAGTGTAACTCAATTCTAGGGGCACATCCACAAAGAAGACCTCCTTACCATCTGAATGAGTCTCCTCCTACACCACAACGAATGCAGTGGTTGGTCAGAAACTGAGGCATCAGGACTGGAAGGCATCACCATCACCGTTTAGTGGGGCTCCTCACAGGGCCCATTGTTTATGGGCTGCTGTTTCTGTAGAAAATTTTGAAATTGAAAGAAAATTTAAAGTAAATAAGGTTTTGTTCAAGGAATTGTGAGGGGACTTGATATAGTTTCCCCCTCTGTTTGGTAGCATGGTTTTTAATCCCTTGTGTGTTCTTTCTATGATGCCTTGAGTCTGAGGGTCATAGGGGATCTCAGTGAAGGGCTGTTTATGCCAATCATTGCAAACTGCCTGAAATATCTTGCTAGCATAGGCTGGCCCATTGTCAGTTTTAATAGACATGGGAACACCCATGATTTCAAACCATTGGGAAGTGGCCTTTTTTGTGGTTTCTCCTGTGGAGGCTGTGGCCATTATACAGCCTCAATAGGTATCAATGACTACATATTTTAAATTTCCAAAAGGTGAATTATGAAGGACATCCATTTGTTATAAAGCATTAGATTTTAACTCTTGGGGATTCACTCCAGCAGGTTGTAAATGGTCAAAGGAAAGAAATTGTGCACATTTTCTTTGTGCAATTTCTGAGTAGCTGGGGCTGGAGATGTGGCTCAAGTGGTAGCGTGCTCGCCTGGCATGCATGCGGCCCGGGTTCGATCCTCAGCACCACATACAAACAAAGATGTTGTGTCCGCCAAATATTAAAAAATAAATAAATAAAGTCAATTGTTTTTATAAAAAAAAAAATTTCTGAGTAGCTGCTTGCAAGCCTCCTTATCCCTGCTTTTATGCAACTGCTGTGGCTGATGCCAGCAGAGAGGCTTGAGCTGCTTAAATCCCTATATCCTGGGTGGCCAAAATCTAGTCATCCAGTGTGCCATTTTGTACTGGCACAACTTCTGCTGTATGCTCCTCATTTAGTCCATCCCAGACCAATTCCTTGGCAAAGGCTTCCCTAGCTTTTTCATGAGACATGTTCCCTACTACCACCTTGCTTACTCTGTCAATAAACTGTGGTAGGATTTCAGTGGCTTTTTGTCTTAAACCTTGATTAGAAAATGTATCTCTGCCAGCTGGTAATTTCCTTCAGGCTCTTAAAACACAGAGCACACCTGATCAAAATAATTTCGTGGATCTGTGGCTTGTACCACAGAGGAACTGTAGATTCCTGCTTCCTGCAAGAATTCAGCTGGGATATTAACATTTGTGGTGTTGTTACAATTCCAATGCTGTTCACATTCATCACAGAAAAATGCCTCCCATTTCAAAAATGTTGTGGGCTCAAGAGCCACTCTAGCTATGTCTTTCAGTCTTGAGGGCAATTAAGTTCAAGACTGAGTGATTTGAGCATTTGATCTGCAAATGGCCCATGGGGCCCATCCTCTTTTACTGCCTTTTTTAACACTTTCAGTGTACCCCAATGTGTGTGGATACCAAGTGGCAGGGTGCTGGGACATGAGGGCAGAGTCAATTGGGAATGCTTGTATTCCCTTACTCCACTTTTCATCTCTTATCTTACATAGACCTTCAAAAGGGTCTCTGGAATCTTGGAATGGATTTCTGGGAGACCATGGCTTAAGCTTGTCTGGTGGCCCGATTATTTCACAGTCCCTTTCTGGCTTTTGCATTGCCTCATAAGGAGGCACTTGCCATTGACTCAGGGAAGGATATAATATTTGCCTGTCAGTAGAAGGTGCACTTGCGCCATTTATGGTTACCTCCTCTTGCACCATGAAGGCTAGTGGCACCATTTCCTGTCTCTCTCCCTCCTGCATATATTGTGGTTGATTGCTTTGAAATAGATTTTTGCCCCCACTTTTTTCCCCTTGTCTATCTCTCATAGCCTCATCTTTCCTCAGGTTTATCATTATATGAAAGTAGTCTGTTGTAGGGCCCTCTAATCTTTGGTGAATGGCTGTCACAATAGAAAAAAATGCAGTGAGAGAGTATATCCTTGTCTCATTTTAGCTTGCTGCTCATTTGACATCATCTTGTCCCATATCTTAGGATCAAAACATCAGCCGCACCAATCCAGGGGATAAGGTCTATTAATAAATTCCAAAACTTCTGGGCTTCTTTCTTATTCATGGTTAAACCTCTAGTGTCTAAGAGAGTGCACAGCAATTGCAGCTGTGAGTCTTTGATAGAACTTGATAGGTTCCCCATTTCCCTTTCCTCATTGCTCTGTGAGGGGCCACACCCTTTTATAGGCTTACTTCAAGTCCATGTTAGGATGCCAGCTGCATGGGCTCTCTTGTCCAGTGAATAATGTCCACAAAACAGGTAGAGGATACTGTACCTACAGAGTCATGAATCAAGACCTATGGAGATCAAGCTGTTTTTTTTTTTTTTTCTTTTGTGCCAATAATTAACTAATATAGATCTCAGTCCCAGGAATGAGGTGTTGTCCTAATTAATAACCATAAATGTGTTTGGGGTTTTTCAACCAGACAGTGGGTAGAAGAAAGCTTGATTTTTTTTAATTTAATGAAAATCTGAAGATTTTGAAGAAATTGTAAAAATATTCTATCCTTTCAGTAAACTATGAAGGAGCTAAAGGGAAGTTAACATGTAAGTGAAAAGTAGATGAAAGAGGATCCTGGTTATTTAATGGTAGATTATGAGAAACTGTGCTTCATGGGCTAAGAAATTATGTACTCAGACTTACTTGCACATGGATTTGAGTCTTATAACCAGATCACATACTTTGATCAATGTATAATAAGAGTAAGAATTCAGGGACCTTGAGAAGGATGAGTGTAGTTTGCATGTACAAGAAATCTAAATAGTTGGTGTCCACAAGGGGTCTCTGGGGGATTTAATCATACATCCAACAGTTGTTTGTTATTCCTCCTATCAGGAAGTGGAGTCCAGTTATCATTCCCATGAATGTGTGCTGCAATTATGGCTTAATACTAATAAATGGAATGCAACAGAGAGGACATGCTCTTCTCTGTAGACAAGGTCATAACAAGGCAGTGATATTCACTCTCAATGCCATAGTCCATCACAGATCACCCTCTGCTGGGGAAGCAGCTACTCTGTGGTGAGAAATTAAGCCTCTTTTCAAATTCCCAGCTAGGAACTTTTGCATGCTGCCTACTTATATATGTTCCATCTTGAAAGTAAATCCTACATCCTTGATCATGTAATAAGGTATTCATCCCCACATGACCTTAGGAGTTTTGCATGGTCTAAGAATTCAGAGTAACAGAGAATTCATTCAAATCTGAGATTGTGTAGCATACTCTTGCTCACCTATGAATCAATACCAGGTGTCTAAATAAAGAAACATGTTTGGGATACATGAACAGTACTTATTATTGGAATGTGAGATATTCCCCTCACAATTTTCAGTTTTATTCACCATTTAGTTTTTCCAAGAGTCAGTATTGCAAAAAAAAATTCTCTTTGGAATTCCAGCTAGTGCTGTAAATTGAGTCCAACTAAAGCAATGCCTTATTTTTAGTCAAAATTGATATGCTTTATCTCCAATGTAAAACTTTTTAATAGAATTATAAAACAATAAGAAGTTCAAATAAGTAAACAACAAATAGCCCTGTAATTGAGAAATTCTTGTGTGAGAGTAATTTCCTATTGCAGTTAAATATGTTGTACCAATAACTTTGTATGGTGACTATGATATTCTTCACCTGTCATTTATGATTAATGAATGAGCTAATGCTCTTGGACTTTGGAGCAAATAGACTCTGGTGAACAATGCTCAACTAAACTACTTGGGTTTTCTAAAAATGAGAATGATGAATTCTTACCAGGATAACACAGACACATAGTCATAGACATACACACACACACACACACACACACACACACACACATACACACACACCTCAATTCTATGACTGGCCCACATGTACTAGATATCTAGTTTTTACATAATTCTTCTTCTGAGTCCCAACAAACCTAAAATTCCAGCAAGGTGGTGAAAGGGGTCATATAAACACCATTCTGTCTATATACTTGAAAGACCATGAAGACCTGTGATATTTTCTCTACAATGGAATGACAGATTTCATGGACTTGCCTTTAACTCTTGTTGTGGTGTACAAAAGCTGATGTCACCTGGTTCTCCTGATGTATCATTAAACATGTATTTAGGAGGCAGAAAAAGGATAAGTTAATTTATTCATGATGGATGATTCTCTAGGATTCCCCCTTGTCTGTCATTCCACATTTTTTGAGTGGTCATTTCTTTTTATCTCATGGAAGTTCCTTTTTATCCCATGGAAGGCCTGTAGCAGGAGAAAGTTATGTCTTAAATATTATTGTCTTAATAACAACAATTTGTTCATAGGTGATGTATTGTTGAAATTGGGATCTGTTAACATTGTCCTTCCCCACAAAGGAGAGATCTTGGAACCCTACAAGAGCACTACAAATCTATAGCGTAGAAACAATAACACACCAGGTTCACAAAGTTGGAAAGGAAGACACATGAGCAACATAAAGAGACAAGGGAAGAATGTACCACAAACAAATCAAGACAGCATGTCATTAGAAGCATTGGCAGTTTCAGCAGAAAAAAAGACAGAGAAAGATTTCTGGATATACATGGTTAAAATGTTTTGGGACCTCAAACAAGACATAAGAGAGCAAATATAGGCAGTGAAAGATTACTTCAACAATGAGCTACACAAAACTAAGAAGCAAAAGATCACCTCAACAGGGAGATAGAGGTTCTAAAAAAAAGATTTACTCAAACCCTTGGGCAGGTGCCAGATTTTTTATCAAAGTTGATGGGAAGAAGATCAGCTTGCTCTAAAGAATGCAGAAGATACCTGCTTTCTCCATGTCCTTTCATGTTTGTGATTCTTTTATTGTGGTTTTTACCATATCTGTCCTAGGGGAAAAGGCTCAAAAAACCAAACAAACAAACAAAAGCAGGAAGATACCTCCATCAAAGTGGCACACTTCTAAGGAATTCCAGGAATTGATTATTGTTCAAAGAGCAAGAAAAAATAAAAAATACCATATCACTTCTAGATGCTACCAAAAAAAATATATAAATAAATAAACACAATAGAAATAATGAATCCTATTTAATTGTTATGATATTAAATTATTGTATACAAAATATCTAAACAGCTTATTACCAAATGTTTACTCCCCCTGAGTTATGAGCAGGCTTTTGAGCAAGATTTATCCTGTTTGTCACGAAAGAAGAAGACAACACCTAGGAATGGCCATCCAAAGAAGTGGACCTGCTCGACAGCAAATGGCTTATCTTATTAAGGAACTTAACATCATAGCTTTGTTCTCAAAGTTAATAGAAAGTAAGTATCATAATTTTAGACATCCAAACCTGTCCAACTACTGACTTAAAAAAAAATAGGTTAAAATGCCTTAGGCATGATGTTTTCACTCAGAACAGCAGTTTTCCCTAGCTCCTTTCTGACCTAAGCCAGAACTTACATTGAAATGCAAATGAAAGCTCAGTAGGAGACTGGTCTCAAAACCTTAAAAAGGGAAAGTAAAAGTGCCCTTTACCTGAACTTACATTAGACTAAACCAAAAAAGTAAATTGTAGGATACTTTACTAATTACTGGCTGATCATTTTTTAGGACTCTTGCTTTTTCTTAGAGTCTGTATTTTTTGAGCTCATGATTTTGATCCTATAGACCTAGGTTAATGTTTTTCCAATCAGCCCCATTTTTATTCAACTATGCAGTTTTTAAACAGTGAAATGAAAATTTTACCTGAGAAAAGCTACAAGGCCTTTACTATTATGTTATGAGTGCACATTTGTGTTAAATGTTGAATGTCTATATGTGCATATGTCCATATATCATGTTCATGATATGAAAATTGGCAGATACATAAGAAGCACTCATAAAATTAAAATTTTGATCCAAATACCTTTAATTCATGTGATTTAAAATGGTTCGATTTAAATTGGATAAACAGATGAAAATAAATATGTATTTAAAATTAAGCTTAACTCAAAATCTCTCTAGGTAGGAAAAAAATAATTAATAAAATATTGTCTATAACATGTCTAATATTCCTTTGTTCTAGAAATTTTTTTCAACAAGGAAAATGGTGAATACTATTCAATTTATTTGTCTGATATTTTGGTAAAATAAGTAAAATAAATTTGACATGGGATTACTCATGTTTATCAGTAATTTTGTTTTTTAGACATCTGATTAATTTACAAGGTTAAAATGCTAACTTTTAAATATTCTATAAAGTACTCTTGACTCATTCAATTCCATTGGGTAACATTATTGATGTTTTTATAAATTGGTAAATGGAGGAAAGGGTTTAAAGTTAATTTGTCAGCACTAAAAAGGTTTTCCTAAAAATTTAAAGTCCCAATGGGCATAATTCTATATAATTAAACATTGTGCTTCCAAAAAATGGTAAACAGATGTGATTCTATATACAAAGGTTTATTGAAGATTTTAATGTGCAAAGGCCCAAAAGTTTTAACTGTTTCAATTAAGAGTGATGTTTTTATTAAAATGAAATAATTTGTCTAAACTCAAAAATTTACAAGGATTGTTTCATACTGTGAACAAAAGGAGGATAACAGATAAAAAAATTAAAAGTTCTATATGAGTTGGTTTTATTTATGTAAAACAATTAGTCAAGGCTATTTGAATTTTTTACTTAAGCTCAAATGTTAATATACTGATATAAGCCAAAGTTTAATCTGTATGTTAAAAATGAGGACTTCATAAAACATTGATTTACCCATAACATTGTGTTTATTAAGTCTTATTTTTTGAGCAAGAAATCTTAAAGGAATTAAGGATTATACAATTATGGTTAAACAACAACTGTTATTTTAAAATATTACAATATGTCATTTGCACCGCTCTCAACTGCAAATAACAACTCTTCCCTGCCTGTTTAAACCTGGATAGTTCTACCCTTAACCCAAATGCATTTTTCAGATGGTACAACTTTCTAGACAGAATTCTGAGGCTCCATCCATATATTGAGGTTAGGATTCCATACTTGAAATTCACTTTGTGTTCTTACTTGACTGCTCAGTTGCTTTATCATATCTACTGATATGGTGATGGTTGGTGATCTTTCTGAAGACAGAGTTGTACACATTACTGGCCCCTCTGTGTTAAGGATTTGTCACAGGGAGTCATCGAACATGCTGATAAAGGAAATGCAGGGAAGGAAAAAAGATGTGGGGAAGGAAGGCAAAAGGCACAGACACAAGGTTGAATGTATTTGGAAGCTGAGAAAGGTGATATTCAAGAACCATTACTGGAATAAAACAAATCAGTTGAGCTTTGGGAAAATGTGAATGTGATCATAGACTGAGCACACAGATAACTATTTTTGTTTTTCAAACTACTTGTTTAATGTAAGATTTATATTTAAAAAGCTGCCCATATTTAATAGCAGGCAACTACTTAATGATTTTGGAAGTAACTGCATGCATACCTGGGTAGTTGTCACCAAAACCTCTCCATCAATATATTGAATCCCTTAAAAAATTTTTTCTGCTCTCTGTATTCACATTTATTAATTATTTTGAAGAACAGTTAACACAAGACTCTCCCTCTTAGAAAGCTTTTAAGTACATAATACATTATTGTTTCATTTTGTCTCCATGCCAAACAGTAGCTTTGGAGGACTTACTCAACTTACATATTTCCACAATAAACATGGAAAGGCAAATGTCTCCTGAAGATCCAAATTTTAATTCATTAGGATATAAACCAAGAGGTGGAACTGGTAGATCAATTAATTCTATCCAAGTTTTTGAAAAATTTCCATATTATTATACATTGTAGTGGCATCAAATTATATTATCATCAACAGTGTGTACAAGAGTTCTTTTTTTTCTCCATATATTCACCATTAGTTGTCTTTAACTGAATAATAGCTCTCCTAACAGTTATAGTGTGATATCTCAATGTGGTTTTGAATTCTAGTTCTCTGGTATTTAGTGATGCTAAGCACTTTTTTCACATAGTGTTTTGTCATTTGTGTCTTCATTAAGACATGTCCATATTTCAAGGCAAAAGAAAATAGAAACACAAGATAAAAACAACTTGGGGAATACAGTAAAATTAGTAATAAGAGGGTACTGGAAAAGCATCAGATGAAATTCAGCATCCTCTTATCATAAAAACTCTCAAAAAAATAGGCATGCAAGAATCACACCTCAACATTATTAAGGCCATTTGTGAGAAATCCACAGGACACTGATGAGTGTTGGGGAGCTGATAGTTTTGGTTGTAATGTCTCAAACAAGACAGTAATGCCAGTAGTACTATGTATACTGTAAGAACTCAGAGCAATAGGAGAGAGAAAAAATTAAAGACATCCAAATTGGGGAAAAAAAGTTAAATTGCACGCTTGCAGATGATATGAGATCATAGAGAGAAAATCATAATGATTCCATCAAAAAGCTGATAGAACTCATAAGTCACTTAATTAAATGTGCATAAAAATCAATGTATAAAAATCAGTATGATATCTACAAATAATAATAAAGTATGTAAAAAATGAAGTCAAGAAAGTAATTGCATTTATAGAAGCTACAGAAAAAAAAATACCTAGGGATAAATTTAATGTGAAGGTGAAAAATTTGCTTAATGAAAAATAATACATTTGTGAAATAAATTGAAGAACACAAGTAAATAGATATTGATCTTAAGTTTTCTTTCCTTGATCTGGTTTTGGTATCAGGGTGATATTAGCCTCATAGAATGAGTTTGGAAGGGTTCCCTCCTTTTCTATTTCACAGAACACTTTGAGGAGTTTTGTAACAATTATTCTTTGAAGGTGTTGTAGAGCTCAGCTGAAAATCCACCTGTTCTGACATTTTCTTGATTGATAGGCTTTCGGCAGCATTTTCTATTCCATTACTTGCAATTGATCTGTTTAAATCATGTATGACCTCCTCATTCAGTTTGGATAGGTCATATGTCTCTAGAAATTTGTTGGTGTCTTTGATAGTTTCTAATTATCTTCTGTATTTTAGACATTTCTTGTGATATTTTCTTCTTCATCACATATTTTAGTAATTTGAATTTTGTCTCTTTTTCCTATTTATTAGCATGGCTAGAGGTTTATCTGTTTAATTTATTTTTTCAAAGAACCAAATTTGTTTTGTCAATTTTTAAATTTTGTTTCAATTTTATTTATTTCAGCTCTGATTTTATTTCCTGCCTTCTGCTTTTGGTGTTGATTTGTTCTTCATTTGGTAGGACTTTGAAATGTAATGTTAGTTCATTTATTTGTTGACTTTTTATTCTTTTAATGAATGAGCTCAATGCAATAAACTTTCCTCTTAGTACTGCCTTTATAGTGTATCAGAGATTTTGATATGTTGTATTGGTGTTCTCATTTACCGCTAAGAATTTTTTTATTTCATCCTTGGTTTCTTCTACTTTCCATTCATCATTCAACAGTGTATTTTTTAGTCTCCATGTGTTAGAGTGGCTTCTATTATTATTATTTTGTCATTGATTTCCAATTTTATTCCATTGTAATATGATTATAATGCAGGATATTATCTCTCTCTTTTTTGAATTTACTAAGAGTTGATTTGTGGCATAAGATATGATCTATTATACAGATGAAGCTGTGTGCTGCTGAGAAAAAAAGTATATTCACTTGTTAAAGGATGAAATATTCTATATATGTCTTTTACGTCTAAATTATTAATTGTATTATTTAGTTATACAGGTTCTTTATTTAGTTTTTGTTTGGAAGATCTGACCAGTAGTGAGAGAGGTGTGTTAACATCACCCAGTATTATTGTGTTGGGGTCTATTTTATTTTTGAAATTGAAAAGTCTTTGTTTGGTGTGCATAGATGCTCCACTGTTTGGATATAACTATTTAAAATTATTATGTCTTGCTGATATATAATTCCCTTAAGTAGTATGAAATGTCCTTCTTTGTTCCTTCTTATTAAATTTGGCTTGAAGTCTACTTTAT
Source organism: Callospermophilus lateralis (assembly GCF_048772815.1). Lineage (NCBI taxonomy): Eukaryota > Metazoa > Chordata > Mammalia > Rodentia > Sciuridae > Callospermophilus > Callospermophilus lateralis. The sequence goes on along the minus strand of NC_135306.1, from coordinate 202,711,484 downwards.
CTGAAAGGAGGATGAAAACTCCTGCTTGTTTATGGAATTCATATAAGTGATATGTTGTTTTCCCATTCTTTCACCTTCAGTTTGTGGACGTCTTTGCCTTTAAATGAGTTTTTTGGATTAAACATAGAGCTGGGACATTTTTTAATCCAACCTACTAGTCTATGTCTTTTGATTTATGAATGTAGGCTGTGAACATTCAAATATTGAGATATTATTTGAATTCTATCATTTTGATTTGTTCCTGTTTTTTTTAAATTGGCTTAGTTTCTCCTTTGGTTTACCTTTAGTCTAGTTTCTCCCTTTATTGGTTTCATTTTTTTTTTCTCCACTTCATTCTCATGAAATATTTCTCCAAGGGAGCATGGTGTATGAGATCCCTGGACCTAATTCTCAACTCCAGCCAAAGAAAAGGCTTAGAAATACATATGGGATACAGAAACTGGGTGGTAGAGCATGGTGGTGCACATATATAATCCAAGCTCAGGAGGCTGAGGCAGGAGGGTCACAAGTTGAAAGACAGCCTTAGCAACCTGAGGCCCTAGGTAACATATGAAGACAATGTCTCAAAATAAAAAATTAAAGTGGCTAAGTATCTGACTCAAAGGTTAAGTGCAACTGAGTTCAAACCCTCATACCCAAACAAACAACAACAACAACAATAAACAACCAAACATGGTGATCAGAGATAGGAGGAAAAGGTGACCAAAGGAAGGGAAAAAATAGGCAAAATATCTGAACAGACAGCTCTCAAAGATCTGTGGACATGCAATAGGTAAAAAAACAACAACCATTAAATACTCAATATTATTAAAAGAACAGTAAGTGTCCATCAGTCCTACAATTAAACACAGCATGGTGGCATGTGCTTGTAAGGCCAGCTATTTGGGAGGCTGAGGCAGGAGAATTGTAAACTTGAGCTCAGCTTGAGCAATTGAGTGATAATATAGTTGAGGAGATACTGGGGATGTAGATTAGTGACAGAGCAACCCTGGGTTCAATCCCTGACATCATAAAAAACATAATTGCAATGATATATTTACCTCTCCCCACTTAGAATGGCTGTTATTAAAAAAAAGGGATTACAAATGTGGATGAGAAGGTAAACAACAGGGAAGACTTGCATGCTGTGGAAAAAGAAATTAGTAAAATCATTATGGGAAATAGCATAGAGTTTCTTAAAAAAATAGAATTGCTATATTCAGGGTATATGTCCAAAGGAAATGAAATCAGTGTGTCAAGGAGATATCTGCATCTTGTTTTGTCTACCTATATGTACTGATGTCTGGAACATAAATATTTACTATTGATATATATTTATACTGGCTTGTTCCCTTCTTTGTCTCTTCTGATTGATTTTATTGTTTTTTTTTTACTTTTTATTTACTTATTTATTTTAATTGCTTTTATTTTTAAAATACATGACAGCAGAATGCATCACTATTCTTACAACACATATAGAACACAAGTTTTCATATCGCTGTTTGTAAATAAAGTATGTTCACACCAATTTATGTCTTCATACATGTACTTTGGATAATGGTGTCCATCACATTCCACCATCATTGCTAACCCCCTGCCCCCTCCTTCCCTCCAACCCCTCTGCCCTATTTAGAGTTCATCTATGCCTCCCATGCTCCCTCTCCCTACCCCACTATGAGTCATTCACCTCATATCAGAGAAAACATTTGCCATTTGTTTTCTTTGGTATTGGCTAAGTTCATTTAGTATTATCTTCTCCAACTGCATCCATTTACCTGAAAATGCCATGATTTTATTATCTTTTATTGCTGAGCGATATTCCATTGTGTATGTATGCTACATTTTTTTATCGATTTATCTACTTAAGGGCATTTAGGTTGGTTCCACAGTTTAGCTATTGTGAATTGTGCTGTTATAAACATTCATGTGACTGTGTCCCTGAAGTATGCTGTTTTAAGTCCTTTGGGTATAGATCAAGGAGAGTTATAGCTGGGTCAAATGGTGGTTTCATTCCAAGTTTTCCAAGGAATTTCCATACTGATTTCCATATTGGCTGCACCAATTTGCAGTCCCACCGGCAATGTATGAGTGTGCCTTTCCCCCCACATCCCCACCAAAATTAATATTATCAAAATGGCCATATTATACAAAGCACTAAAAAGAGTCAATGTGATTCCAATTAAAATCCCAATGTCATTTCTTATATAAACAGAAAAAAAATTATGAAATTTATTTGGAAAAATAAGAGACCCACAAGAGCCAAAGCAATTCTTAGCAAAAAGAGTGAAGAAGGAGGCGTCACAATACCAGACCTTAAACTATACTACACAGAAATTCTTTTCATTTGTGTGTTTGTGTGTTTCCTCTTTAATTTCTCTCCTCCTCCTCCTCCTCCTCCTCCTCCTCCTTCTTTTTTTTTCTCTCTCTCTTTACTTTTTTCCCACTTAGCACAGGAGATTGATTTATGTGCATGCTAGATAAGTACCATATAAGTGAGATACATTCCCAACCCTTTTATATTTGAAATAGGGTCTTGCTCAAGTGCTGAGACTGGCCTTGAGCTTGAACCTGCCTGCCTTAGACTTCTGAATAGCTGAGAAAGCCAGGTGTGTACCAGCACATTTGGCTCATTTCATTTATTCTTTTTTGAATAGTTTTCACTATTCAACTGGTTTATCTCCAGCAACTTGAGAGGCTGAGTCAGGAGGATTACAAGTTCAAAGCCAGCCTTAGCAATTTAGAAATGCCCCAATCAACTTAGTGAAACACTGTCTCATAATAAAAATATTTAAACACCAGGCAGTGTATGTAACTTAGTGGTTAAGTGCTCCTGGGTTCCATGACCAGTACCAAAAACCAACCAACCAAACAAAAAACATAACACACAGGTTTGGTTTTTCAGTTCTTAGAATTTTTTTGGTATAGACTCTTGGTTTTGCTGTATATTTGTTTTATGTCTTCACAAAAAGGCACATTTTGATTATTACTTCCCAAAATATCCTCATAATTGATATGAATATGAATTTGAATACTAGTTAAATAAAACTGTGGGAATTGGAACTTTTGTTTTTTACTTCAGGTCTTAGAGGAAAAGCTTTCAACATATTCTGATTCAGTGTGATCTGAGTGGTGACTTTTACCTGGACCTTATAGTATTGGGGTAAGTTCAATCTATACCTAATTTGCTCTGAGTTTGTAATCATGGAGGAATATTGCCATAAAAAATACCAGACATGAAGACCAATTTTTATGGTCTAGATATTATGTGTCCCCCATAAGCTCATTTATGACACACTGCAAGAATGTTCTGAGTAGGAATGATTAGGTTATGAGAGTCTTAATCCAATAGGTGAATTCTGCCAAGCAACCAGTGGGGGCTTCATTAAAGAATGTTTGATTCGTGATTAAAATGCTAGTTTTAAATTAAAGAGACAAGACTCTAATTACCTTTGAAACCAGCTCCAGGATGGCTTCTACTAGCTCCCAACTCCAGCCACCTAATGCAGTATTGAGGTTTACTGAAGAGGCTAGCAAGAGAGAGAGAACTTTTATTGGGTTACAAAAAATTCTGGGAAAAATCCCATCCAATGAAGGTTAAGGGGGGCAGCATCCCAAGGTCAGGGGTGGTGACTAGGTCTTTGGGGCAGTGGCCAGACATGCCTCTGCATGGACAAGCCCTCTGACCTGAAAAAGGGTGGGGAAAACTCGGACACAGCTGTGTCTAAGCGCCTCTCACCCAGGCAGGGAGGTAACTCAAATCACATGCGAGGATGGCCTCCCTCATATTCATCCTTTTTTCTTTTAAAAAGCAGGTGATGATTTACTCTCTTGAGTCTCTGCACTCTCACTCTGAAGACTCACCATCCTATAATTACAACACAAAAAAGAATTAACAGCAAAGAGAACAATCCAATAATATACTGGGATGAGTGTTTAAAAATATTTCCAGGCTAAGTCCATTAAATTTCTTCAATATTTGATTAGCTAAAGAAGAGGGATCTGAAAAAAACAGCTCTATTATTTTGAATATCTTGTATATGATGATGGAGTTCCAAATATCCAAGATATTATTATTATTTTGCCAAATACCCAACAAATGGTTCTTAACCTTCTCCCAATCCCAGGCAAATGCATTGTACTTGGCAGGTGTAACACACACATATTTATAACTTGTGTGGCATTTAAGCCTTTCTTTAAACTTTGAAGCTGAAAGTTCATTACCTATCGTTATAACAGTCACCCCTAAGGTGTTTAACTTAGTCTCAATCCTTTCATCAATATTTACTTGATTGCACAGAGCCTTGGAAGTAATTGGGCTAAATTATTAAGAAATTTTTCATGTTGAATATTTTGAGATAAAGTTATCGAAGCTGTGACTGTGAATGCAATGAAAGAAACCAAGGCCATAACTCCCACAATTATAATTCCAATAGCACGTCTAGGTCTTGCTAGCTGGGTATGAATTTGCTGTAAGACTTGAAAACAAGCATCAGCATATCATGGCTTTGAAATATTATCAGGCAATAAAACAAAAGAGGGGGCTGATGAAGTACCAGCACTCCTTTTCCTTTATTATATCTAGTAACACATTTGATTAGGTTACATTTGTTACATGTTACAACATATCTGTTATCTATCCACTTAATTTTTATATTTCCAATGATTAAAATGTAAGGAGATTGGACACAGGCTCATAAGCTGTAGCAAGATCCTTCCTTACAGCTCTTGCCAACAAATTTTGGTAAAGGTTTGTCTGTAAGAATTCCGAGACAACAATTAAGTGCCAAACATTTTTTGAATACCACCCTCACTGTAAGTCAAAATATTGCTAACAAATCCTGCAGGTGTCATAGCAGAACTTTTTTGTAATTGTCTTTTATCACTTTTTGGAGACCAGTCTAAAATATACCCACTAATTTTAGACACCTTATGTTGTACTGGAAAAGTATTTACAAAATCCATACATCAAGGAAAGGTGCCAATCTCAATTGTAGAACTATTAGGACAATGAGGTATTTGTGGAGGTTTTGCAGAAATGACTGGTTTGATATGGGAAAGTCCCATTTTGCTCACTGATCTAGTATAAGGTTTTAAGTCTCCATAAAGATTAATCAGTCTAGGTCTCTCAATCACTGTCTTTTCCTCAACTGATACTCTCAGCCAGCCAGCATGTTTATCGTGGAACCAACACAAAGGTAATTTGGCACTGTAGCCCGAATAATTGAATCTAATCTCATGATTGGGAGTAATATGAGTATCTGTAAATCCTCCCATCATGAATGAGTCCTTAGTAAACACTGGAATAGATTCTCCAGTCCACACAGCTGGATGTATCAGGGGTGGATCTGGGAAATATGTCCAGTAAGTGTCTTCTCAAATCCCTTTTACCTGACAGCCCAGCAGGGCAATCACTGTAGCTACCATCATCAATTGGGTCTTATTCCTTCCTAGGAGTTGAATTATTTGTGAAGAGTGTGTTGTCAGCTTCTTCACATCTTCCCATGAGATCAGCATTACAGCTAGGTCATGTTGATTTTTCTTCATTCTTCTTCAATATCTCTTCCTTTTGAGTGGAGTCTTCTCCAGGTGGATTTTCAGTCACTTGAATCTCGGCTCTATCTCTTCCATGTCTGATTGCTCATTCAGGCACCTAGATAGGGTGGAAAGCACCTTCTGGAAAAATACAAGCATGACCTCTGCCCCACATAATCACTGTATCTGGGCCTTTCCATTGTCCAGTCTGCCTAAAGAGCCTGTTGTTGTGGAAGATATATGTCTCTCAGCTGCAGTGTGACCTTCTGTGTCATAATTTAAAAATTTTAAAACAATCAAGGCATAGTTGAGGCTATTTTGGGAGTCATAAACCTATTCCCCCTTTTTAATTTTGTAATTTCAGCTTAGTAGATACATGAGCTCATTCCACAATGGCTTGACCTTGGGGGTTATAAGGAATTCCTGTTTTATGGTCAATTTGAAACTCTTGGCAAAATTGTTGAAAAGAAGAACTTGCATTTTCTGTTTTAATCTGTAAAGGGCATCCTCACACAACAAAGGCTTCTAGGCAATGAGAAATTGCATGTTGAGTATTTTCCTTAGTACATGCTGTGGCAAAAATAAATCTGGAATATGTATTAACTATTACATGTACATAACATTGCTTACCAAATTGAGGAATATGAGTTATATCCATTTGTCATACTTCATTGGGTTTTAATCCATGGGAATTTACTCCTGATGGCAGAGATGGAATGTGAATAACACACTTAGGGCAGTAAATTACAATTCAATGAGCTTGTTCTCTGGTAATATTAAATTTTTTACATAAACTAGAAGCATTTTGATGATGTATAGAATGTGAAGCTTGCGCTCAATTATATGGAGACATCTATTGACAAAAGCTACCAATTTATAAAGTGTCATTACCTGAAGTTAAAGATCCTGGAAGATTAGTGTGAGCTCATATGTGTCCTATGAAACATGGGTATTTTCACATTTGCACCGCCTTTTGTAGATCATGAAATTATTTAAATAGCTCTTGTGATGAGGTATATCCAATAACTGAAATTTCAAAATTTTTGGTAACTCCAAGTGTATATAAGCTGTCAGAATAAATATTAATAGGTTCACTTGTAAAGTAATATAAGGCACAAATGACATACCTCTGTGTGAACATGGCTATAAAAAACTGCTTTACCTGAACTTGAACCATCGGTGAACACTGATAGGACTCCATCTATGAGCTGGGCATGTATAATCATTGGAATTATCTTAAGTTTTTCCCCTGAGATGGGCCACTGAGAAATCCATATAGGCTGGTCATAAAGATCCAGGTGATCTTTTCTGATGTTTTTTGGATCGGGGAGATACCCAGGGCCCCTAGTAAAAATTTTGGTTTGGAGTATTTACTAATCTCTGTCAAGGAGACTGGTTTATAAGTAGATACTCTCCCTGATAATTTCCCTCATTATCGCCAGGAAGAAGCCCTTGATTAATTTCCTCAAATGATCTCATGGAATTTGGAGTTACTAATAATAATCCTATTTTGCTTAATATGTCTCTTCCCCATAGGTTTACTGTTAAGGACTCTAACACATAAGGTTTAAAAATTCCACTGTTCCTATCAGGATCCTCCCAACAGAGATAATTAGCACTTGGACAGGCTGTGAGATTTGTCCAGTTCCCTCTAAATTAGCTGCTGCTATATGTAAGGGCCAATTTTTAGGCCAGAAGTGACTGGACAGGACTGATTTATCTTCTTCAGTGTCCACTATGCCTTTGAACTTTTTATGATTAATTTTAAGTTCCAGTAGGGGGCACTCCTGCTGAATTTATTAGACCAGTACACTCTGTCTAGTGGTTTGGAAACTGAATTTACTTTTGGATGTCCATCCGAATTACAGGGTAATAAAATTAATTGAGCAATAGTATTTTTTGGAGTAAGCTGAAGGGGATAATTTGACTTTACAGTAACATTTAATTCTCCCACAAAACAAGAATCTACCACTCCAGGTATCACCTCGATAGCCTCTTTTAAATTGTTACATCCCAAAATTAACACTATCCTTTCTCTAGGGAGTGGCCTGAAAATCCCAGTAGGGATTTGCTGTGGCCCTAATTCAGGATTTAATTCAATTATCATTGAGGGTCATAAAAAAAAAAACTGTGAGATCTGCTCTGGTAGAAATTGTAGCTCCCCATGGTCAGCTCTGATGATGTTAAATTATGCAACCTTTCTTCATGTTCCCCTGTTTTTCTGGCCCAGGGATGGGCCAATCAGAAGTTTTTTGACTCCCTACTAGGCAGAAGTGAAGGCCAGAATGCGGGTTGATGAGCGCCATCTTGGCCTACCATGTGGTCTTCAACTCTGTAAATCTATTACCAGCAGCAGAGGGAGCCCTGGGCTTAAATTTGTGGGCATTACAATTTCACACATAATGGCCATTCCTCCCACAATGAAAGCACCTCCTGTGGGGTCTATGTACTAATTCTTGGGGCTGGAGAGTTTGGTTTAATTCCACTGCAAGTGTAATTGTTTGTAAATGGGGTGGGTCGATATCAGAACACAAACGAATAAACTCTGAAAGCATACCCTTCTTTCTATGGGGTCTGAGAACATCTTGACAATATTTATTTGCATTTTCAAATGCCAACTGTTTAACAGTAAACTCACAAGCACCTGGATCTCCAATGGAGCAGTTTGCGGTCTGGTAGAGCCACCTACAAAATCAGAAAAAAGTTCATTGGCATATTGCTTAACTTTAGTCAGAACTAAGCTAGACTGGACCTTGGAGGCAATTTGTCTCCAGGCACATTTAGCACATGCTGTAATCTTATGATACACCACAAATTCATAATTTAGTTGCCTTTCCAAATCAATAAATTCACCCATTCCTAAAAACATGTCCACAGGTGTTTGAAGAGCCAGCATCCAATTATTTCTGCCTGCTCCGAACAAAAGTCTGTCCAATATGACCACCAGGGTAAAAAATCCCCCCACTCAAGCAAGCTCTAGTGATAGAAATCCAATCGCTAGGTGGGAGTGGCTGAGAGCAAATAGTCTCAAGCAAGCTTTGCATGAATGGTGAATTTGGACCGCAGGTGTTTTTTAACTCTTTAATAGTTTTAAAAGGAATTACTGCATGGACTCGAACAAGCTGGTCCTGATCATTAACCTGCTCAAAAACCGGAAAGAGTTGAAAGTCGCTAGTGTCCTCCCCAGTTTCCTGGGCCTTTCTAATTCTCTGCTGGAATGGAGTAAGGAAAGTCATCGCCAGCTCAGAATATCTGTTAAAATTTGTCCTTCTAACAGAGAGTGGCCAAATTTTAACACAATCTGTTAAAAACCCTGGTAAATCCTGGACTTCATTGTCTGACTCCTCTCCCTCAGACTGTGATTCCTCCATGGACTCTTCCCTGTCACCATGTTGAATCTGAGCTTGTAAGTCTTGTGGAGGAGAAGGACTTTCTGTCTCTCTATGAATCTCCTCTGGATTCTCCTCTCTGGGAGAAAGACCTTCTATCCCCCCAGAGGCCTCCTTCTATGATTCTCCTCTCTATGGTCTTCCTCCAGACTACTCTGGTTTGATTCAGGCAAGGCTAAGTTTTTTACTTTCAGTCTTGCCCCAAGGTTTTTTGTTTGAATAAAATTTGTTTTTATTTTTAGGCAGCTTAGAGAAAAAGAGATTTCCTTAGCCTCAGGCAATTTTTCCATTTGAATAGACTTAATGGCTCTCTGAATACCTTTTAATAGATCTTCAGGGGGCCACAGACTATGGCCCATGTAATCAAAAAGACAGATCTCTAATGCAGTCTAAACCTTTTGAATATTCTCAAAGGTTCCAGGAAATTCATTAAAAAGGCAAATTTTATGTAATTTCCTTTGTAATTTGTCCAATGTATGTAAATTTGGTGAATCTTAGTCACAAAACCAAGGGCAAAATTCACCTACAATCTTTAAGAATTGCAGCAACTAGGTCTTTTTGACCTGCTTTCACTTCTGAGTAATTATTGTGTCTAAAATAGTCAAATACATGTCTTTATTGGTAGAAGTTGAATTCTCCATCATTAAAGATTTTTTAACATCCATTTGCTCCAAAAATGCCTGGTACTTTCGTGACCCTAAAAATTGTCAGAAATTCTGCATTTCTAGAGTGTGCTTTCTAACTCAAGCTAGTCGATTTAACTCATGAACCTCAATTCAGGGCACCACTTCTGCCAAGCGACCAGCACTGGCTTCATTAAAGATGGTTCAATTCTTGAGTAAAATGCTAGGGAGTTTTAAATTAAAGAGACAAGACTCTAATTACCTTCAAAACCAGCTTCAGGATGGCTTCTCCTAGCTCCTGCCTCCAGCCACCATGCGGTAGCGAGGTTTACTGAAGAGGCTAGTGAGAGAGAGGGAACACGCCAGGGAGTGGGCATTTATTGGGTTACAAAAATTCCAGGGAAAATCCTATACAATGAAGGTTAAGGGGGGCAGCATCCCAAGGTCAGGGGCAGCGACTCAGACTTCAGGGCAGTGACCAGACATGCCTCTACACAGACAAGCCCTCCAACCTGGAAAAGGGTGGGGAAAGCTCTCACACAGCTGTGTCTAAGAACCTCTCACCCAGCCAGGGTGCAAGGATGGCCTCCCACAGTGAATTAATCCCCTGATGGGATTAACTAAATGGAAACTGAAGGTGGGTGGGTTGTGGGTGGAGGAAGTGGGACACTAGGGTCCCATCTTGTTGGTATATATTTTGTATCTGGCAAGTGGAATCTCTCTCTGCTTCTTGATTATCATGTGTGGAGCTTCTCTCCACTACACTCTTCCACCATGATGTTGTGCTTCACCTTGAGCTCTAAGGAATAGAGCTTTCTGTATTTAGATTGAAACCTCTGAAACTGTGAGTCCCAGACAAGCTTTTTCTCTTCCAAAATTGTTCTTATCAGACTTTTTAGTCATAGCAGCAAAAAAAGCTAACTGAGAAGTGGGGCCTTGGCTGTGACCATGTTGTTTGGAAGCTTTGGGGGATTTTTGGAATTTGGGGGAGGAATTTGAGCTGTTTAGTAGTGCATGCTGGAAATGTTTTAGATTGTTGTAAGCAGAGCTTAATGACTCATTCTGATGGGAGCTCAGAATACGAGAATGCCAATAGAACCATGGATTGTAAAGACAGGCCTCAAGAAGGTTCAGAGAAAGAGAACCATATTGGAATTTGTAGTAGAGACAATTTGTGTTATGTTCTGTCTGAGAAATTGTCTGTATTTTGCCCAAAGTCTGTGAGGCTGATTTAAAAGTTCTGGTGAAAGAAGTATCTAGAAAGAATAGAATTTCAGATCTATGAAATTGAACTGGTGGCATACATGTTGCTGGTGGCTGTTAACCATATTTATTGTGATAATCAAGAGAAGAAAGCAGAGCAGAAAGATTTGAAAAATTTTGACTTGAAAGGTGGGAGTAAAATTGAGTCTATGGAAGTTGCAGTTGAGAAACACATTACCTAACTAAAATGCTAAAAACCTTTCCCCAGAGATAATAAGAAAGATGGCTATAGAGCATCTCAGAAAATGGCAAGATCATATCCATCTCAGACTCAAGAAAGTCAAAGTAAAAATTCTCTTAAGAAGAGACCAGTGGGGACCCCATCTTGCAGAAGGGGACCTAGGAGTTTTTTCAACAGAGTAGTATACCCAGACACTCAGAGGCTGCCACAGCCAGGGTCCTTGGAGGCTTAGCTAATGTTCAAGTTGGTGGCAGACCTTGCTGACAACCACCTGGTTCTGCAGAAATGTTACATGGTAGAGTCTGGAGGTCAGGGAAGGCTTCATCGAGATTTCAAATAAAGGTGTGAGAGTCCAGAAAAAGTGCAGCAGCATCATAGTTCCTGCAAGCAAGGAGGGCAATGCATAAAGATGTGAGGAAGAAGCAAAAGCTGCTGTGGCAACCCTCCAGAATAAGAAATTCCAGTACCATGGAACATCCATTGAGAACGACTGCAGAAACCGAGGTGAGTCAAACCAATAGAAAGGCCATGTAGGCTACAATCAAGAAGGCCACAGATTGGAGTTAAACAAGCCCTTTGGACAGAACATCATGCCATGTGTCCCAGATGCCAGATGTGGAACTACAGGACTTGTTTTTCTAGCTGGATTTAGACTTCCTGAACTCCCTGTACATTTATATTTGGATGCATGTACATTGCTTTTAAATTTTTACAGGAGCTTATGATATGAGCTTACTCTGAGTCTCAGAGGAGATTTTTTTGAATATAAACTTTTGGGCAGCTTGAACTGTTCAGCCTATGGGAACTCTTGGAAATGGACTAAATGTGTTTTCCATAATGAGATGAACATGAGCTTTTGTGGGTCAGGTGTGGAATGTTATTGTTTAAATATTTGTTGTCCCCCAGAAGCTCATGTGTAAGACAATGCAAGCATTTTTAGAGGAGAAATTATTAAGGTATGAGAGCCTCAACCCAGTTAGTGGATAATCCCCTAAAGTGACTATCTGAGTGAAAATGGAAGCAGGTAGGGTGTGGCTTGAGGAGGTGGGTCATTGGGGGTATGCCTTTGGAGTATATATTTGCCTGGCAAGTGGAGTCTTTCTCTGCTTACTGATTATCATGTGAACTGCTTCCCTCCATAACACTCTTTCACCATGATGTTCTGCTTCACATGAAGCCCTGAGAACCGGACCTTGCTGTCTATGGATTGAGACCTCTAAAACTATGAGTCCTAAATAAACTTTTCTTTTCTACAATTGATCTTGTCAAGTCTTTTATTCACAGCAGCAAAAAAGTAACTAAAACATCAATAGAATAGAATAGAGGATATAAAGACAAAACCACATAGACATATAGCAATCTGATACTCAAAAAGGTGCTAAAAACATAGGTTGGAGAAATGATGATCTTTTTAACAAATGTTGCTAATGAAAACTGTATATTCATATGTACAAGAATGAAAGTAGATGCTTACTTTTCACCCTGACAAAAGTCAACTCAAAGTGGATCTGATACCTAGGAATTAGACCAGAAACTGCAACTGTTGGAGGAAAACATAAAGTCACCACTCCAATGTATTGGAGCAGGCACCAACTTCCTTAGCAAAACCCTAAAACTCAAAAAAAATCCAAGAATGAATATCTGGGATGGCATCAAATTAAAAATCTTATGCATAATAAAGGGAACAATTAAGTGAATGAAAAGAAAGCCTACAGAAATCTTTGCCAGCTACTCCTCATAGAGGGATTAATGTCCAGAATATATAAAAAACTCAAAATACTTAACAAAAAGGAAAAAAACACAGTCAACAAGTGGGCAGAAGAACTAACCAGATATTTCTCAATAGAAAAAATATAAAAATCAACAAATACATGCAAAAAATACTCAATATCTCTAGCAATCACGGAAATGGACATCAAAGTAATACTGAGACTTTATCTCAATCAATTTAGAATGTCAATCATGGAGAATGCAAAGAATAATAAATGCTGGCAAGAATGGTACACTCAAACATTTTTGGTGGCACTGAAAACTAGTACAACCACTTTGGAATGTAGTTTGTAGATTTCTTCAAAGCCCAGGAATGGATTAACCCTATGACCCAGCTATCCTGTTTCTTGTTGGACATGAAAAATAAATAAATAAGGCCGTTACAGTGAAACAAGAACATCACATCAATATTTATAGCAGTGCCATTCACTAATAACCAAGTTATGAGCCCAGCCCAGATACTCATTAATAAATGAATGAAAAAATAGGATATGCCATGTACACACAATGGAGTTTTACTCAACCATGAAGAAGACTGAGATAATGGCATTTGCTGGGAAATGAATTGAACTGGAGAACAAAACACTAAGTGAAATAAGTTAGACTCATAGAGTCAAAGGTTGAATATTTTCCTTCACATGCAGAAGCTAAAGCAAAGTAAGAGAAAAAGATAGGTGGAGGGCAGTTACTTGAAAATAAAAGGCAAGAGAGTGGAATAGTATAAAAGGATAGAAGGGAAAGGAAAAGAGAGAAAAAGAAAGAGACTGTGGAATAAAATGGACCACATTATTCTATGTATCTAAATTTGAATACAACACAGTGGCTGAGCATGGTGGCACACCCCTATAATCCCAGAAACTCAGGAAGCTGAAGAAAAAGATTGAGTGTCCAAAGCCAACTCAGTGAGACTCTGTCTCTAAATAAAATATTTTAAAAAGGGCTGGAAATGTGGCTCAGTGTTTAAATATTTCTGGGTCCAATCCTCAGTACACCCCCCCCAAAAAAAATTAATACAACACAGTAGAGTTTTCCTTTATGTTTATCTATAAAACATCCATTAAAAACAATAAATTAATCAAAGAAAGACCAGTAGAACAAAGGAAGGGGAATATGGGACAGTGGAAATAAAGAAAAGAGGTGGTAGTAGGGACTGAAAAGGAGCAAATTATTTTCTATGCATCTATGGTTGTGTGCAAATGAATTCCACTATTATATGTAAGTATAATGCACTAATAAAAACATTTTTAAAAATTGAAAAGAGAAGCCATATGACCCAACAATTCTACTACTGAGAATATACCCAAAGAACATGAAGTCAGTGTGGAAGAAGATACTTGCGTGCTCATGTTCATTGCAGCCCTATTCACAATAGCTAAGAAGTGGAAACAAGCTAGGACTTCATAGATGAATGAATATATAAAGAAAATATATATTCATATAAATACATATATATTCATAAAGAAGAATGAGAAGGAGGAGGAGTTGCAAGGTGGGGGAGGGGAGGCAATGGAATGTGGAGTAATGGGGATTGAAAAGGAGCAAATTACATTTCATGCATGTATGAATATGTCACAATAAACTCCACTACAATGTATAAGTATAAGGCACTTAAAAATTTGAATTTTTTAGAAGCTAGTGGAATGAAAAGACAGAAACAAAATCCTGTCATTTGCAACAACATGGATGGATCTGGAGGTCTATATGTCAAGTGAAATAAAACAGGCTCAAATATTGCATATCATACAAATGTAGAATCTTAGAAATTCAGAGTATAATGATGTTGCCAAAAGGTTGGGAGAATATAGTGGACAGATGGCAAAAGTTTGATCAATGTGTACAAAATGACAGTTGGATGGGAGCATAAATATTGGTGTGCTATTGTACAGTGAGGAGACTATAGCTCACAATAATGTGCTGTATATTTTTAAAAGTTATAATAATAATTTTGATAGTTTTCACCATGAAAGAAATGATAAAGGATGGTGGAGCTCTGACTTAGTGGTTGAGCACATGTCTAGTAAGTGTGAGGCACTGGGGTAGATGCCCAGTACCATATTAAAAAAACCTACATAAACAAAAAGTATTGTGTCCATCACAACTAAAAATATTTTATTTTTTAAAATTTTTATTATTAGCTGTTCAAAACATTACACAGTTCTTGACATATCATATTTCATACATTTGATTCAAGTTGGTTATGAACTCCCATTTTTACCCCATATACAGATTGCAAAATCACATCGGTTACACATCCACTTTTTTACATACTGCCATACTAGTGTCTGTTGTGTTCTGTTGCCTATCCTATCCTCTATTATCCCCCCCTCCGCTCCCTTCCCTTCCCATCTTCTCTCTCTACCCCATCTACTGTAATGCATTTCTCTCCCTTGTTTTTTCTCTTTTCCCATCACTTTCTCTTATATGTAATTTTGTATAACAATGAGGGTCTCCTTCCATTTCATGCAATTTCCCTTCTCTCTCCCTTTCCCTTCCATCTCTCTTCCCTGTTTAATGTTAATCCTCTTCTCATGCTCTTCCTCCCTGCTCTGTTCTTAGTTGCTCTCCTTATATCAAAGAAGACATTTGGCATTTGTTTTTTAGGCATTGGCTAGCTTCACTTAGCATAATCTGCTCTAATGCCATCCATTTCCCTCCTCCAGTTGGGGTGGTCTGTCTACCGCACAGGCGGGCCGCTGGGCCCCTCCTCCAGTTGGGATGGTCTATCTATTGCGTGGCAGGCCACTGGGCCCCTTCTTCAGGTCGCGTGGTCTGCCTACCCTGCAGGCAGGAGGCTGTGCTCCTCCTCCAGTTGGGGTGGTCTGTCTACCATGCAGGTGGGCCGCTGGGCCCCTCCTCCAGTTGGGGTGGTCTGACTACCATGCAGGTGGGCCACTGGGCCCCTTCTCTGAGTCTTGTTGTCCTCGCAGGCGGCAGCTGGGCCCCTCCTCTAGTTGGGGTGGTCTGTCTACTGTGCAGGCAGGCTGCTGGGCCCCTTCATCAGGTTGTGCAGGCATCCACTGAGCTCCTCCTCCAGTTGGGGTGGTCTGACTACCATGCAGGTGGGCCACTGGGCCCCTTCTCTGAGTCTTGTCGTCTGCCTACCTCGCAGGCGGCAGCTGGGCCCCTCCTCTAGTTGGGGTGGTCTGTCTACTGCGCAGGTGGGCTGCTGGGCCCCTTCATCAGGTTGTGCAGGCATCCACTGGGCTCCTCCTCCTGTTGGGGTGGTCTGTCTACCACGCAGGTGGGCCGCTGGACCTAAAAATATTTTAAATTAAATAAATGGTAAATGTTTAAGGAAACAGATGTTTGGCCATATTAAAATACTATACAATGTATAATGTGTCAAAACATAAAAGGGTACCCAAAATATGTACATTTTAATGCATTTATATATGACTTAAAACATTTCATTTAAATTCTCAAAAACTCTTTTCCTGAAAAAATTTGTGCATCCTGGACAGAAATATACATTTTAAGATGTTGCACAGGTGATGGATTTAAAGTTAAAGGATAAAAACCTCTAGTTTGCATAATTAATTCCAGATATTCTGTTTGGTTGCTTGTTTTGATTTTGTTCAACCAGTCCAACTTCTTTCATTATTACCCTGCATGTTCTTTGGAATATCCTGCAAATATAGTTATGTCAAACCTTTTTATATAATTAGTTACTTATAATTATGTACTTTCTTGTTCAGAAACTGTCCTTTTAATCATTTATTGTCTCAGGAATTCTCCTTCACAAGTTCAAAGTTCTACTTCTAGAGGGATGACTCTCCTGTCCCGTTCTACCAAGGAATCATTAAACATTTTCTGTGAAATAGTTTGTGTGTCTATCTCTCACTAACTGGAACATAGACCTTATAACAGCAAACTCATATACTATTTCCAAATTTGTAATTAAGTACACAATATATTGATATAAAAGACCAAAAATGCTATTTGAATAAATTAATAAATCTGATAAAATAAACTATGGCATAAAAGTTCTGTTTTCTTCCTCTCTGTCCATTGTATTTGTTTCCATATTTCAAAAACTTTAAAATCAGTCACTATTTAAACTGAAACAGAATTACAGTTACCAACAGTCAGCATTTACATTCAATATCCCTCTTTCCTTTATTTTAACCAAGAATATTTATCAGTAACTTCTAGTGAAAATTCAGTCCTAACTAAGAAAAGCCATGCTCTATTCTTTACACAGTAATATCAGAAAGATTTTTACTTTTGAGATTAGAACATTCCTTTTCTAAAAAGGACAGATCATTGAAAGGTATGTTTAGGGTCATGTGGACATTACACCCGCTGAAAGTCCACTGTTGACTTCTCAGAAAGCTCAAAGATCAGAATCATTCACAGAGTAATCTTTTAAGCAGGCTCAGTTGTCAGCAAGTAGAAGTCTCTTTGACAAATATTTCTGTAACTTTATTGAAACTATCTGCCTGTCTAAACCCATTGTTCTGCAGCAGTGAGTCGCAGCCCTTCAAGGAGAAAGTTGAATGAGGATCAACATATTATAGGTCTTGGAAAAGGAAGCATTTTCTCCTTCTGAATTTACCTTCATAAAGTGGTTCCTTCAGGTGATCCCCTGTTCAGCCTCAATGTCCTTTGATGAGCTCCTGGATCAAGCTGGAGGCCTGGGGAGATTCCAAATCTTTCAGCTAGTTCTCTTTTGTGTCATCAACCTCCTAACATACCCACATATTGTACTGGAGAACTTCACTGCTGCAATTCCTGATCATCGCTGCTGGGTCCAGATTCTGGACAATGACACTGTCTCTGGTAATGACACCAGAACTCTCAGCCAAGATGCCCTCCTGAGGATCTCCATTCCCCTGGACTCAAACCTGAAACCAGAGAAATGCCGTCGCTTCATCCGTCCCCAGTGGCAGCTCCTTCACCTGAATGAAACTGTCACCAACACAGCTGAGCCAGACACGGAGCCCTGTGTCGATGGCTGGGTGTATGACAGAAGCTACTTCCCCTCCACCATCATAACTGAGGTAAGGTGCCTCATCCCAATATACTGTTTGTATGATCAAAGAGTTGGGAGGTAATGCCAAGAAGGGACTTGCTTTATACATTTAGTCCTTCTGCAGGTAGCAATTGCTTATCTACTTACTCTATGATGCTGTGGAGAATGTACAGTATTGGAGTTAATGAACTATAATTATCATTTAATCTAGTGAGAAAGATCTTTAATTTTAAAAGTGATCAAATGTTATACTAAGTCAGTGGTTCTCAGTGCTGAAAAACTGACCCTGAGAGCAAATAAATCAGAATCTCTGGGCATAGAATCCAAACACTAGTGTTTTTGATGTCCTTTAAGTGATTCAATGTGTGGCCGAGGATGAGAGATGTTGTAGTAGTTGAAGTATGGACTGCTAAGAAAAGTCAAAGGCAAGGTCCTTGTACCACTTACATAATGAGAAAAAAAGTTATAGTTTTAAAATTTTTGGTAACTGTGTTTTTACATGTTTTAATTGTAATAGCTAAAGAATCTGTATAAGTTAATGGAATAAAGAGAGTTGGTGACCTGAAGGTAAAAATGAATAAAGTCATGCAGAAAAAAGGTGCAGAATATTGGAAGGTTGAGACAAGAGAGAGGCAAGTGCACTTGAAGGGCTAAAATAAGTGGAGGAAGGGCAACCAGGGGAGAGTGACTGTAGGTGAAGCTGGAGATCGGGCAGGATCCACAAAGCAGAGATCATATGCGGGAGTTTGCACTCTGTTTTCACTGACTGCAAAGATTTTAAAGGCTCAAAACCTTCTAAAACTCCACTGTGCTTTTTTATTTTCCTCCAGTGGGACCTGGTTTGTGAATCCCAGTCATTAAAATCAGTGGTTCAAACTCTGTTTATGACTGGGTCGCTGTTGGGAAGTCTCATATATAGCCTTCCTTCAGACAGGTGAGTGTCACCTCATTTTCTTTTGTACTGTTGGTAAAATTAAGTATTCAGTAAATACTTATTTCTTTATTTAAGAAATCTTGACGAGGTCTCTGTGTTTTGCACTGAACTGTGTACTGGATTCACTTTCTGACTCCAGGAAACTAAGTATTAGCACTTAATACATACACTGGAAGTTAAAACTTGTTGTGAAAAATTCATTGTTCTGCATTAAGGACAGAAAAGGGTATGTTAATCATACTAGTTTCAGGGAGCAATTGCAGAGCAAATCCAGAATGTGAGGTGTATGAGTAACAGTTAGTTCAACAAAGGCAAGGAAAGGAGATTTCAGGGAGAAGGCACTTCCATGTTTAAAAGTATGTTTGTGGTCTTGGCAATATTCTGAACCACCTAGAACCTGTAAGATAAATGAGCATAGATACTTTTATACCGGTCATCATTTCACACACGCAGTGCAGGCACACATACAGAGGTAATCATCATTATAAAATCTGAATCTGAGGATTGAGTAGCACTGTGTCCCTGATGGGATGGTAAGTCACTGGACCTGTAACCTGGATGCTGATCCTTGTGAAATGGCTTTAATAGGTAACATTTGTAACCAGAAAAGGTAATTATTAAGAAGTTAGGAAGATGAAACTTGGAGGTGAGAAGTTTGTAGCTTCTAGCACCCTGGCAGAGCTACAGAAGTCAGTCAACCATGGCTCTCATCCACGCATGTCTCCCACAAGAACACTGATGGGAGTGCTGATTCTGAAAGCTACCTAGTATTCTCAGTTCAAAATTGTGACTTTGAGCATACAACAGATAATTGGTGCCTGTATGGCTTTCTAGATCAGAGAGTTCATTTCCCTCTAGTTTTCAGGTCTCTATACTACTAATTTGTACTGGAGAATGAATTATCAAAACAGTTAAATGAAAAATACAAATAAGTAAGTTTTCTTTGAGCAGAGATGCAGGTTACTATCCATAAATAGTAGAATAAAAATGTATTATATTCATATAAATTTCTATTGAGCCACAAGAAAGAACAAACTACTGCCACATGCAATAACAGGGGTAATATTACATAATCCAGGACTACATAATACATGATTTCAAGTTCCATGAAGATAAAAGCATACAGGCTAATATATGGTATTAAAATTCATGATCTTAGATATCTTTGGTGAGAATGATGTCCAGGAGAATGTCTGAGAACAACTTCTTCATGAGACTGATGTTCTATTGATTTAGAACTGGTTAAATAGAGTGGTCTTGTGAGAATAATTAAACTTGTAAATGAAATGCTTAATAAGGGATGCAACAATGGTAGGGAGGTGACTATTGAATTAGGAGTATAATTTGATAGAAGGCAATAGTAGCAGCTAGGAGATCAGTCGTAAAACGATTAACTTCAATACTTATGACAGAGATTTGTAAGATGGTCCTTTCAGATCTAAAGTAGTAAATGATGGAAAGCAGTAAAGAAACTTACTTTAGTAATTATTTTATTTCACAAATTTATGGAGTACATTAATTTGGTGTATTTATATACTTTAAATACATACAAACAGTGTGTAATTACCAAGACAATGTGGTTAATATTTCCATCACCTTAAACATTTTAAAATGTCTATAAACACATAATAATTGTATCATGAAATACTATGTGATATTTCATTTTATGTATACCTTATATACCAATAAAATCTGGGTCATAAGCATTTCTGTCTCCTTATGATTATTTTGGTATACAGCTTTCAAGCTCCTCTCTTCTAGTGATTCATAAAATATACTATAGGTTATTGTGAACTATAGTCACCCAGCTTTGCTGTAGAACTTAGAATTTATTACTGCCATCCACTTGTGCTTAGGTGCCAATTATTCAACTTTCTTCTACTCCCCTCACCTCTCCCTGCTTCTAGTACCAGAAGTTATGGAGTTCAACCCCCATATCATATGAAGGGACCTCTGCATTCCTGACACATAACCACCCAGTTTCTTAGAACACTTTAGAGTATGTGTAGCTCACATTTGCAGCTAGCATTTGACATGCATTAATAATCCATATTTCATCCACGCACTATGTTGACCTGTGTCTTCTCAAGCTTGAAGTTTTTCTGCCTTTCTTACCCAGGTAATAGCCAGTGATTTTCTGTCATACGTAGAATAAAACTCTGAGTTTCTTATCAAGTCTTGCCATTCTGTTCACATGGCCCCAGCCTCCCTTCCTCACCTTGTCTACCCACTTCTCCATTCTCTGTTAGTCTTCAGAACATCTAGCTGGATTCTACCACATGGCATTTGCATTTTCTATTTATTCTGCCTATAATTCTTTTCCCTGTACACTGTTCATCCCAACTTCTAGGTTCTCAGATTCAAATCTTACCTTCTGAAAAGTCTTTCCCTGATTGCCTATTTAGTGGTACCTCTATCCAAGTTATTCTTGTGGCAATTCCCAGCCTTTAAATTTAATGGGTGTGTGGGCTCTCTCTTGTCCAGCAATGAGGTCCATAATATAGGGTATAGGAGTTTGTGGCTGTGGAGTCACTAAACAAAATCTCCAGAGACCAAGCAGGAAGCAAGTCTGATTTTACTGCAAAGTAACCATGTATTTATACTCAGGCAATAGCTAACCAGATTACAGGTAGCCACCAATGCAATTTCTGATAACTGTCCTTGCAGCAACCAATTGAGGAGTGGGCCGTGGAGCAAGCACAGACCTCACACCCATGGCCTCACACACAGAGCTGTGCTTACAAGCTAAGCAGTCTGCCACTCACATGCCTAGCACGAGGGGAGTGGCCTGCCACTCAGATGCCCTTAATTTATGCCATGCATGCAGTACTCCATGCACTTGTCCCCAAAATGGGAATTTTATAACTTTGCCTTTTAAATGCCTTATTTCTGCACTGAGTGGTAACAAAGACCATCTATCAGCCTATTAAAGTAGCCCAGAGTAAAGATGATAGGAGTCTAAAGGAAGTGGATATCATGGAGATGGAAAGTTGGAGCTAGATTTGGGGAATGTTTTAGAAGTAGAGACATCAAGACCTTCTGGAGATTAAGATTATTTTCCACTATTGTAGAGCTGCTAGTAAGAGAAATGGAAGTTTCAAAGAGGATATAAGCTTCTGGCCTGAAAAAATGACTAGACTCTATACTTAATGCCACTATAGAAGATGGAAGAGAATTAGAGAAGTGGAGAAATGTTGGTGGAGAAAATCAAGAAATCTGTTTTGGACTTGCTGAGTGGGAGATATTTGGCATTGTTTCAGTCCGCTTTTTTGGTACAGTGACTAAAAGAGCCAACAAAAGAAAATTTACAGGATAAATGTTTATCTTGGGGCTCACAATTTCAGAAGTCTCAGTGCATAGGTGGCTGACTATATTCCTTGAAGTATCATGGTCAAAAAATATGGTGGAGGAAAGTATTAGCCAGGAACATGACAAGAAAGGGGTGGAGAGAGAGAGAGAGAGAGAGAGAGAGAGAGAGAGAGAACTCTCCTTATCAAGACAAAATATAAAAAGGCATACCACCAGTGACCTCCCTCTTCTAGCCACGTTACTCAACTATAGTTACCACTCGGTTAATCCATTCAACTGAATTTATGCACCAATTGGTTAATACTCTCATAATCCAATCACTTCACCTCTGAACTTTCTTGAATTGTCTCACACAAATCAACTTTTTGGGAACAGCTCACATCTGTTCACATCTAAACCATAATGGACATATATATGGAGATTCAGGTATCTAGTTGTACACGTACATTTGGATCATAGAAAAGTTCAAGGCTGTGAATATCTTGAAATTTTCTATCATACAAATATTTGTATAGTTAGAGGAGTGAGATAGGAAAAAAAAACATCAGTAAGCACAGTGATACAAAGTAGTTTAAACCTGCCTAAAGCAATAACTCACCATGTGCACCATTCTACTTCACTGTAACTGAACAGGTGTTGTTGCCTCACATGATCAGGAGAGTTTTCCAGTTCTGACATCTTTCTTCTTCAGATTTCAAATGCACACAAATTTATTTATTATGTACAATTCAGTATCCATCTATACCCTTCTTCCTTTTACTCGAGGATAATGTCATTCTTCTCATTTACAATGTTCTTATTGGTTTCAGCAAAGATCCTTTTCCTTGTGTATTCCCATTCATGTCCATGAATTCCCATTAATCTACATTCCCATCCATCACAATAGAGAAATGTCTCACATGCTTACTATTTCTCTTTATAGATGCTATGAAATATGTGATGTTTTTTAGTATGATAGATTTCAAATCTATATAAGATGTATCTTTTTGTCTAATCTCTTTATTACTTTTTATCATTCACCACTAAGTTCTTTTAGGTCTACTTATATTTTCATGTATGTAGTCTTTTGTTTCAAATAACCCAGAGCTTCCCATGATAAGCTCCCAACACTTTTCCCTATTCTATTTTCCAGTGTTGGTTTCTTTGATTCCCACAGCATCCCTAAAACCACACCTATCTATTGAAACAGGGTTTTCCTCAGGTGAGGCTGACCTTAAACTTGTGATTCTACCTCAGCCTCCTGAGTCACCACCATGTCTGGCAATAAGCTTTAAAATTTTGCATCAGTTTTAGGTTTACAGAAATATTGTGTCCAAAGTACAGAGAGTTCCCAATACCCCCTCCCACAAACAACCTCACATATTCTTAGCAACTTACATTAGTGTAATAAGTTTATTATATGTGATAGACCAATATTTATGTGGTATTGACTAAAGCCCATGGTTTACAACAGGACACACTCTTGGTGTTACCTGGTTTTAGGGGTTTTGTCAAAAGTATAAAGCCATGTAGCCACCAACAGAGTATCTCTTTTAAAATATCCTGTCCTCTACCTGTTCATCCCTTCCACTCAAGCTCTGTAACCATTATCACAAGAATTTATTTGTTGTACTGATTGTATTTTCATTTCTCAATTTTCCAGGCATTGTTTCATCCTCAATCATGGCTCATAAAAAGACAGTTATATCTTGAATTCTCTCATTCAAGTTTAGTAACACAATGTATGTGGCAAGACCCTACATTTTGTTACAGAAGGTAACATAATTCATAAGACTTTTAATGACTTAGACTACTAAAGTAACAAAAGTTACAGGGAAAATGTTCAAAACTAAAATTTTGTCCAGACAGTAATGTCCTAGTCAATTTTTTCACTGCTGGGAGTAAAGGACCCAATCAGAACAACTGTAGAGGAAGAAAAGTTTATTTGAGAGCTCACCGTTTTAGAGGTCCTTAGACAATAGAAAGACAGCTCCATTCCTTGAAGCTGGAGACAAGGCAGAATATGATGGTGGAAGAGTGTGGCAGAGGGAAGCAACTCTCATGGTAACTAGGAAGCAGAGAGAGACTGCTGTCACCAGATGCAAATATATTCATCATAACTGTGACTCCAATAAACCACTTCCTCCATCTACACTCCACCTGCCTCCATTTACCACTCAGTTAATCCCACCATGGCTTAACTCACTGATTAGTTTAATTAGGTCATTTCTTCTCCAAGCCTTCTTGCATTGTTTCACATGTGAGATTTTGGAAGACGCCACATCTAAACCATAAAAATTAACATTACTCAAAACTTTGTATCAGCTCATGGGACTTTGTCCAAGTTAACTCCAGAATGAGACCCTTCCCTGGAGCTCCATGACACAAATATTTCCATGTTCTTTTTTGTGTGATATATCCTTCTGCTTCTTATTCTCTGTCTCTCCTCTGTGGACCTCCTATGAGTTCTTGTGCTAAAGGGAACAGTTGCCAGGTCATCTTCTGAAACACACTTCCCAAAGCCTTTGAACACTGACATGGCCCAGAGTATTGATTATGTCATCTATCTGCAACTTTGATGTATTTTCTTCCCACACTTCCTTTCAAATCCTTCAGCATTTACCTAAAGATTGCAAACATCCAACTATGGATCTCTTGATTTCCCTCCTCAGCACTCTGAACATGATACACAAATCCACTTTCCTAAATGAACTTTTTTAAAACAAACATTTGTTATGACCTCCCCTTTTCCTCCTCTTGATATGGTTCCATGTGGCATCAAGATCCTCTTATGCCATGTGCTTTTCTGTGCATTCTGGCATCATTCTAAGATTAGCAGGGATGCTTACATCTGTGATTTTCATTGTTGACTAGTATTATGATTCTGCTAGACCACAAGTACTGTGTCCTACTTGTTAAACATTTTACCCTAAATCTCAAGTTATTTTATCTTTTCTTGTTTTCCACATATTATTTTTTTCTGAAATAAGCTTACCTGTTCCAATCTTTCTTAGGTTTGGGCGGAAGGTGGTCTACCTGTGGTGTTTACTCCAGCTGGGCATCGTTGATACAGCAGCAGCATTTGCCCCCACCTTCCTCATTTACTGCTTACTACGCTTCTGGGCTGGGTTGAGTGTCATGACTATTATGATAAATGCTTTTTGTCTCAGTAAGTCAATAATTTGAGACTTTCATTTTCTCCATGCCTGAATTGACTGTGAAATTACCCTTTGCCTGGAATGACAATTATGTACATATTTTATTCCAGTGTCAGAATGGACAACATCCAAAAGGAAGTCTCTAGGAATAGTCCTGATGATGTCTTCCTACAGTATCGGGCAGATGTTCCTTGGAGGACTGGCTTTTGCCATTAGAAGCTGGCACACACTGCATCTGGCTGTGTCTGTACCCTTGCTTGTCCTCCTCTTGCCTTCCAGGTATGAACAATCTCCATGTTATTTACAAGAGAGGCCAAGGTGATAACAGAAGAGCTATGTCACTGGGTATGTTTTTGGTTTCAATATTGGTCCCTTTTAACACCCTTTGTGACATCCAAGGTGCAGGAGAGGAAATAGGATGGCAATTTGAATGGTGGTTGGCACTATGCATCACCATTTTTGTATAATAGGCAGAAAATTGACATGAAATAATTGTAATACAAAAAACAAAACATTTTATTATACTTTTATGAGTGCAGTATAATAATACATAATAGTGGAGTTCATTGTGACATTCTCATAAATGCACATAATTTCCTATGTCTCATTTTCCCTTACCTCCCTTTTGCCTGCCCTCTCACTCCCTCTGATTGTCTTCCTTATGGTCTCTCTTCTACATGTTTATTTTTTTAATTGGTTCATTATGATCACATATAAACATGGAGCTCATTGTGATTTGTTTATACATGGACATAGCACACTTTGGTTGATTTCAATGCCCAGCATCTCTCCTTGGCATCCCTCATCCTTGCCTGTCTTACTCTGCTATACTGTTCTCCCTTCTATTCTCATGAGATCCTTTTATTTTTCCCTTTTTTTCCTCTTTACCTTTCACCTATGAAAGAAAACATTCAATCTTTGGCTTGCTGAGTCTGGCTTATTTCACTTAGCATTATGCTTTCCAGTTCCATTTATTTACCAGCAAATAACATAATTTCATTCTTCTTTATGGCTGAATAAAAGTCTATGTGTGTATATACCATATTTTTTTATCTGTTCATCTGTTGATAGACACTAACAATGGTTTTATATCTTGGCTATTGTGAATTGCACTCCTACAAACATTGAAATTCAGGTATCACTAGAGTATACTGACTTGGGGGTTTTGGCATAAATTTCCTAAGTCTGGAACAGCTGAGTCATGTGGTGGTCCCATTCCTAGTCTTTTGAGAAATTTCCAAACTGCTTTCCAAAGTGATTTTACCAATATGAAGTCCTACCAATGATAAATGTTACTTTATTCAGTTTTTTTGCCACTGTGATTTAAAGACCAACCAACAATTGTAATTATCTTTTCACATTGTTCATTATTAGTGTATATGAATACAACTGACCTTCTATGTTGACTTTGTATTATGCTATTTGGCTGCATTTTCTATTCATTAGCTAAAATATCTTATTTTCTGGAATCTTCAGGATTTTTTACATGGAAGACCATATCATCTGCAAACAGATAATTTTACTTTCTCCTTTTTCATATAGATGCCTTTTGTTTCTTTTTCTTGCCTAATTAATCCATCTATAATTTTTAGTTCTATGTTGAAAATAAGTGGTGAAAGTGGGCATGCTTGCCTTATTTCTGATCTCTGAGAAAAAATCTTTTAGTCTTTCACCATTGAGTATGATGTTCACTGACTTGGGTCCTACAAAAACATTATGATATGTGAATTATAGATAAAAATTATATATCAAAAAATTGGAATGCAAATGGATGATTTATACCATTTGATCCTTGTTTACTGATCTCTATAATTATTTTCACACATTAATGGACAGATATGCCCCTCATCTTAGTGAAAGACAAGTCTAGTGGAAAAGGAAGATTTGGTTAGAAATTACACTGCCACAATAATAAAGTATGTATAAATGGAAAGGCAAATGAATCTCAAGGTTGTGTGGAAATTAAATAGTTGAATATTTACTGTACCTTTCTTGTCTTCTTTAATCAGGAAGCTGGTGGAGTCCTTCCGGTGGCTGATTGTCAGAAATCAGCTAGAAAGGGGTGTAAAGGAACTTAGAAGAGTTGCACACATAAATGGAAAAAAGAATGCTGAAGAGACCCTGACCATAGAGGTGATCTGGAAGGGGGACTGGGATGAAATGACATGACCTCATAATCACACTAGGCTATGTTCCTGGGTCTCTGGGGTGACTAAACGG
The DNA here is from genome assembly GCF_048772815.1 of Callospermophilus lateralis. Lineage (NCBI taxonomy): Eukaryota > Metazoa > Chordata > Mammalia > Rodentia > Sciuridae > Callospermophilus > Callospermophilus lateralis. The sequence continues at coordinate 202,684,175 of NC_135306.1, read as the reverse complement.
TCTGAATGAGAATGCTGAATGAGCTCTTACATCTCGTCCTGGTTCTCCATGGATTCATTGTAGAGAGGGGACCTTGAAAAAATGTATCAGGTATTTGGACATAGATGTTGCAAGTCATTCATGGAAGTACACAAATTGTACCCTAATTCATTTCTCACTACTTAAATAATTCATGGTCCCTTTTAAAGAAAATCAGAAAGCTAGTAAGACAAAGAGTAATGACCATGAAAAAGATAGCATTAAAATTATTTTTTAATTCTATCATTTATTTATCAATTCCACAAATATTTATTGTGCAACAAATAAATCACATACTCTTCTACACAATATAAACATGACAGTAAAATATATAAAAGTCCTTTCCTACTTCTTTTGACATTTAACATTGTTCTCACTAGAGAGTAATAAAATTGCACCTCTGTGAAAAATCTTTGGACAAATCTTTTTTTCTTTTTTTCTCCCTGAAGTTCCCTCCTCATGGGAGCCAGATTCTGATGTGGCTTATTCAAAAAATACTCTCATTAACTCATTTAAAAATACTTATGCATCTACTGTGTGCCAGCAGGTTAATATATATTAATAAGCAAATAAATCAGATTCTCTGCCTTTAAGGAACTTACATTTTAATTTGGGACAAAAATTAAGAGACAATTACAAAAAGAGTGATATGACAAGTCACGTGAAAAGAATTTTTGAGAGAACACAGCTTTAATGGACCAAAAAGTATTGGGGGTTAACTGATAAAAAGGAAGCTAAAAAGCACTTCAGGCATCACACAAACTGCTTGGTGGAGGGACAACTAATAGACTATCCCACATTAACCCTGAAAGAGAGCAAATGCCCTAGACTAGTAATTGTTAATAAAGGAAAACACAAAGGATAGATTCTATGGCTACAAAATTATTCTATCCTTCTGACTCACTAAATAAATTGACACATTCTCTATTTCCCCAAAAGTCTTATTTTTATAGCATGTTCTTGAAGTCCAGAATATTTTTTAATTGCCATCATTTGAACTAAAGACTTCCCTCTTGATAGAAGAGCACTCTAACACTGAGCTACACCCTGACCCCCAGAACCAAAACACTTCAATGAGATCCAAATGAGGATAAGACTACTCATGTGTTGTTCTCTAATCATAGAACCTGTATTTGTAAATCCACAAAACACATGTCTGAAATATATCCAACATATACTGATGATATCATCTAAAAGGTGTTTTAAGTTAGCTTATCAGTGTAGCATTTTTGGGAGTCTTTCTCATTTGATACTATTTCTGTTCCCTTCAGTCAAGTTGGAAATGTTTATTGTGACAAATATTTCTCAAAAACATTGGGGAGCTCCTATGAACTTCATTGGGGTTTACAAAAAAATTGTAACACTCTAACAAATACCTTTGATATAAACCCTTCTCAGCTTTGGGTGCCTGAAATGGCTGAAAGAAAACACATCTAATTATCTCAGAAGTTCTATTGTTTGTTTGAGATCTGATCCCCCTGAGATCTTGAGAAACATTGTACAGGAGGTGATGCATATGCTAATTACGTATTGATTCGTGAAAGTTAAGACATCCTTGCAAGATTGGCATAAAAATCAACTTGGTATTGGTGTGTAATCTTCTCAATATATGATTGAATATTAATAGCTAATATTTTATTAAGAATTTTTTCATCTTAGTTCATCAGGGTAATTGGCCTGTAGTTTTCTTTCCTTTTGTGTCTTTATCTGGTTGTAGCATGAGGATGATAGTGGCTTTGTAGAATAAATTTGGAAGTGTTCCATCCCTTTCTATTTTGTGGAATAATTTAAGGACCATTAACATTATTTCTTCTTTGAAATTCTGGTAGAATTCAGATAAGAATCCATCTGACTCTGGGCTATTCTTTGTTTGAAGACTTTTCATTACTTCTTCTATCTCATTGGTAGTTATTATTCTGTTTAGGCTGTCATTCAAAGCTGTGAACAATTATTTCCATATGAAAAACAAACTCCCCCTTTATTCAAGTTTATACTCTGATCATCTTGATCGTTTTTCTTTTTCTTTTATTGGTTCTGTTTTAGTTATGCAAGACAGTAGAATTTACTTTGGTATATTTATACAAGCATGGTTTTTATCTTATTCTAATTAGGATCTCAGTCTTGCAGATGTACACAATTGTGAGTTTCACTGTGTTCTATACATATGTGAACATATGAAATAATGCCAGATTCATTCCACTGTCTTTTCTATTTCTATCCCCTCCCATCCCTTTATTCCTCTTTGTCTAATCCACTGAACTTCTATTCTTCTCCTCCTCCCACCTTATTTTGTGTTAACATTCATGTAACAGAGAAAAATCTAACCTTTCGTCTTTTGGGCTTGGTTTATTTCCCTTAGCATGATAGTCTCCATATCCATTCACTTTCTGGAAAATATCATAAATTCATTCGTTTTATAGCTGATTTATATTCCATTTGGTATAGTATATATGCCACGTTTCTTTATCCATTCATCTGTTGATAGGCATCTAGTTTTGTTCCATAAGTCTGCTATTGTGAATTGTTCTGTTGTAAACATTGATGTGGCTGCATCACTATAGTATGCTGATTTTAAATCCTTTGGATATATACTGAGGAGTGGAATAACTGGTGTTTCCATTCCAATTTTTGAGGAATCTTCATACCACTTTCCAGAGTGGTGGCACTATTTTGCAGTCCCACCAGCAATGTATGAGTGTTTCCTTTTCCCTACATCCTCATTAACACTTATTGTTCCTTGTATTCTTGATAATTGATATTCAGACTGAAATGAGATGAAATCCCATTGTAGTTTTAACATGCATTTCTCTAATTTCTACAGATATTGAACCTTTTTTCATGTATTTGCTGGCCATTCCTATTTCTTTTTTTTTTTTTTTGATATGTATCTTTTTAGTTTCTTGTCCCATTTATTGACTGGTTTGGGGTGAAGGTGATTATTGTAGTGGTGGTGGTGGTGGTATTGTTGTTAAGCTTTTTGAGTTCTTTTTATATCTTGGAAATTAATCCCCTATCTGAAGTGTGGGTAGCAAAAATCTTCTCCCATTCTGAAAGCTCTCTCTTCACACTCTTGATTGTTTCCTCTTCTGGAAATAAGCTTATTAGTTTTATACCGACCAGTCTGTTGGTTTTCTATTTTACTTCTTGTACTTAAGGAATTTTGTTAAAGAAGTCTGTTCCTAAGCCAACATGGAGTGTTGTGCCTACATTTTTTTTTCTATCAGGTGTAGTGTTTCTATCTAATATCTAGCTGACCACCTTAATCTTAGAATCTTTTCTTCATAGGGAGAGTTAATATTGATAAAATCACCATATGACCCAACATGATCTACACATTCAATGCAATACCCATCAACATATCAATGACACTCTTCACAGATCTTAAAAAAAAAGTCCTAGAATTCAAATAAAAAGACAGAAGACCCATAATAGCCAAAACAATTTTTAACAAAGAAAATATATCACTGGATATATCACAATATCTGATTTAGAATTATACAACAGAGTTGTATTAAGAAAAATTACAATAAATGCTGGTAAAGATTCTGGGGGATTGGAACTTTGATATTTGAACTCTGTAAGAATGTAAATTACTACAGTCACTATGGAAATCAGAATAGAGATTCCTTAAAACTAGAAATAGAACCACTATATGACCAGGTATAAGAGTGAGTAATTCAGTATTTATCCAAAAGACTTAATATCATCATACTCTAGAGAACCATTCACACAAATGTCTATGGCAGCACAAATCACAAGAGCCAACTTATGGAGCAGGTATTCATCAACAGATTAAGGGATAAAGACAGTGCTATATTTATACACAACAGTGTTGTATTCAGCCATAAAGAAGAATGAAATTTTGTCATTTGCCAAAAAATAGATGGAATGTGAGATCATTATGTTAAGTGAAATAATCCAGACTCATAAATTCAAGGTCATATGTTTTCTCTCATATGTGGAAGCTGGATAGAAAAAAAGGAAAAAATGAGAATCTCATGAAAATTGAATAATACTGTCAGAGTAAAGAAAATTATCAGGGGGACAAAATAGAGTTTAGTGGGGTATTACTTGGAAAAGAAATTAACCAAATTATGTTATGTGCATATAGGAATCAGCCACAATGAAACCCACTATTTTGTATAATTGCTATTTGCACCAATAAAATTTTGAAATCAAAAAATTATTCCCCATATGTGCTATCAAGCTGATGGTTTTAGCTTGCTACTTGAGCACTTTGAGCATACAGGCACATGTCCCAAACAGAGTATATTTTCTCCTCATCGTCTGGTAGGAGGAAAATAGTAATAAATTATGACAGGGAAATTATGCATTTTCTTGCAATCATAAACCTCTGCACTATCTTTAAACCAGACATTAGCACTAGATTTTAGCAGGGAGGAGGGGTCAATATTTTTTCAGGCCAAGTAGTAGGAGGGAAGGTAGGGATTCAAAAGGATCAAATGCCTCAACTCAGGTATAACCATCCCCAAATAAGTCCTATTTCTCAATTAAGGCCAGGTCCTTTCACAAAGAAACAATGAAAGGTTCATATTTTCAAGTTTTATTGACATTATTTTTAAAATTGAGTCCTGGGACTTGGACTTCAGATTTTTCTGCCCTCTACCTGTGGAAGATGAGGGTATACTTATACTCTGCTCTTTATATACATCTTCTGATTTTCACATTCCACTTTAGATTGGTAGTCAATCACTACTAGTCTTCCATTGTCTTTTTAAAATGCATTTGAACTACTTTACAAGAGTTATAAATATCAGCATACTCTAGAGATACATTCTAAAGTCCTAACAATTATTCCTTTTTTAAAACTTTTGAAATTCTGTGATCATAAACAACCCATCCCAGTTTACCACCAGTGAAAATTTTAATACCTGAATTACAACTGCATGCACCAGCTAACACCACTATGGGATATTCATTGGATAATCTAGTTCTCGATTCTTATTATAGCATTAATTTATTTGACTACTACCATACAATTACAATTATTATAGATCTGCTTTCCAAGAAACTGGAAAATCTGAGATTTGTGTGCAGAAGGCTTATTGAGGTGTTCTTTCAAAACATTATCTGTGAGAAAAAAAATGGAATTAGGCAGAAATAAGTGTCAGAGTATAATGCAGTTCTAACAGAGGACCCAGGAGATCTTGCAAGAAACGCTGGAACTAGGGTTGCCCACGAGAATTCCTCTGCCTTGAAGCAAGGAAACATGATTCTAATATGCTTGAATTCTTCAGTTATTGGATAAGGACAAGGGTCTGGCATTGATTGAGGAGATTTTCTTTATCTAAGTGCAATACCCAGTGGGGGCCACAACACCAGCCATCAACACTCCCAGAAGCTGGAGAAGTGAATAAAACATGTGAGTAGGAGATACAACAGCATCCCCTAACCAGAGATTAGCAAACTCTTTCCAGAATAACACCTGTTTTTGTAAATAAAATATTATTGAAACTTAGCCAAACCCAGTTGATTTTGTATTATGAATGACTGTTTCATGCTACAGCATCATAATTAAGCAATTGCAATAAAAATCATTGCCTGTATGACCTAAAATATTTATTTACTGGAGCTCAGGGGAAAAAAATTGTCTGTGGTGTCCTGTGCTAAGTCACTATAGGTTTGTTGTTGTTGTTGTTGTTGTTGTGGGGTGGTGATTGTTTGTTTTGTTTTGTTTGATTGTTTTTGTTTTGTTTTGTTTTGGTCTGCTTTGGGAGGTTGATTTGTTTGTTCTGCATCAGGGATTGAAGCCAGGGTGCTTAACCACTGAGCCACATTCCAGGCCCTTTATATATATATGTAAGTTGCTTATTGTCTCACTAAGTTGCTGAGGTTGGCATTGAATTTGCAATTCTCCTGCCACACCCTCTTGATCTGCTGGGATTACAGGCATGTGCCACCATGCACAGCTCACTGTATTTTTATTATCAGAAATAACTTATTACTATTTTGAAAATTATTAAGTGCCTTCTCTTGTGCTGAATACATATGATATTTATATCATGATACTGAGTATCTTGAAAGAGTTATCTTTAATAACTCCAGTAAGAACATGAGGGGCTACTTTCACTTTTTAACTGATGCATGATAAATTTACATACTTGGTGATATTATGTGACATTCTGATGCATGGATACATTGTGTAATGTTCAACTTGGAGTAAGGATATCTATCATCTCAAATATTTATTATTTGTACTGAGAACATTAAAAATTCTTTATTCTAGCATTTCTGGAAATACAGAATATATTATCATTATCAATATACACCCTGTTGTACACCAGAACAGAACACTTATGTACCTATTGACCAACCTTCTCCAAAATATAAAGTAACAGTAGTGTCAGGCCTAAAAGTTCTAATCCTGAAAGCAAATATTTTTGCAATTATTATGTTTCACTTGGAATTTCACCAAATTTCATCTGCTGTAACATCTGGCCTGAGTGCAAATCATACTCTAACAATAGATACCCTAATTTTTACACTCCTTTAACTCTGTACACTCCAATCATGAGTGGAGGCAGCATGCCTACAATACCTAGCAATGCTCTACTTAGAACCAAATCATAAAGTGGACCTAGATTTTTATAAAATCCATTGTTTTACAGAGATAAACTCTAATTCTAACAATGAGGGGAAATTCTCATTTCCAGTGAATAGGAAAGAAAGTTCAAATCCTTAAACAAGTACCTTTTCATTGTTTTCAATTTACAGTGCAAATATTTTGGTTAATCCTTTTTTCCTCTCATAAACTAAGTACTGGCTTTATTCATAGATAGTTTTCATTCTCCCCAATCCCTTTGTACATGAGGTAGATCATTTAGCATCCATATTCCCAATGAGTCAGAGGTTTCAAAGATAGTAAGCATATCCTCTAGTACTTACCACTATACATATCCATTATTTACATACTATAAATGCCTGTTTTTTTGTTGTTTAAGTTTGTGAAATCCACCATACAGAAGGAGTTGGATGCAGTCCAGGTCAAACCATCTATTTTTCAATTGTTCCATGCACCCAAAGTGATTATGAGAACATGCTGCTTGTGCCTTTTCAGGTAAGTTCCATCTGATGTTTAGTAACTTCAAAATGTTTAAGATGCAACCACATTCCTCCTTTCAAAAAATATTAGCCATGAGGGACAAATATGGTAGAGTAGAGAAAGGTTGTACTTCCCAGTTTCTCTATGGCTTTGAATTGAATCAATGGGAATACTGTTTCTCAGTGAGGTAGATATTTAAGGGAATTCACTAAAATTCAATACTGGACAGTCAGAGATTTGGAGAGGCCCAGAAGTACTGATATTTCAAATGGAGGATATGAAAGAGTATATCAGTGCCAAGACATTGTGGCTACACCACACAGGGGAGCGGTGTGACAAAAAGATTTTTAAAAAGCAGAAAAAATTGGCATGGAGATACCCAGAGGACAGAAAGACAGCCTGAAACTAGCTTACTCTGAGTCTACACTAAGAGTTGGTGATTCAAAATTGCTCGGTATTTTGCAAGTTGGGAGGAGAGAGCCAAAGTGGAAAGCCAACTCATGGAAGTCATACTAGATGTGGGGGAACACCTTTGATACAGGAACCAATAGAAAAGATTGGATGGTATCTACCATAAGGTCTAGAATACATGCTGTTAAAACAGGCACATAGAAGAATTCAGTTCAGGGATATAGAGAGGAGTGCAACTTACTTTCCCATGGAGTCTGGCGACTCATTTATTCAGCTGAAGATATTTAGGAAGCCAAACAGGCAGGCATGATTACATTCAAGGATTGTAAACCTTGGAAAATCATAGTCCTCTGGGTGGTGAAGTGTGACCTGCTGTGCCCACTCCACCCAGGAAACTTGGTTACCTTCTGAGTGAAATTTATCAAGAAGTGTCTGGGATTGGGACAACCAGAATAGATTGCCATCTACCTGATCTTATTGGTTTCTTTTACTAATATCTCCAGAATATGACAAAGAATATGACAAATAATGGATAGATCCCAACTGTGGGAACTTTCCATTTAGATCTTTGCCTTATCTCTGCCCTAAGCATACATTGACCGAGTCTTTCTAGACAATATTCCAACAGACGATATTTCTCATACATACTACCTTGTACTGATGAACTTAAAACTTAAGAGTCATTTCAATGAGCATTGAGTCCAACCACTCCATGTTTGGTTCTAGATATATCAATTAAGAAAAAGGAAAAAGGGCTAATAATCCCCAAATCTTTGCTGTAAGATGCACATATGCCAGGAAGAAATGGAAGGAAGAGCAGTCTGGCATTTGTAGTAAATATGCATCCTTGTTCAGTTTCAACCACCACAATGAAGACAATTCTTTCACCCATTGTTGACAAATTTTTTGTTCTTCCAGTTGTATTTGCAGTTTGGTTTATATGTATACATAAATATGTGTGAATGTATATATGTATATACATTTTCTTTTTCATATTTTACCAGATTTTTTTAGGGTTAGTGAGGGTTTTTTTTTCTTATTTTTCTTTTCTTTTCTCCTCCTCCTCCTCCTCCTCCTCCTCCTCCTCCTCCTCCTCCTCCTCCTCCTCCTCTTCTTCTTCTTCTTCTTCTTCTTCTTCTTCTTCTTCTTCTTCTTTGCTATTGTGACTCTCTGTCCTATATTCTCCTTCAAATACTAAAATTTTTCTGTTCTCTCTCTCTCTCTCTCTCTCTCTCTCTCTCTCTCTCTGTCTCTCTCTGTCTCTCTCACTCTCCACCCCCATCCCTCTCTCTCTCCACTTTATTTCATTTTTTAAAAAAATTTTCTCTTTCTTTTTGGGCTTTATGCCTCTCTTCTGTTTTATTTCTGTTCTTTATCATATTCCAATCTTTATTTTCACTTTTTCTATATTTTCTCTTAATGAACCAAATTTTTCCCATATTTTAACACTATTTTATGTAATTTATGCACACAACATTCATATTGTTACAGGTATTTTCATTTTGGAAGTCATAGTTGAAACCTGGTATTTCCTTTAGTGAAAAATCTAGTTGCTAGCTTGTAATTTTTGCTGTTGCTAACTTTTGACCCCACCATTTCTTTTGTGGCTATTAGTACTGAAAATGTCATAGTTGGTATCTGGTATTCATTTTAATGCTATATATTGTTTGCTACTGTTGTTGCTGTTATTTATTTTTCTTTTTCTGTGAGATGCTAGAGATCTGGTATAACACTTTAACTTCATTGGGTAGATATTATTCATCTGAGCCACACACTCTACCCATTTAGGAGACAGCACATTTTTCTCCATATATTACCTAACTCACTCAAACTTCAGCAACACAATATCACAAAGAGTAGGAGAGAACGCCCAAACTGACAATCAGGAAAGAATACGGGGACTCAGTGCTCACTCATAAACATATTTTCTCATAGAAAAAGCAAAGAGAAATAATACAAAGACTGTGAATACCACATCTATGAAGCATTTCAAAATAGATTGCTCCTATACCCCTTTAATATATACAGAATTATCAAGTCTAGAAAAGCAATCAGAGAGGGTATACTCCTTATGCCCTTGTATATATAACACAATTTCCTGACTCACCAGAAGGACCTCCCTCTTTTGGGATCTCATAGAAAGTGGAATTCTCCAGCTCCAATGCAATAAACACTATTGGAGTATACTGAGCTTGATATATGTTGTTCCCAGAATCTTCTAGCTTTCAAGGTCTGTGTTGAAAAATCTGCCATTATCCTAATTGGTTTCCCCCTCTATGTAATCTAATTCCTTCCTCTTGTGGCTTTTGAAATTCTCTTCTTATTCTGTATGTTGGGCATTTTTATTATAATGTGACTTATTGTGGATCTGTTGTGATTTTGTACATTCAGCATCCTGTAGGCTTTTTGAATTTGGACTTCCAATTCATTCTACATGTTTGGAAAGTTTTATAATATTATTTAACTGAATAGATTGTTCATTCCTTTGGTTTGTACCTCTATGCCTTCCTGTATCCTAATAACTCTTAAATTTGGTCTTTTTATGCTATCCCATATTTCTTGAATTTCTGTTCATGGTTTCTTACCATTATCACTGTGTGGTCTATGTTCTTTTCAACTTTATATATTTTATCCTCATTATCTAATGTCCTGTCTTCCAACTGGTCTACTCTGCTGGTGATGCTTTCATTTGAGCTTTTAATTTGGTTTATTGTTTCTTTCATTTCAAAGATTTCTGTTCTTTTTTTTTTTTGAACCTCTGTTACCTATTGAGGTAATTTTTGCTTCCTGTATTTGTCAAAGTGATCTTTCACTTCCTGTATTTGCTCTCTTATATCTTCCTTGAGTTCACAGAACATTTTAACCATGCCAATCCTAAACTCCTTCTCTGTAATTTCTTCTGCTGTGGCTGCCAATGATTCTAATGATGTGATGTCTTCATTTGTTTGGGACACTCTCTTTCCTTGCCTTTTCATGTTGCTCTTGTGTCTTCCTTTCCAGCTCTGAGGGTCTGATGTGTTGTTGTTTTTACCCTATAGGTTTATACTTCTCTTGTAGGGTTCCAAGACCTCTCCTTTGTGGGAAAGGACAATGTTAACAGATCCCAATATCAACTATATAACATTTTTGAACAATTTGTTGTTATTAAGACATTTCAAGTTTAGTCTCGATGTCCGGAATTGTTGCATTCAATTATTATCTAAAATATAATCAGTAGTTTTGTAAAAATATTTCCAGTTTCTGATGGTGGACAATGAACTGGGGGTGGGGCATAGGACAACATGCTGAGGAGTGAGGATGTGAGGATAAAGAGCTAGTATCTTAGGAAGTGCAAAAGAGAAATCTAAGAAGAGGGTTAGTATCAAGGGAATAGACAGGAAGTAATTTAGGATAAACAAATATGTGGGAAGACAGTGGAGTACATGAAATACACACATATGTATTCATAAAAATACAGATGTTAAAATAGTAAAATTTGAAGGAGGAAAGAAAAGTGAAAGAAGAAAAAGAAAAAGAAAAAGAAAAAAGGGAGCATATTCAACACCTCTATATTATATTATTCAGATGACTCAGTCCTCAAATCCTATTTCATGCAAAGTTCTTGGTTTCACATATGTTGGGGATGTGAGCACCAGAGAATAGAGGGGTAGAAGAAAAAAAATATGAAGAAAGAAACCAGGTTTGTTGCTAGTTTAGAGATGTGTATCTTTCCTGCTTCTCTTCTCATCCAATAGGTGGGGTTGTCTGTTGTAAGCTGCTGTCTCTGCCCTCAGAATGGTGGAGGTAACCTAGGTAGGAAGACTGGTCCTGGTGCAGGGCACCTGGAAAGGGGAGTGGCATCCACCAGTCCCTGCAGGGAGACGGCACCTCACCTTTTGGGACTCCTTGTATGACCTGAGTGCCCAGTCCTATCTTCCTATCTTGCCTGGAGATTTCCGAGTTCCTGGTCTCTCTGTTAGGCTCCAAACTTTAGCACCATATCCCTCTCCCTTATCAGTTCACAATTGAGAAAACTCTCACCCCAGAGCTCCCATAGGTGGGCCCTGGTCACACTGCACACCTGTGTTGGGCAGCTACTGTGCTGGGGAAGAGGGGAAGTACTAAAATACATGGCAAAACAAGTACCAGGAAACCTATACTATTAAACACACCTGGAAATATATTCAACAATTTACAACACCCTGACATCCAAAAACACTTCACTAAGAAAAGGTTGTACCCTACAAAGTTCTTCACATAAAATTGGAAGATAAATCCATCTCAACAGATGCACTAACCTCAAAACTGAAAATATGAAAAATTGTGGTAAAATGAAATCTCCAAAGGTAAAACTCACAAGCAATGACTCCAAAGATATGGCATCATATAAAATGCTGGATAAATAGTTCAAAATAATAACTACTAAAAAGAGGATTGAATACCAAGAAAATTCAGGAAAACTGAATAAACTAAGGAAGGAATTACAGAATATGAATGAGAAAATCAACCAAAAAAAGATAGAGATCTTGAAAAAACTGAGAAGAAATCTTGAAAATAAAAGGCAAGTAAATCAAATAAAAAATACAGCTGAAATTAAAGTGTTTTAATATGTTAGAGCAGGTAGAAGATATAATCTCAAACCTTAGAGGTAATGTCATCATTCAGATAGTATTTAAGAAAAAAATGAAACTACAATAACAATATACAATATCTTTATGACATTATAAGAGTGAATTGAAGGCCCATAGATATTGAGTAATGAGAAAAGATAGAGTCTAATAGCATTAGTAACCTACTCAGTGACATAATAAAAGAAAATGTTTGAAACTTTGGGTATGAGATGAATATCCAGATACTAGAGGCATGTAGAGACCAAAATAGACAAGACCAGAAAAGAATCTATGACATATTATAAGTTAAATACTAAAAAATAGAGACAAAAGAAAGAATTTAAAAGCTGCCAGAAAATAATGTTGAGTCACATTTAGAGGTAAACCAATAAGGATAATTATGATTTAGCTCAGACCCTATAATCCAGGAGGGCTTGGCATTAAATAATACAAACTCTGAAATAAAATATTGCCAATCAAGATTGCTATAGCCAACAAAGCAATCAGTCACAATGGTAGGAAAAGTAAAAACTTCCCAAGATAATGATAAAATAAAAGAATTCATTATCTGTAACCCAGCACTACAGGAAATACTTAAAGAAGTACTACACAAGGGATACAAGATGGCAGGCCAGACAGAGGAAGCATTCTGTGTTGCTCCATGACCTGTGATTCAAGAAATGAGAATACTGCTTCTCTTGAGCAACATTCCTGCTTTTGCACAGGAATCATGGTACTGTGTCATGCAGGGCTTCAGGCGTCTACATCAGAGTAGGTTTCCCAAATACTCACCCATGCAAGACTACCAGGTATCTGAGAGTGACCATAGGCATCAGCACCCACATAAAATTTCATCCACCCACCTGAGCAGAAGTCCCAGATGCAGCTCCCACACAGGACACCTGACAGTTACCCAAACACTGTCTCTTGCCTCAGCCTCCCAAGCAGCTGTGATGATAGGCATGTGCCACCACCCCATCTGGGTAATAATTTGAATGGACTAACTAGGTGGTTCTTACAGGCAGATGAGATATGGCTGGAGAAAATAGGTCTCTGAGGGTGTGACCTTGGAAACTATATCTGGCTTTCCTGGCCCCTCTTTGTCTCTCTGTGTTTCCTGACTACCACAATATGAACAATATTCCTCTTTCATAATGTTCTCTGTGCCATATTGTGGGCCCAGAGCAATGGAGAAAGCTGACCATGGACTGAACCTCTGATACTATGAGACTAAGTAAACTTTTATTCCTCTAAATTTTTCTAGTCAAGTATTTTGCTTACAGCAACAAAAACAACAAACACAACACTTCTGATCTAAATAATACCATAAATCAAATGCACACAACAGAAAATTATAGGCTATTTCATCCAATAACAAGCAAATTCACTTTCTTCTCAATAGCTCATAGAACATTCTCCAAAATAGATCATATTTTAAGTCACAAAACAAGTGTTTGAAAATACAAAATAATCAATGGAATTACTTTTACCTTATCAGATCATAATGGAATTAAATTAGAAATAAACACAAAATTACATAAGCACATGGGGAATAAAAATTCTCTTTTGAAAAGAAATAGGTCTTAGATGAAATGATAAGAGAAAGTTTAAAAATTTCCAGATGGGGTAGAGAGAGAAGATGGGAGGGGAGGGGTGGGGAGGGGGGATAGTAGAGGATAGGAAAGGCAGCAGAATACAACATACACTGGTATGACAGTATGTAAAAATGTGGATGTGTAACCGATGTAATTCTGCAATCTTTATACGGGGTAAAAATGGGAGTTCATAATCCACTTGAATCAAATGTATGAAATATGATATATCAAGAGCTTTGTAAAGTTTTGAACAACAAATAATAAAAAAAATTCTGGAATCAAACAGAAATAGTGATACAAGATTAAAAAGTTCTGGGTCATTATGCAGAGTTATTGCTAAGAGGAATTTTATAGAAGTAGATGATTTATATTAACAAAGAGAAACAAATCCTAAATAAACAATCTAATGTTATATCTCAATGTGTCATAAAAGCAGGAACACACTAACCCCAAAATGAGAAAAAGAAGTTCAGAGCCAAAATAAATGAAATAGTGTGGGGTGGGGTGGGGGAGTATCAATGTAACAAATAGTTCATTCCTTGAAAAGTTCAAAGATTGATAAAACCTTAGCCAAACTAGCCAAAAAAAGAGTTTAGAGACCCAAATCAATAAAACTAGTGATGAGAAAGGCAATATCACTACAAACATTTTTTAAATCAAGAGGATCATTAGGGACTACTTTAAAAATTTGTTTCCAATAAACTGGAAAATCTAGAAGATAATGACAATTACTAGACATCTATGACTTATCCATACTGAGAAAAGAGAATATAGAAAACCTAAACAGAACATTATCAGGGAATGAGATTGGAGACATAAAAGAAGCTTTCAACAAAGAAAACTAATGTCAATCATCATCAAATTATATCATAAAATAGAAAGGGAGGTAACACTTCCAAATTAATTCCTTGAAACCAGTATCAGTATTATCATTGAGGAAAATATATGGACCAACATCTCTGATGAATATAAACACAAAAATCTTTACTAAAAATATTAGGAAAACGAATTTGAAAACACATTAAGGGATTGTACACTGTGATCAAGTTGAATTAATCCCAGGGATGCAAGTTAGTTTCAGCATATACAAATCAATAAATGTGATTCTCTCACTAAGTGGCCTTGAACTTACAATGCTCCTGTTTTCATCTCCTGAGTCACTGGGATGGCTAGGTGGATACCACTGCACCTGACTAGGTCATTATACTCTTAAAACCATAAAATACATGGTAAATTCTCCCTAGTGCCCTGCACCCTTACTTACTAGGATTAAGGTGAAAAAGGACTCCACACCAGGGATCAAAGAAAAGAGACTCACTGTTGCAAAGAAACAATTTACCTAATTTCCAGTATCTAACCCTATCTATGTTCATTCCTTTATTCCCTTAAATTGAACCATGAGCTCAGACTTCAAATTACCTTTTTTGCATAGAATTAAGCAGTTAAAAATTAACTTTTACTGGAATATGTGTATATCTGCTTTATGTTTTTTTGTGGCCTCAGAAAAAATTTTAGCAATAAAGAGCCCATGGTAATTTTATGGTAATTTAAGATCACTGCCTTAAAAACAATTGTTCTATTATTCCATTCTATAATTATCATTGAACACTTACCATCTTGGGCCATTATACTCATCAGTTGTAGGAGTCTCCTTCAAAATCTTAGGGAATGTTCCTTAGGCTCTAAATGTTATTAGATGTCTCTTCTCCTTTCACTTCAGATTTTCACATGCTGTATCCTTTTATGGCCTCATCCTCAACCTGCAGCACCTGGGGAGCAATATCTTCCTGTTCCAGGTTCTCTTTGGAGCCATCACGCTCACAGCCAGATTTGTTTCCCTTTGGACTCTGAATTATATAGGTCGTCGGACAAACCAGACACTGTTCTCATTCCTGGCCGGAGTCTCCATTCTGGTCAACACATTTTTGCCCCAAGGTGAGAGAGACAAAGGTTTGGGAAAAGAAAGTGTTTTCCTCATTCCTTAGGAATTACATCATCTTACCTGTCTGATGCCACAAAAATGTCATTAAAAGCCAAAGGATTTTTTTGCAGTTAATATAAATGGTTGAAACAGATTATGGCAAGCACTTAACAGGACTTAGGCTCCAACTGTGCCTATGTCCTTAAAGTATGGTTCAGAAACAAAGCTGTCCTGACCACATCCAAGATGAACCTGAATAGCGGTTGCAATGGTACAAACAGTGTCTTTAGAAGAGGAGCTAACCATATGCCTCTGGTTAATGACACTTTTCATAACAATCCTGGAGGGGGTAGGCCATGCAATTGCATCTCCAAATGGGAATGTGAAACTCTCCCTGGGACTCTTCCTGATTTTTAAGGCCTCCCTACCTCAATACATTTTTAGGAAAGGCTTCTTGAATTTAGTGAAATAAAAGTCCCTTGTCTTCAGACAGAAAGCAAGAGCACAGCAGGAGTAAGGGAATCATTTAATCTTAATATGTCTTCAAATCGGCTTTGTAATTTGGCCTTAGAGAAGAAATGAATAATGAGTTCTACTTTCATGTGTAATTATAATGCACCATTAAAAACAAAAAATAAATGAAAGGAAGATCAGTAGAATAGAGGAAGGAGATCAGGGAGATGGAGGAAGAGAGTGAAAGGGGTTGAAATGGAACAAATTATGTCACATGCACTTATGAATGTATCAAAATG
This sequence comes from Callospermophilus lateralis, assembly GCF_048772815.1. Classification (NCBI taxonomy): domain Eukaryota; kingdom Metazoa; phylum Chordata; class Mammalia; order Rodentia; family Sciuridae; genus Callospermophilus; species Callospermophilus lateralis. The sequence continues at coordinate 202,667,826 of NC_135306.1, read as the reverse complement.
AACCCCACTATTATATATAGCAATAATGCACTAGGAAAAACACTAGAAACAAATTAAGAATATAACCCAACCTATTTTACTAACTTACCCAAATGATTTCATTAATGATTTGGGAATTTCAGTGGTCACCATACTCCACCATGTTCCCAGAGCAGGAAAATATTTTGTAGGATTTCAGACTGGAAGTCTCCATTCTTCTCTCCAACAGAAGTTTCCTGCCTTTCAGGAGAACTGTCTGTATTCTTTTACAGTTCTATTTTGGTTAGTTTAGTGAATTTAAAATAATCTGTTTAACCTCTGTAAATTCAGTAATTCAAAAGTATGTGATTAATACACAGTATGACATTATTCACTTCTGAATAGACATTCTAATGTCAGGCTTTTAAAATCCTGAATTATTGCCTAGAACTTGCCTCTCTTCAGATTGTCCAATCCCTTTGTCACTATGTGGAGGAGGACTTTCCCCACATCACACATTGTTCCCATCCTCTTAGTTCTAAGCTGTTCAAGACACGGGTCATAAAATTCTCAGTTTTTGTTCACATATAGTTCTAGGCCCTTCAGAAAATGCCCTAAAAAAAATTGACAGAATTAATAAAACAAATATTTCCTGATTTCTCTATTCCCACCATTATGAGCAATACTTAAATGTGCAGAGAAAATTGAAGCAAGAGATTTAGATCCTTTGGTTCAGTGTTTCAGCCCAGCATTCAGCAGCTCATCAACCTCTCCGTATCTCTGAGGGGTTGCACTTTGTCTGTCATTTGTTTCTCACCTGCAAACCCTACAACAGAATCACCCCACAATTAGTTAGGGATAGACAGATTTCTTCAGCCAAGATTTTTTTATTCTCCCTGGTCTCTTCTCTCCAGAAATGCAGACTCTGCGTGTGTCTTTAGCAACCTTTGGAGTTGGATCTGTTTCTGCTGCCGGCACTGGTTTTACTCTCCACCAAATTGAGCTCCTCCCCACTGTATTCAGGTACAAGAGCTCAAAGACCTTCTGTCTGCTTTCCAAAAAGGACTTTCTAAACCAATTAACACTTACTGCAGGGATAAAATTGAGGTTTTTCATGTTTCCAAGACATGAATTGTAATATAAATTTTAAAAGCAACTAATAATCCACAATTATTTAAAACAGACTTTATGCCTCGAAATGTGCCAAGTCTTTTACTGCCGCTTTTCACTTAATCTGAAGAGCCACTCTACAGGATCGGTGCTATGAATATTCTTATTTTAATTATGATGAAACTGATTAATTAGAAATCAATAGTGCTCAATGTCACAATTAAGAGCTGGTTGTCAAAGCCCATGCGTTCATTAACTCTGCCGTATTGTCTCCCAAAATGAAATGGAGTTGACAAGTGACAACATATATACAATTTGTACAAGATTTTATTTATTTTTTTTTTCTTTTCATCCTAAGGTCCACACTTGGAGGCATTGTTTCAGGATTCCAGAGAACAGGGGCAATAGTGGCTCCTCTCCTGATGACCTTACTGGGGTATTCTCTCCATCTGCCCTGGATCATCTATGGAGTCATCATCCTCTTTGCTGGCCTTGTTATCTTGTCCCTTCCAGAAACCAGGAATCAGCCTCTTGTTAACACCCTCCAGGATGTGGAAAATAAGTAAGCAGATGCCATGATCATCACCTGAGTAGGAAGTGGCTATGTTCTATAGCTCTGTGATGAAGAAGCAAATGGCCATTTGCAGCCATCTGTCCTATACATAGACTCAGATCTGAGCTATTTCTGCTTGACCCATGTCTTTAATTCAGTAGCAGCTCTCCTCTACCCACAAAGCTGTATCACTCCTCTTGAGACTAGATCACACAGACCATCTTGCACCAGTCCTTTAATAGTGAAAAGGTCAAAATTAGTCCTACTGTGAAGGGCACACACTCTCTGCCCTTAAGGAAAGCCCACTTCTGGTGTTGTCTTGTAAATATGTGAAGACTCAAATACTTAATTCTCATACTTGTGGTATTATCAGGCATCAGTCCAGTGAGTGCTCAATATATTATGGGGAGGAAATGAGCATGCCTCAAAGATACAACCTTGATTACTGCATCATTCAGGAAGGATTGTGGGACTAAAACAGAGCACCCTTACTTATAAAGATAACACCATAGCTAAAGGAAGTGGATTCTGTAAGATTTAATCCAATTTAATGCCATATATAGTGATAATTTTAAGGAGAGAGAGAAACTGAAGATATGGGCTGACAGAATTTGAAATGAGGAAACATGAAAAGTGCCCTCAGAAATTTTTAATTTCCCTTTGATATTTTTCCCCAAAAAATGTCATTGACCAAATGTCTAAATTTGACAAGGGTAAGAGTAGCAATACTCAA